>NC_085137.1:284750373-285072014 GCF_035046485.1 Aedes albopictus
TGCTCCGATTTAGCTGATTTATCCTGATGATTCTTATGCGAAAGATAAACATCGCACAATCCGGCATCTGCGTGACCTTGTGCAGGCGCAGAGGACTCAACGGACTTTTGGCAACAAGCGATTTCAATCATCATTTCAAGCCTAACTTTACCAATAAAATCTACGAACGGAGAAAATCGAAGGGGAAGTTCTCTGTTCCCATAGCAACTCATACATTGAGCATTTCCGAAACGTGAAAAATCCGGGTATTTTTTCACAAATTATCCCCAAAGTAGAGTGATACAAGTAGTCCCTAACGAAATTCAGCGCCTCATGTGTAAATCCCAGACACGAATGCCACATAAGTGGTAAAGTGTCTTTAATAAATATTAATAATATTAATGTGTAAATCTCTTTTTTATTTACATATGTTGCATACGGTGTTTGGTAAAGTTAGGCTTGATTTCTCTCCCCAACCCCGCATTGATCTGAAACCTGGCATAGCAGGCGTCGTTGTCGCTTGAAAAATAGAAGATCATCAATACTCACACACTGAAGATGCCTGTTAATCCCATTGGTTCCATGTGTAAGTGTAGCTGGTCTGGTGATACTGGAGTAGCAACTACGGGCGGTCATTCAATTTTCATTTTCATTTAGCTGTAAATCGAATTTGACATTTTTTATGATTCGCATTTATCCTACCAGAACTCACTAACATCTTATATTTCAAATGATAGCTGAGAAAGTATTTTTATATTGTTTCATCTTTATTAAAAAAAATCCTGCGTCATTTTTGCATTGCGTCAAATTTCGCAAAACATTAAGAAGATTGTCCCTAAAACTCACTTACAGGGGATACTCAAAATAACTGGGACAGGTAAAATTTTCACTTTTCAAAAAATGTTCAAATCGCTGTAATTTTTCGAAAAGGGCATCAAATATTTATACTGTAAGCTCATCAACTAGTTGTGTATCAGTGGTCAAAATTTGGAAAAGATCGGGCCATTCTACACGAAGTTATAAAGATTCTAGAAAAGGGTATAATTGTTCGATAGCCAACTTTGAGCTGCTATATCTCCGGATTCAATGACCCGAATGCAATGAAATTTTGATTATTTATGATTAAAATAATGAACTTTGAAAAATAGTTGACCTTATTTGAAATTATTAATAAGAAAAAAAAAGTTATGGCGATTTTATTTATTCCATGTTTTTTTCAGTAAATTTATCTATTTTTCATATGCATCCCATTACTTTTCCAATTTAATGCCGGCTATTTGGTTGTTTACCTTTGAAACACGAAGATAATAAAATTCAAGTCAATTAGAGGGAATTCAAATGAACTATAATAACTATCTCGAATTTTGAAACGATGCTGAAGTTTTGGAAAAATTGGTGTTATATTAGAAAAATAATTTTCTTTCGTGTGAAGAATTTTAGGTTTAGTCAAATGTTTTCAATAGCTCATTATATAAGTCATAAATGGTCAAAATTTCATTGCATTCGGATCATTGCATTCGGATCATTGAATCCGGAGATATAACAGCTCAAAATTGGCTATCGGATAATTATACCTTTTCCTAGAACCTTTATAGCTTTGTGTAGAATGATCCTTCCCAAATTTTGACTACTGATACACAACTAGTTGATGAACTTACAGTAAAAATTTAGGAATATTTGATGCACTTTTCGAAAAGTTACAGCTAGTTGAACATTTTTTGAAAAGTGAAAATTTTACCTGTCCCAGTTATTTTGAGTATCCCCTGTATATCTCGACTTTCATCCAGCTGTCAAAATTCAAGTACAGATAGTCGAAAGATAGGGTGACGAAGGTTTTTATCGGCAGGTTTGTTCTCTTCGTCATGGAGATTTTTTTTGGGCCAAATTGCCTGAAATTTGGGCATATAACTCATCTCGGTTGAAAAATCCTTGTGGCCAACTCTTAGTTCAACAGGTTGCAAAAAAAACCATGACAAGAGAACAAAACTGCCGAAAATACATACATAAGTTCCCCTATTACATGATTAGCTTTTCATTCATGCAAAAAGATTTAAAATTATACATGGGTAATTCTCGCTGAAACATTTGAATCTTTTCAAAACATTAATTATGTGAATTGTGTGAATTGACCACAACAATGAAATATCGATGAAAACGTGAATTAGTCTTCCAATCTCCCATACATTTTATTAAAATCGCAACACGCATGCACGCGATTTCGTCGATCCTGTTATCGTTAATGTTTTGAAGAGCTTAGACTTTCAGCTTCCTAATGATGAGTTCAGATTTGAAATCGGTGGTTGCGAACACAGCGAAAATTGCGAATTAATGATAAAATTCAAAATGGCCGCCAAATCCAAGATGACCGCCAAAAATGTTTTAACTTCAAATGAAAGGTCTATACTTTCCCTTCATAGAAATGTGAAGTTTTGTACAAGTTACAACATGAATTGGTATTTCGCGACTAATCAGGTGCAATTTCATGATAAATCGTCATTTTTGTAACTCTGTCAGCCCCTTGGCAAGTAAGGGGTCCATCAATTTAACCCAACCAAAGTGGTTTTCATCCTTTTTTTATCATTTTCTAGCGAAAAAGCAAGAAAAATTGAAAATCCCAGACTTTATGTAAATTGCGGCCTGGTTTCAGCGATAATTACCCGCATATTAAATAAAAAATGTCAAATTCGATTTACAGCTAAATGAAAATGAAAATTGAATGACCGCCCGTAGTTGCTACTCCAGTATCACCAGACCAGCTACACTTACACATGGAACCAATGGGATTAACAGGCATCTTCAGTGTGTGAGTATTGATGATCTTCTATTTTTCAAGCGACAACGACGCCTGCTATGCCAGGTTTCAGATCAATGCGGGGTTGGGGAGAGAAATCAAGCCTAACTTTACCAAACACCGTATGCAACATATGTAAATAAAAAAGAGATTTACACATTATTATTATTAATATTTATTAAAGACACTTTACCACTTATGTGGCATTCGTGTCTGGGATTTACACATGAGGCGCTGAATTTCGTTAGGGACTACTTGTATCACTCTACTTTGGGGATAATTTGTGAAAAAATACCCGGATTTTTCACGTTTCGGAAATGCTCAATGTATGAGTTGCTATGGGAACAGAGAACTTCCCCTTCGATTTTCTCCGTTCGTAGTTTTTATTGGTAAAGTTAGGCTTGAAATGATGATTGAAATCGCTTGTTGCCAAAAGTCCGTTGAGTCCTCTGCGCCTGCACAAGGTCACGCAGATGCCGGATTGTGCGATGTTTATCTTTCGCATAAGGGTTCACGCTTTGGTGCGTGGATGCCAGGCGTAAAGTGATAGTATATGTAAAAATTACTGTGAAGCGAAACATTTCACTTAATTGCATACCTTGTAGGCGTTATATGATTGATTTTACACTGTGTTGTGAAAGTTGTAAGGTAGGGAAACGGATTTCTTCAATTCGTTTCTAGTTCTAGCGATGGCTAGGAACATACGTTTATAGTTCAGAGAGAAATACTCTCCTCCCTACACTGCCGTGTGCAGCATAGTTGTCCTATTTTCCAAAACAGCGTTTTAAGTTTCAGCATTGTTTCCTTCTCCACGAACAAGTGTAATGAAACACAGAGTGAATCCATCAGCATAACGTTAGAATTGGTATTTATCATTGAAATACGAACAAAAAGGTTCATAAACATTCAATTTACTTTGTTTTTTTTTAAGACTTTAAACTCTGGGGGGACTGTATTGCCGGGATATCTAGCAATTTTCGAGATTTTCTCGGCATAAGCTGTCCCATGCCATGTAAGATGTTCAGTATAAGCTGTCCCATGTTGTAATTTTCATCATAAGCTGCCCCATGTTGAATTTCACAAATGCTATTAGGATATCCGGAGAATGTACAGGATTTCTTCAGAGATGTTCGGAAAGCTTTTGAGAGAAAAAAATAAATGAACATGGGGCAGCTAATGCTTCAAAATGGAACATGGGACAACTTATAATGACGAAACTGAACATGGTACAAATTGACTTGATGTTGTTTTCATGGAGTTTCTGAACAAAGTATACTAATCGAGAATAGATTCTGAAAGTATACGTAAAAATAGACCTTTTGGTGATAAAAAAGTCAAAATCGTCAAAAAGTAACATGGGACTATGCAGCACACGGCAGTACAGGAAGTAGATAGAAAGTTACAAAGTCAAACGAAAGGAACGAGCCAGGGATTGAAAGGTCCTTTTGCATATAAATCAGAAGCGGTATCCACTAGAACTAGATCTTCAAGCTCGTCATTTGAAATGCTTCTCTGCAACCCTGCAAAAACTCATAAATTCTTCATCACCAACAACATTATTGTTGATACATTTATTTTATGCGCTACATAGTCAAATTCCCGTAACATTCTTCATTGTCTCTCCTGAATTCCCCGGCTGTCAATCCCATGCAGAAAAATAGCGATTGTCCAAATATTTTCCACCGAAGCAGCGTTCTCGTGGCCAACACAAGACAACGATTATTTGATTTATTTCCCGTTTATCGGATCGCACACACCCCAAACTCGGCAGATAATATCGCACTCCCGGCGGTATGTCTATTCCCAGCCGGCTCCATCCGTTTTTTTTTTTTTTGGAGCCATGGTATTGTTGTAGTACATAGCCAAACGGTGCGATATTTGACAGGCTCCTAGCTCTGAGTAGGAAGCGCGGCAACGAGGCGACATCATGCAGCATAATAATGCCCCACTTATGGGAGCGAGCGCATGGAGAGCAGCAGCAGCATGATGTGCGGTGTATTAGCAACCACCACCACGCGCCGAACGGAACAGCATAAAATTCCTACAGCTTCGTCGGAGCAATAGTCACTTTTCTGGGTTACGCAAACAATTTCGGATGATAAAAAGGACAGATTTTATGATGACATGGCGCCTCGATTGTCGTGTTTCTGGAACAGCAAATATTCAATGATGCTGGACTCGAGTGTGTGTTTGGTATTTACGGAAAAGGATGGGAATAATGCTTTGGATGTGGGGGACGCATGTTTACGCTAAGTTTATGCAATGCTGGGGATCAAGAGGAAAGAAGAACATGCGCAATTTGCTGATAAGAAAAGTTCTTGTGAAATGTTAGTTTGGCTGTCATGTTTATATAAAACTTGAAGTTTCTGCTAAACCTAGATAATGCCATATTATTTCAATTTTTTAGTAAGTTCAGTAGGGTCCATATAGCGGATGCTGTAGACGTGCGGGTATTCAGCTAGACAATGCTGAGAGTTGCGATTGCGATGCCAATCAGTTACGTTTTATTTGCCTTGGCATCCAAGTATCGATTTTAACGGATTTTTTGTTTGCACGGCCATGTAAAAAAATCCATATTTTTTTTTATCAAACACTTATGTTTTCATAATTCATCGAGAAGTCATCATCCCCGTGCAATAACAGAATATGGTGTATTATCCAGTTTTGTAGCAAACCCTTCTCGATCGATAGCAACTCTGCATGCAAAGTCATGAAAATCAGTTGTGTTTTTTAAAATTTATATCGCGACGAACCAGCCAAGGGCTGAAAGTCTCTTTAATAAAAACAAAGAAAGACGATCAAAATTTATATTGTAAAACCAGCCAAATTAAATTATCAAACGATCTAAGTTTCAGCGTGGATAAACACGTGTCATAACTTTGTTAGTTTTGTTTACTTGGCTGGGGAAAATTAAATCTTTTAAGTTTTGTTCACTGTTTCGAAGTAAAATGTACGTTATATCGAGTTCGTTATATCGAGAGTACTTCACATCAATCTATAAGATAACCAGTAAAGATCGATTGTAATACTTTATACGCAGATTCATCCAACTGTTTGTACTTGCTGTGTAATTAAGGAGTTCGAAATAAAATCAAATAACATATTGTACCATTCCAACTTTCCATAAATTGGTGCTGAAATCTGCAGAAAGTAGCAATTTTCAGAAAACATTGAAATAGCCCCTCTACATACCGACTTAAAATTAAACCTTTTTCGTGACTTTCTGCCAAAGAGGAGGTCTGGGAAAATTGTAATAGCATTAGAGATTGGCAGCAAACAGGCAAACCCGAACCAAAGTAGCGAGCAGAAATGAGCAGACAGACATGTTTCTCCCACACCTTTTTTCACGCTGGCTGGCTGACGTGACCGATCATCAGAGGTTCGACTGCCAGAGGAAAGTCCAGGGCGCCTCTCTAGACGAAAGACCTATTGAGAGCGAATGCCCCCAAATTATGCTATTGATCGTGTCTAGCTGGGGATGAATGGCAAGAACACAAAAACAAGCGCCCATCGCAAACCAATCCCCGGTCCAGAAGCTGCACGAAGGAAAAGCGCTCGGTATTTATTTTCGATAGGTATAGGTAGACAGACGCAGGAATGACGTGGCTCCGCGAGGAACAATTTCTAGCATCATCAAAACGGTTCATTCTCACCGTGCTTCGTGCATCACCAGCTCAGCTGGTTGAACTACTAGGTATCGGAAGCTCTTGCGAAGGAGGGCATGCGAAGAATTATTTATTTTCTACTCATTTATCGACTTTTCAACCGTGAGGCACATTGTATTGTTCATGGTGGCATTGTCGATGTTGCATGCGGGAGAGAGTGTACAATGAAGGGATGTAGTCTCTAGCTGACAGATCTTGTTGTTTAACCAATCATCATGTTGTTTCCATCCAAATATCATTTATTCATACACATTTACCAATTTTCCAGGATCCAGAGAATTTCGCAGAGAACTTAGTTTCGGGAGCATTCAGAGCGCTTGATTCGGTGGTTAGGTCGACTGTGAAAGCTTGTTCAAGAAAAGCATTAACTCTGTGCCTTAATCCTCTACAAAAATACAACCATGATTTTGCTCCTTCAAATAGTGCTCTTGGCGTCATTGTACGCTTCTATAATTCGCCCGCATAATGTTGCTTATAAGTACACTGCTTTTTCTAGCATGGTCCTCCGAACAAAAAGTAATTCGTTGGTGATTTCCCCGAACCAAGAGATCTATCCTGGAGCAAACATTTGTGGTTTCTAGCGATAATGTATTTTATTTGTTATATTTGCTGTGTACCGACCACCGTGGCCCCATCACCACCAGTCAGTGGACAAACCACAGAAAGAGCGAACCACCACACCACCCGCCTGAAGCATTTATTCAATTTTGCTAAATGAATCTGGGCGTGTTTCTAGGCTCTTTTACGGACGACTCACGATCCGACATGCTGACAACCGGCCCTCCCCGTTCGGATCAATGGACTGCTCGTGTGTGCATTTTATTAGTGCTTGAATCGGAGGGCTTTTCGTGCTCCCGGTTCTGCTTTTACTTGGGTCAGTTTTTTTTTTTATATATATTTGCTTCGCCATGCTTTTATCGTTGCTAATTAGTGGGGGATTGATGGCTCCTATAGAGGCCATCGGTAAATCTATGAGTTTGTAGTCTTTCATTTGTTTAATTGGATGTGCCCGCAGCTAAGCCGATTATGCCCCAGGGAGTGCAATAAAGCTGGTTCATAAATTATTGGTAAACTTACTCGCAATTGAAAATCAATTACCCTACATATGCCTTTCCATTATTGTTTTTATAGGCACTTGGGCAGACTCAGCTAAACTTTTAATTGAACACTTTACAGACACTGAATAGATCATCAATACAGTGCATACTGATTCTGCATATTAGATGCGACTATGTAAACTCAAATTTGAATTACACGCAATATCAATGTGATATTTGCGAAACAAAATGCACTCACTACTCATTCCAAAACGTGATTTAATTCCCAATAACGTGATTCAGTGAATCTAGTATGACATGAAACCCAGAAACACAAATCATGATACTCTTTTCACCCTTTTACACTTTAAAGATAAAAAATTTAAAACACGATATATTCAGTCCAATTTGAACGGCAGGATTTTATTTGATGAGTGCTGATATATTCAATATCCCGATAGCACCACTTGTTTTTCTTTTGTGAGAAATCCCTCAAAAGTTTATTTGGTCTTAACTGACTGAAGTCAACAATGTAGCCAATTGTTAACTCATGCTAACTTTGATTCTGACCATTTTCCTGTAACATTTAAAATTTCCCATGGAGAAATTTTTAATCCCTTCAGGTCTACTTTCAATTTATTATCACAGAGCTGACTGGGATTCATATAAAATATATTGCTGAAAGCACCCCAAATTCAGCTAACACAACAGTGTGTGCTCACCTTCAAAGTGTGATTGCAGCATAGGACCACGTCGGATCGAGTTGGAGTCTACGTAAATACGTCTGTAAATAAAGGAATAAGTGCACCGAAGACGTCGAAACGATCCGAGGCTAATGTGCACTTTTATCGCACTTTTTAGGCGTACTAAAATACTGTGATAGTCCAATGTGGGGTATAATCTACAATATATCGATTGCCATTTAGATGTTAATGTTTCATTGGAAACATACCTTGGTATTGACAGACAATGGTTGTCGCGACAAATGTTGACTTCGAGAAGAAAATACAAATTTTCTTTATTATGCATACTATTGTAAAGACGTATTAGTCTTCAGATTGAACATCTCCAGATATGTCTGTACTATATTTTTTGCTTTACCAATACCGTAAACCGGGGTCAAATTGATAAGTTGGATGAAATTGATCATTCTCGGACAAAACTGTAATACAATATTAGCAATTCCTTCACGTCTTTATGATCGCCATCTGGTTCATAGATGTCTAAGATGATTGTGGACCTTTCATTTTTTAAAAAAAGTTAGTCTTGTATTGCTTTTTTAACGGGTTTTCAATGTATTTCTTACATAGCCGAAACCTCTCTCTCTCTTCTTGGCGTAACGTCCTCATTGGGACAAAGCCTGCTTCTCAGCTTCCATTTTGCATGCGTATATCGTGTGGCAGGCACGAAGATACTCTATGCCCAAGGAAGTCAAGGAAATTTCCTTTACGAAAAGATCATGGACCGACCGAGAATCGAACCCGTCACCCTCAGCATGGTCATGCTGAATACCCGTGCGTTTACCGCCTCGGCTATATGGGCCCGTGGGTACCGCGGGTACTAAACAATCGATTGCCACTAGGAGTACCAGGGAACTTTCTGTGTTCACTTTTTTGTATGAGCTTGATTGTGATGTCATGTAGCTATTCTGGACATGAATCAGATTCAAAAGTTTTAGTTTTAGTTGAAGAAGTTGTTTAATGCGGTTGAACTAGTTTATTTCAAAGGAAATGCATACCTTCAGGTGATTATTGATCAATTTCGAAATATCAATTTGCCATTGGACGTCTGAATGTATAATTACATAGTAAGAGTTTTGTCGCGTTACTCGTGTTCAGAATATCAATATTTAATGGAGAGGGTTATTTTCTATTCTAACTGGTGTTCAATTGTATGCTTATCAATTTCGCCCCAAAGTACCATTTTTATTTTTTGAAGTTATTAAACTTTAAATTTGTTGGACAAAATTCTGTCACGTAGTTTTATAGAGATCCAATCGGTACTAGTTTTACAAAACGAAGCCAAGGGCTGAAAGTCTCTCAAATAAAGATAAATCAATCAATCAATAGTTTTGCAGAAATTCTTTTGCCAATATTTGAATTGCTGCAAATTTTATCTGCAAAAGTTGTTTAAAAGCGATCAATTTAATCCCAGATTGGTACTTTAAAGGAAACTTCGCTAGCAGCTTGAATCAACTGTCCTGAAAGGGCCGAAAGTAGCAAGAGTCGGCGTAGAGTTGAGCATTTTATACCGAGCCCAATCGAGTAGAAGTTGCGCCGGTAGCTTAGCTACCAGTTCCTGAAGCAGTGTTCAGATGGTTGTCTTGTTTTGTCACTTGGAGGCGAACTATCAGATTTTGAACAACTAGTCCAAAATCGATCACCGTTTCCAGGTGATCTGGTTTAGGTGCCGGAAGTCGTTGAATCCAATCTAGCATAGACCGAATGATCGATTGGACAATGAGGAATTGGCTGCCACTGATAATGGAAGTGTAACGTTTCTGCTGTTAAGTATCGTGTTCAACCCTAGGAAGCCCAACAAAATACGATTTATAAGCAACGCTGCAGCTTAGGTACACGGGATTTCCTTCAATTCGGTGCTTCTAAAGGGACCCGATTTGCTTGTAACGTTCGTTGTCGTCCTAAGCCACTTTAGGGAGCCTAAGATAGCTGTTAGTGGGGACACCAAGGAGATGTTTCTCTGGATGCTGATTCGAGCTGAAGATCGTCAGGCCCAGCGGTTTTTGTGGAGAGAAGACCGTGATGAAAACCCCAAAATTTATATAATCGATGTTGCCACATTTGGGTCAACATGTTCCCCGAGATCGGCCTAGTTTGTAAAAAAAACTTAAACGCGCAGGACTACATGCAGCTGTTCCCAAGGGCCACAACTGCAATCGTCAGATTCCACTTTTGGGGATGAAATGGACCCCCAATGCCGACGTTTTTTCATACGCGATATCACCGAAGGAGGGTATATCGAAAATTTTTGTCCGGAATACGTACCAACGAAGCGGGAGATGCTCAAGGTTGTAGTGAGCCTGTTTGATACACTCAGACACATAACATTCTTCCTCGTTCATGAAAGGATTCTAATTCAGGATGCATGGGTGGCGGGCACGGAGTGTGATACTCTGATAGACAACCCATTGTATCACAAATGGCAGCTTTGGATCAGTGGCTTCCAACCACTATAAGGACTGTGAATTCCACGTAATTAAAGCCTGTCTCCACAATAATCGGGACACAGTAGTACGGCTGTAGCTCTGTAATGATTCGGTAAATTGACCAAATGAACTCTTTGGTGTATGTTTATTATTTACAAATAAGTGCTAAATTTCATTAAAATCGATGCATTACTTTTAACTGTGGATGGAAAACAAACATATGTGGTTTTAAGCATTTTGTACAATCGTGACCAATTTTCATTCGAATAATAGATGGTTTTTTTACGCTACAGTTCAAAGTTCTATAACGATAATTATGAAATTTCGTTAGCAGTTATGATACTTATACGGACACTTTCTTGCAAAATTTCATCAACATTGATCAATTGAATTGAAAGCTATTGATATTGATAGAGGTGAATGTTAGTGAACAATTTTCGTGTTTTTCATGTGCGATGTTTGCCTATTCATAACTTTTGAATTTCTCTGCCAATTTTTATGAAATTTTCACAGAAGATAGTTGACTATTTGTATATTATGCCTGCAAAATTTGATGATTATTGGTATAGAACTTTCAATAGTACAATTGACACAATAAAGGGTGTTGACTAATTGCCGTCTATGAAATTGTTGATATTGCATCGATTGTTTTGAAATTTTGCCTATCCAACAATTGTAGATTAAGAGGTTTGTGTTCAAAATTTCAGCCATTTCCTTCGCCAAATTCAAAAGTAACAGCGCTGACAAGCAAAACTAAGGGCTGTACAAAATTCAATGGCGCACATTCTACTTTTTCATTTCTACAACAAAAAGTACTGCACTGATTCACATGTAATTTTGTAGGTGAAATGAACACATCTTGAGATATTATTAGGCCAAATTTGAGCAATTTTATTGTATCTATTGCAAAGTTACAGCTGTATATCTGCGCGTCCCGATTAGTGCGTATACAGGCTTTATTTCCAACATACAGTGTACGGACCGGTGCAACTCCACGTATTCGTTGACGTTCGTTGCTTGCGTGGCTTATTTTGCAGTATTTGGCCCTGAGGGGATGGAAGTAACGTTGATATCCGCAAAAGTCAGGTGGTGCTAATCAAGGATCTCTCCGTTGCTCGACTAGAACTCAACGCACCAGTTCTGGATACTTGTCTAGCTGAATCGGTGATCAATTCTCACGAATTTCAAGTCGATCGCAAATTCTTTTGGAAAGATTCGAGAACGGTCTTTGCTTGGATCAACTCTGATCACAGAAGATATCACCAATTCGTATCAGTCAGAATCGGTGAAGTATTATCGTAAGCCCGGATGAGCGACTTCAGTAAATGGGAACGACTTCAACGAACACAAGCATATGTACTCCGTTTCGTCGACAACCTCAACATAACCGTCAGCATAAGGGAGAAGCATTGGTTCTTGGCATGCTGTCCCAAAGTGAGCTTCAACAGGCGGAGAAAGCACCATGGAAGCAAGCGCAGAATGAAGGTTACCCGGAAGAACGTCAACAATTGCAGGAAACGCAGGGCTGTGCTGAGGCCCGACACTCCCTGTCTAAAACAAGTTCCATCCACAAACTATGGCCGTATTTGGATGAGGATGGAGTACTGCTTATGCGTGGCAGAACTCAGTACACGAAGCGACCACACCTGGGGTAATGAATTCCGTTATTAATACAATCCCTAAAGCATGGTATCCCAAACTGTGGGTCACGACCCCCCAGGGGGGTCACCGGTCTTCATCTGGGGGGTCGCGAAGGAACAGTCGTATATTTTACTGTAATAGACAACAAATGAGAGAATTTATATGGTGGGTTGCGAAAAGTACGTCTGCTGGAAAAAGGGGGTCATACACCTGAAAGTTTGGGAACCTATGCCCTCAAGGGTTTCCTAAAACAAAATCTTCAGAAAACACTGCGATGTTTTCGCCAAGAAATTGTAATTTATTCCTAGATAATTTTCAGTGGTTTAATTTAAAGTTTCTCACGATCCATCAAAAACTTAGGAATACTCAGAGTTAGAGATTACTTTCAAAAGAAAAAAGTTTAGGAGCTCTGTCAGTTTTTTCGGTTACCAACTTTCCCTTGAAGACCTGGCAAATTCGACACCATGTATTTTGAAAGAAACTGCTCCAAAAAATGCAAGCAAACCCTCCATATATTCCACCACAATTTGTAAAAGAAATCCATATTGGTTCGTTTCTTACTAAATCGACTTAACGGCATTATTGACCCAATGAATCAATACAATTTAAAAAAAAATCTTAGCACAAAATAACGTCTGATATTTCTATGATTTTTCACCAATTTAAAACTTCATGATGCACTCAGTTTCCTGGTAGCATGCGATGGGCATGAGCATTTTTTTGGCTGAACACTAACTATACAAAATTAAGCAATTAATAGCTACACAAAAGAAGCAATAGGTAGGATGACGATTTAAAAAGTGCATGTAGAAGTTCATAAATGAATTAAAACTCAAGGAGCTCATACTATTCCGGCAGCATTGTTCTTCCTTCACTATAGGATGTTTTACAAAACCTGTTCAACTCAATGTTTGCTTTGAGACAAATTGCTTTCCTCACAAATTGAATTATATGTGGTCCATGGTTGAAGTAATTTAGTCTATAAAAATTTCTCATGACGAAGAAAACAAAACTGCCAGAAATACCCAAAGTCACATTAGTACCTAGAAGATTTAGAATTTTTGCAACATATCAAACAAATGTATCATATCACTCTTGTAGGTTTCGAAACAATGTCCGAAACGGGCGAATTGCATTGTCTCACAATTATCAACTTCAATAGGTTTCAATTCATTTGGCATATTTGCTAAACTATTTGGTTTCTAATTCTTATAAATGTTGAAGAAATCAACAACAAAAAAAGGATTTAATTTCACTTGTTTTTACTCAAGATGCATCTTTGCTGCTGTTATATGTATCTATGTACCCAACGGAGACGATCAGGAATGCTATCTCCATGCCAAAACGTTGCTCGATGCATAAAAAAAATCTTCAGCAAACAGCAAACTAGGTCGGACTCCTGACGCCAAATTTTGCGGTTTTCCCCTGGAAATGACGGCGATTTACGTTACTGTCGCGACACCCGACAACATGGCATGACTATAGCTCTCAAGAATATCACTTCCTGCCTTCTTCCATCATAAACCGAAACGTGGTCTGCTGGTTCGAAAGAGAAAAAATCTTGCATTGTTATTCCTGCTGATAGAACGAAGAAGAAAGTTGTAATGTCATAACTCCGGAAAAAGGCAACTACTATTTTCTACTCTATTTATTTCATCGCTATAAATAGAGGAAAAGTCTGAAACTTGGGGTTTCAAGTTGGAAGTGCTGGTATGATTTATAAAGCTTTACGAAAGAGGATACTATTACAGGATATTTGACGGGTGGGTTAAAAAACGAAACAACAGAGGAGCAGAACGAAGAGTATAATTTTCGAACGATGTTTGCTAGAAAGGTGCATGTTCGTTCAATGCGAGTGATCCTTATTGTGCTTTTTTTCGAAAAGTTCCAACACCGCATCGTGTGGAGCTATGGGAATGCAAAGAATGGCACTAAGTGGAATCACGGTTCTCACCAGCTGCATTCAAATCACTTCGCATTTCTGCCATTCCTTCGAGGATTTTCCGTCTGGGCTGTTCCGTCTTTCTGTTACATGCTGATTGTGGTCGTTGCACTATTAATATGCGCCAAGCCACTATTAAAGTCGCATTAACTATAAGCTTGAAGCTTGGTTTTTCTGGTCCGTACCGGGTTGCTGCTCGGTCGCTTGCACGAGGAAGCAGCAAAGGAAGTATGCAAAAACGACAAACAGAAGGCGTGAAACTGCTTGCCGGAGTGGCCGGACCGATTTATCCTTTTACATGCATAATGTTCTGCTGATAGCTCATGTGGAAAAATTAAATTGGAAAATCCTAATATTTACTGCAAACTAGTCAGGAGGGAGTTGCCACACATTAACCCAGGTGATCAATCATCTTGATTAATGGCACTTGGAAGACGAACTGATACTGGTGGTGTTGTGTTTGCAAATTGAAACTATGTTTCCATGAGATTTACGATAGTAAGATAGTTTTGGCTGAACCAGCATGAGCAATAGTATGGGACAAACATCAAATTCTCGCTCCAGTGGAATTTTTTGATTCCATTTAGGTCCCATATGAACTGTGCAAAATTTCAGCGCAATCGGCGAAACTATAATTTAGCGCAAGCAGTTCAAAGTTTTCATAGGATTTACTATGGGAAAAGTTGCACTTTCAATCAAAAAATCCCAGAGGTCGCCCTTTGTCTCCTTAATTCAAATCGATCAACGTTTCTTATAGAAAAATCATTTGTGAAACTTTCCTTCGAAGACCGCAAAACGATTGGATGCTTGTGGAAAAAGTTATTGATTTATTACCGATTAGTGATCCAACGAACGGCTTTTTGTTTTGTTTTATTAGCAGCACTGTAGCTGCTGCCTTGGCTGCTGCTGTTTCTGGGGGTGGTGATGCCTCCCGCCACCCCATGCAATAACGGCAGCAGCAGTGCTGCTGATAAAACAAAACAAGAAGCCGTTCGTTGGATCACTAATCGGCAATAAATCAATAACTTTTTCCACAAGCATCCAATCGTTTTGCGGTCTTCGAAGGAAAGTTTCACAAATGATTTTTCTATAAGAAACGTTGATCGATTTGAATTAAGGAGACAAAGAGCGACCTCTGGGATTTTTTGATTGAAAATGCAACTTTTCCCATAGTAAATCCTATGGAAACTATGAACTGCTTGCGCTAAATTATAGTTTCACCGATTGCGCTGAAATTTTGTACAGTTCATATAGGACCTAAATGGGATCTAAAAAGTCGACTGGAGCGAGGATTTATTTTTTCCATACATGCGTGTCCCACACTAATGAGCAATTACCCAATCAAAGAATGGCATAGGACACGAATGCACCCCGGTGTAAAGTGTCAATAATAAATTAATAATAATAATAATAAATGACATACTGTATCAACACATATTGATGCGGCCTCATGTCTCGAGGATTATTTGTTTGCATTGCAAGCGGATGATCAAGGGTTCAATTTAGAGCACATTAAGAAAACCTTCTGAGAATTCCTTCCAAAATTGCTTAAAGCATTATTAGATTTCTTTCATAAATTAATGAAAAAAAATTCTTCATAATTTCTTTTTTTTTCAAAAACATCCAGAATCTCAAGAGTTTTGTTCAAAAAATTCTTCATGAAAAAACATCCACGAATTACTTAAGAAACTTTAGATTCTTCAGAATTCTTTCAGAAATCCCTACGGATATTTTTTTTTAATGTTCCACGGATTCCTTCAGAGATTCCTCTAGCGAATCCTTTAGAAAATCAAAAAAAAAAATACCAAGCAATCTTTCAGATTTTTTTGCGAAAATTCTTTAAGAAATTACTTCAAATTTACTTTTTAGAAATTATTTCTTGGATTCCTCTAGAAAATTTGCCAATGGTTGATTAAAAAGTTCACCAAAGATTTTTTCAGAATTCTGCCAGGGATTGCTTATAAAAATCCTCTAAGGATACATTAAGGAAGTCCTCTCTAGTTTCTTCCGGAATTTTTTTCACGAACACTTTTATAAAAACTTCTCAATGGATTTCTTCTGAAATGCTACCACGGATTCTTCCAAAAAATCTTTTCCGTCGGAAATTACTTCAGAAATTTCTGCATTAAATTTTGTAACGAAATTTTTAAAAATTTCTGCAGCGGTTTCTCCAGAAATTCTTTTAGGGACTCTTTAATAAATTCCTTCAGGGAGCCTATTACTTATTAATCTCATACATAGGAAGGAATTTTTTAACAAACTCTTCTTAACTTATTCATAGGAACTGTTAAAATTCCCTTAGTGATTCCTCCAGAAATTCCTGAAGGAATTCCTCCATAGATCCTTGCATGAGTTCTTTCAGTTATTCCCGCAAGAATTCCTTCAGAAATTTCTGCAGGAACTAAAACACAGACTAAAACTTCAGGAATTTTTCCAGATACATATTCCCTTTGATCCGTCACTGCGACATGAATTTAAGAGCAATCTTATTATTCATGCGTCATTGGTGTACCTGAAATTGTCATACGCAAAAAACATACGACATAACAGCTTGTGGAGTTCAGATGTACAGTACTAAAGAACAACATCATTCGAAGCTCTTTGCAAAACACTTCGTTGATTTAGTATCATAGATTCCAAAAGCAAATATTTTGATTCAATAATAGCAAAAGAACCTGAAAAGAGAACATTACGAAAGAGATCACCAACCTTCGCGTGGTCCTCCATCGCCGCTTGAGTGCTCCCAACATCTTTTCTGCTGTTTCCTAATTTCTGCCACTTTAGCACGCCTTCCTCATAAATAATTAGAATCAAAAAACCGAAGCTGTTGAGCCAAACCCTTTTTCTGTGCAAGAGTAAGCCTCACTTCTTCCGAACTACACCAACAGCTGCCCCACTACTGGTAGCTAGTGAAGGCATTTGCCCTCCAATCAACAGGTTCTTCTGCTGCCGATGATCTTCGCGGCTTAGCTCTCGCGATCCGTTTGTTTGTTTACACACTTGAAAGCACTTTTGAAACACACTTCTGCCGACTCTCTTGGCTCACATCGCACTAAGATTGATTTCAATGGCTTCTTCGTCGTCTCGAATGCCGGGCACCTCAAGTTGAATGCTTGCGAACACTTAGATAAACTAAATGTTTCAAATTAATGCTTAAATCACGTTTCTTTGCCGGCATATATGGTATACTTAGAATTTATAGATTCACGGTCACATAGTTGGATTTTTATAGCTCTATAAACTCATTTTCATGCATCTGCTTGTGCTACTGGCGAACATTGATTGAAGATTTGTGTCCATATGCTAATTTTTCGCTGGTAGATGTCACAGCTGTCACCAGGTATAATGCAACTCGTTGTCGTGCATGGACCCTACGCTAACGCCAACACACACGCGGGAACAGTCACCACACTTGACCAAAGTAGGCGTCCGCGTGTATTTACTGTCTTGGAATCGTAGCAGCCCTTGCAGTACGACATAGTCCATTAGAGATTGTTTAGATTAGACCCGCTGTCTGTGTTGAATGCCTTTTCTATCCCTCCGCCGCCGCCTGCTTCGTATGGATTGCGGATTTTCTGATGCCTGGCCGTTTGTCTCCGGAATCACATTTGCTACAGTTGTAAAGTAAATTGACGCGGTAAGTTATGCACGTCTGAGGCGTTCGGCTTAGCGCTGTATTTCACCGCTGCTTGCTGGAAGGGAGAGAAAATAAACACTTAATTTATGCACCTCCGAATGCTAGACGCACAGCGCGTACATCAAACCCCCATTGAACGGGTCGCGTGCGTTGATTCACGTGTGATTGCCCCGAGTTCTTTTCCATTTAATCACTCTCTGATCGGATACGTCTGGTTGCACATTGGTCGTCCGATCACGTCGGAGGAGAAGCGCTGTTTATTATGTGTAAAACGGTGTTTGATTTTCAGTTGGTTTCGTGTCTTTGAAGAACTGACCAGTTTATGGCCGATTCATGGATTCAACGGAAGGAAAGCTATATGAAATAGAGTGTGCCATTCGTAACAAGAAAAGTGGCTATTATGTGTAATAAGAATTCTGAGTAACAAAACATTGGTTTATGTTTAGTAAAGTCGAACAATTTGGCATCTACTGGTGCTTAACGTGGACCAACTTTACAGAGGAATCCGTCGTTATTGAGACTTGTATATGAGCTTCTGATTGAAATCCGAAGTGACCAGCTTCGCGAAAATTGATTTTTAACCTACTTAGAAATGTCGCAACTCAATTTGGACCAGTGGATTTATTGTAGTTCTTAATTAGCATAACGATTCGCAACAGAAAAAAATAGATTCAAATTTACTTCGCAGCTGCAACTTCGCATGTGCTTCAAGCGACGACTTCGTGCAACGATAATTCATTTTAAATTTTGAGGTGTGGTTTTGGCTTCGTTATAATATCCCCCTTAAATAAGTGCATGTAGTTCACTCTGCAACACCGACTTCAGTAGTGGTTCTTCAGCCTTGTAATTGTCGTATGGCCTCGTATCTCAGTTAGCTTTATTCTAGTTTATGCAGTATCAGGCTTTATCTGAAGGTAAGGGGATTTTATTTCATCGCTTGCGGCCGAAGCTATCAAGGTGGAAGACGTACGATCTGAACCTAGGATTTGTACGGGAAACGTTTCGAAGCAGCGTTCCATGGAACGAAATCAAAAGACTTTTCTCCTGTCATGCCTGGGTGCCTTCCTAGGAATAACATAATCAACCATGCTTGCTGAACTGAGGACAAATGAACAGTATAATATCTAGATGGGAAATTCTGGGTGTTCCAAACTGCCCACAAAGAGGAAGGTCACATAGCCAACGCTCCCAATCTCCGCAGCGAGTAGAGGCCGTTCCAAGGATGATCCCAAATGCCTAGGTACACGTAGAAGATATTGCCGCGCAGACGCATACCGCCTACCCACCGACAACGGGAATAGTATGGCAGATACAGCCAAGACGTAGCGGCTATCTGTACAACTGGACGGTTTTCAGCCCAAGATATCGTTTCCACGCCAAACGAGGGCTTCCCAATAGTAAAGATTACCTACTGTATTTATTATACCCTTCCCAGGTGGCCCCTTGTCCAAATTAGATCGCGTAGTCACTGGATGTCTTACGGCTGCTCCGCTTGACCAACCCAAGAGGCTGTGCCCTGCTCGAATCTGTGGATGTTGCGAAAAAAGACAACAAAAATATTTACAGTAAGAACGGAGCAGAGTCCATCATAGATGTGACCTTTGGAGTCCGGACCACCTCTTGTACCGCATCTGAACTGGCCATTCTCCGAGTCCCCGCACAAGCTCTTATGTAGCTCTCAGACTATATGGGTGATGGCCGTTGAAACGGCATTCCAGCCAAACTCATCCCTACACATCCTCTGGGCAAGATTGTCCGGAGTTGTGTCCTCTCCGCAAGTGGCAAGCATGCGGTTAAACATTGTGCGAAAACACGGGCACACAAACAAAACGTGTTCCACCGTTGCCTCTAAACCTATGGGTCCACCTTCCATTGGTGGAACTGTCCCACGCGCACTGCCGTTTGACCATAGAGGCCAACCTGGCAGTTCTGCGTATGCCTCTTGTGCCGCGCATTTCGAAGCACTCCATGTCCTCCCTGTAAGGATGCCGATAGACACCAAACCAGTAATGATGCAGATTGCGTCGTGTGACACGGAACGGTACGCGCTTGCAACCCTATGGCACATCAGCCTGTAAGTACTTTCCAGCTCACTACGGTAGCTTTCAGTACATAGCGCAGTGCCCACGCCGGGCCGCCATACCTTAGTATGAAGAAAGCGACACTAGCCAGAAGCTTGCGCTTACTGGCGTACACCTCAGAGCTATAAGACATCATCCGGAACAGTGCCACTATGGTTGTGGAGGCCCTATTACAGGCGTAATCAACGTGGCTACCGAAGGTGAGCTTATCGTCGATCATCACGTCCAAGTATTTGACGGAGCACTTCGACGTGATAGTGCAATCGCCTACACTAATCACCGCTTGCTGCTCCGACTTTCGGTTGTTCACAAACATCACCTCAGTTTTATGGTGAGCCAACTCCAGTTTCCTGTACCTCATCCACGCTTCGACAACATTGATCGAGTGGGTGGTAGTCAACTCCACTTCTTGGGGTGAAACACAAATTATGTCACGTAAAAATCGACCTTTTTCAACACCCCCTCCACCCTATGTCACACTTTTTGTATGGGACCTCAATATTATTTGTATGGGTCGTCACGCTTAGCAAAACTTCCCCTCCCCCTAAAAACGTGACGTAATTTATGTACGTCCCCCTTCATTCGACCACAGAGAGCAGACATCCAGGCTAGAACAAATTTCATTCAGAAAGTTGTGTAAGGATTTGAATCTTCACTTGAGTAAGGTTGCAAACCAATATATGATGAAAACACTTACGCCGCCAAACACCATATTGCCACAGTCAGTGGTGAATTGAAACATTTTAAGTGGTGAATTAAATTAGTATGGGAAATTAACCGATTGCAGCGCACGCTATTGCCACTTGTGTTGGCGATTTCAAATGGCCGTTAAATTCCTTACAAAGTTTCGGAACTGGACTTGGATGTCTGTTCTCTGTGATTCGACTAACCATAGACTTCGAGCGTAATGTTGTCTGCAAAACCGACAATCTCCACTCCTACCGAATACTCTAACCTCGTCGTACATGACATTCCATAACAGCGGACCCAGGCAGGATGGAACCTTGCGGGACTCCAGAAGTTATGTGAAAGCACTTCCGACCAGGGGATCCGCAAGCGGCAAGGTAGGCCTACTGCTCATCTTTTACGAGTGTGTTAGTGTCAACTGGCAACGCGACCTGAGGCCTGGTCGAATCCTGCTTGGAAATCGGTTTGTGTTGCCGATGGGGATGGCCCGCGAAATCGCATTGTGTTGTTTGGGAAGGCCCGCTCGATGCATGTTAGGTAGGCGTAGTTTGTTCGAGTTTGACGTGCCTGCACCCTCCCTGCTTCCGACCCACCTTCGTGTCGTAAACTGTGATACTGTCAATATTGATATATTTGTACATTTATCAAATATATCGATTTGTGACTTAAAATAAACTTGGAAGTATGTAAGAGGTTTCAATTTTGCGTAATGCATTGAAGACATAGAAACAAAATTAGTGTATTCTATAAAGCTTCTTCTCTTCTTTCATTATCGCCATTTTTTGAGCAATTTCCAAACATTTCTGTTGAAGAATTCTTTTTGGTATTTCTGGGAAAAGCTTAGCCTTCGCTTCCCTTCCCTTTTGTCTTCCTCATAAGGAATTCCACATCATTTTTTTTAATAAATCTTTCGGGCAGCTCTTCAAAGCATGACATTGCAAAATAAACTAAACATTAAATTTGATTTGTTTATTGGAAGACTGATTTTGATGGAACTTCTAATGGTTTCGGCTTGCAGTCACAGAAATAACATTAAAATTTATTTCTAATGCGACATCTGGAATCCATTTCTCCAGTTGATTTATCTAGATATATCACCTCTCCAAAGCGGTGTTTAGGATCAATTTGAAGGGCTCAAAAAATCATGCCCAACATGTCACACAATATGAAACCAAGGGACGACCTCCAACAACTGAACTGCTTCGCCAGGCAGCACGGACATTGGAACGGGAGCACTTTGCGGTACTCGTGGTTTTTTTTATTTGCTTTGCCACACATTCGAGTCTCAGTGCCATATACCTACCGAGTAAGTAGACAGACGTGTCTGGTCGTCTGCAAGTATGGTGAGATGCAGTTGAGTAGCATAGTACAACAGCTTCCACACAGAAGATGAAATGGAAGTGGGTGCGCATACTGCATAGGGTAAAAGGGTATAATGCGCCCCACCGGGGCAAAACGCCCCTCTTCATTTTCTAGCGATTCAAGCGCTTTTCGAATGCATGATCGATTAGAAATCTTAAATATTGAAGAATTATTGCCATCAAGCTGGTCCGTTAGTGGATTGGTACAGAAAAGCAATAAAAATATCAAAAAGTCTGAAATGGAGGCTTTTGGCGTAATATTTTACCTCTTGTGAGCTGACTTCATTGTAAACGAAGCTAGTTCTGTTCGCTTGTGTTACTTCGCAACTTTTATGCAGTTAAACACTTGTTGAAAGACCCTCCTAGGATAAGCATGTGGTGGAATTATACCCTGGGACAGTTTTATCACGGGGCTGGACGTTTTTCTTTTGATGGGGCGTATTGCCCCGTTTGTTTTGAAAAGGCAAATTTTGGAACGTTTTCGAAAAACGTTTCAAAGCTTCCATAGCCACCTTTCCAAAGGCAAAGTTCGCATGCAACACTTCACTAACTTTAGTAACATCAATTTGCAGTGAACAATAGATGGAATAAGGCGCCAGTTTCAGATATATTGCCATTTCTGCTTAGGGGGGGCATATTATACCTGTTTACCCTACCTATATGGTGGAGTGGAGAGTACTCACATTGGCCACCGCAATCCCAGCATTCCCGAACAGGGGATAGTGTTGAAATGATGACAGTTTTATTGGTTTAAGGATCACCCTATCAAATGTTGAGGCATGTTACAGACAACAGACTTAGATTTTGTTTGTAAATCAAGAAGTTATGATTATGGTAAAATTAAATTTCCTGCTTAATCTGCTTCCCATTGTGTAGCTCAAAAAATATTACTATCTTATCTAAAACCTTTTGATGTGAAAGATATTTTAGAAACCTTTGCTGTAGTGTCTCTTTCGTTCGTCAACATTCAAACTGAAAAAATAATCTGGTTTGCGCAGATTGCGTATTAATTTAAAAATTAAACATTAAATTTATCTCCCAATTATCTTTGTGTATTCACTCCCCGCTCGGGCTTCCTCTTCCCCTTGGCACTCAACTCTGTTGAAACCACAGCCAACCAAAAGTGAGAGAGTAAAAAATACTTCCAGCGACACATAAAAACATTTTGCGCAACTCCAAGCTAGCCTACTCTCAGTCTCCACGGAGTGCAGAGTTTCAGCTTCGATCGTGGTTTCTGGTGGTGGTATGATGCATAGACAGCCGAAGAAGGGAGGGCCCGGCTTCAGTTCGAAGGAGTGCAACTATTTATAACCCATGCTTTGGCAATCGACCGAATCCGATATTTGTGTTTTGGAAATGAAAAAGAACGGAACGAAAGGGAAACATTGTGGAATGCACTTTGAAATATGTACTAATTCGTCATTAGTATGGTGCAGTGGGAATGGGGTCCAATAGAATGGCAGCACGATGACATCTGTTGTTTGGTAATGGGTTGATCGTCACAAAACAAAATAACAGTTATTAAAATAGTTTTCCATTTTTGATCCAATCAAAGCGATTACTGTTTTTTGTTCTATCGACTTATTGTTTAGTCCTCCTACGATCTCTCTACCGACTTTTCGAACCCTCTAAGCAGAATACCCTCTTTTAATGAGTGTAATCAGTTTCGTACTTTTTAATTCTGCCCGAGTGGATAACTGACACTGAGGAAGATTACAAGTGGTAGTCGAAATACGCGTATCTGTCAAAGGATAAGCAAAATAGGGCGGAAATAAAAGGTACGAAACTGATTACATGCATTCCTCCTACGATGTTAATTTCTCGATTTTTGCTTAGACTAACCAAGCCAAGTAGAAATTACAACGTTTGATTGCTTGGACATTCATGTAAACAACAGAAACACGTGTTTGATGAACAAATCCAGACTTGAGTTATGAATTGAAATCCACGTACTCCGGTGGGAACCGAACCCACGACTCCTAATTCACAAGACGGGCACTACTTTCCTCCAAGCTAAGGATCAAATTCCATCCGAAGGATATTTCGATTGTGGAAAGGAACAAACCTCACTGGAATCGAGTTCAGTTCTGTGCCTTCAGGGGACGGTAGTGGTAGCTTTGAGGAAAGAAGTGCCCGTCTATCGAATCGGGAGTCGTGGGTTACATTCTCACCGGAGCACGTGACTTTCTTTTCATAATTCAAATTTCAATTCAATTTGTTTATCAAACACGTGTTTCTATTGTGTGCATTGAAGCTGAAACGATTCCAACCTAGTCCTCAACGGTATTACAAGAATTAAGATATAAAAAAATCTCTAAACCAGCGGCCTTGGACAAACTCTAAATGATCTGATGATTAAAATAAAATAGTAACACCCTACGCCTAATTTGTCAAATCATGATTTGAAAGGTGGATAATTCATTAAACAGTTTCATTTTCAATCATTTGCCCGTTGTGCACCCGCCAATCGGAAGACGAATACAGCTGCTGAAAGATAGTATTTGAGACGTGAAATTCAACCAAGCAGCAAAACAACACGGGACGGGACTGGCTCCGTCACGTTGGATACGAAACACGTTTCCCAGTCAATGGATGGAACCCGTTTTATTTCGCCAGAAGTTCTTCGTCGTAGCTACTAATAAACGCACATGTTCAGTGTGATGCACCCCACTAGGTTCAGGTTTCCAGTTTCTCGCCGGATCATTACTCCATGGTCCAATTAAGCTGGATTGGATATTGACACAAGCATGCGCCAATTCGAGAAGTCTCTTTCAGCTAAGGTGGTCAACGCGCTATAAGGATTTATACTTCTGTTTTCTGTGATTGCAAATGCCCAAGCATGATGTTAGAATGATTGTACGACATTTGTCAAAATCAATTTTTCGGAATGATTTTTGCCAGAAAACCATTGGCCAGAATAGATCATTTCCAGAAAATCATTTCCAAAATTAATCATTTGAAGGAAACCCGTTTGCCAGAATGGACTATTCCCCAAAATTTGATATTTTCTATAATTTCTTAGCTTTTCTACTGCCAAATCAAAGTACTATAGCAATTATCTTCAATGTTTAACTAGAACAACACTAAAGAAATTAAAGAGTTGAATACACAAAAAATATATCATCACATGACCCTATGGTTTGTTATTTATTGGAATGTAAATAAGCTGTTATTTTTTAAAGAAGCAATTATTTAGATAAAAAAAAGTTCAAGACCCTCTTCCATATTCACTCTGATACATTCCCTCAATGCTAGGTGATCAGTTCAAAGATCATTAGGCAGCAAGAGATTAGTCTGAATGGACATCAGGCTGAATAATTATTGGCTGAATTTATGTTAGATCAATCGGAAAATAGGCTTAAAACTACCTGTCTATTATTATAAAAATAAAACCGAATCTTGTATGGGAGTGGCAGTGAGACCGACAATAAGCCACTTAACAGTGCATGATTTGGGTTATAATATTCGGAGCAGGGTCGTGCAATTTCGAAAGGAAAACATGACGTGCGAAAGCTGTAGCAAATCGTTTCCCATACGAACGGACTGCTGTGATGCTTCATCTCTCACCCAACAACACACTCGTTCGCTGCTGCTACAGAAACAAGTGTGTATGAAACATGGAATGATACACTTGGATTTTCGTTTCATTTATGAGTCATTGAAATACTTCAACATGCTAAAAACACTATTTAAACCGCATTTTTCAATAGTGGTCACGCCAATAGAATGATAATTATGTTCTATGAAAGAGGATAACAAATTCGACCACTTAAATCCAATTAATCGGCGCCCGTATCCATTGAGAGACTAGCGCGCACCAGTGAGACACTAATGCTCTGCCGGGTGAAGCACAAGCAATGCGACCGGGTGGGAGACTACCGAGTGCTATGATGAGTGGAAAAGTTTTTTAAACGAAACGAGTGATTAGAAAAATGTATGAAACGGTTGGAGTGACTCATTCAAATGTTGCATGAAATTGTATCATTGAAACGAAATTGTACGTCCCTGATTCGGAGCCAAGATGTCCCGATCCTCATGACGCATTTTTATACGAAATTAAGTCCAAAAATTTGGATCCGTCATAAAATCTTATATGTCTTCCTTCCTAGGAAGTTGTGACGCATCTGCATGAATAGACGTAACGCCACGGGATGCAACAAATGCGTCATAAAACCTGGGACATCATGGCCGATGATTCTGCGCCAAAACAACTGGAAAGAAAAATCATTGATATAATATAGAAAAAATGTCGTTTGGCTACTTCATAATTCAATAATACAGTATACATGAAAAAAAAAACATATAACTGTGAATTTACAAACTAAGCTATGAAAGGCCCCGGTAAAGTAGATGAACATTAGAGCTACGAAAATTTACGGTAAAGACACGACGAGGATGACCAAAAAAATGTTTAAAATGTTTTTAGTCATTTATTTTTTATTTTTTTTTATTTAAATGGGTGAACAAAATGTTTGCCTATCAATCGATCTTCTTACAAAACTAAGTTCAAACTCTCTGCCGGAACGATTTGAGGGGGCAAACTACACATTAATATGTGTATATATATATGTGACATATATAGTCGTTTCTATACGGAATCAACATTGCTACAAAGATTCTGTAACTATATTGATGTACTAGATTCAGTAATCTAGTGAGAACATTTACCCCACTGTCGAGGTTTTTACAATGTTCCTTTCTGCAAGAAGCCCTAGTAGTTTATTGTTTATTCGAGTGCACCTCTCGAACTACTATGGAATAACAATTTTCCGACATCAAGAGGTTAGGAGATTCTTCTTCTTGCTGTTAATACAAATAATTATTCCAAAAGGTTCAAAAAAATTGTATCAAAACACCTAAAACACATTTTTATCTATAACATTGCCATAGCATGACGAAATCATTCCATTTTTTATTGACAAGTAACCAACCTGATTATGTGTCGAACCCATAGGGAAAGGTGGGGTAATATGCACCCCCTAAACAAACGTGGCCTATAGCTAAGATTAAGATGATTTTATAGGTGTCCTGCGTTTTGAAAGTTAGTTTACTTGACTAAGAGACGCCAACTTTTGGTCCGCGTAATATCAATTTTACCGAATCAAATTAACAATTTGAAAAAGTGTTATGTTTTGGGTGCTGAAAAACTGTTGGGGGCAAAACGCACCTTGAGACACGACCTCTGGTATTTTCCGCTTTGAATTCTAATAAAATACCGGGCGTCTCCATCTTACTTTTAACGGCAGCAAATGGAAGGAGTAGGAGGCGGATGGCAGTTAATAGGTTGATTCCATATAATCAGCGCGCAATTGCCTAAATTGCATTTGAAGCGCACGACAATCTTTCTAAATGTGGAAAATCGTAGTTTTCCACGCTATTCATTCGAATATTCTTTGCATGCTTGGGCTTGTCCGGCTCAATTTAACGTCTAGTTTACTTGCATTGAATGGAACTTCACTTATACACCCGATTCTTGATTTGCACGGATTTTTTTTTTGTACGGCCGTGCAAAAAAAAAATCCATACAAAAAAAATCCAAACTCTTATTTTTGCATGGTTTGTCGAGAAATCATATTCCTACTTTTTTACACGGTATGCATCTCCCGAGCAAACTTATGTGCCTCTGACAGATTTTGGGCCGCTGAATCCGAATCTGGGTTCAGATTTGCTCCAACACGTAAGAATTTTGAGCTATACCTCAATTTATAGGGCAAAATATGCGATTTTGGGCTTTTTTGACTGCCAGTCATCAATCATGGAAATATTTTTTTAGGCAATCAAAAGGTAGATTGGTCAATTAACATCTAAATAAACGACTCATGTAAAATTATTCGATTTCCCAATTGAATTTGATAGTTTTAAGCGATTTATGATAGGTACGATATTTCCCATACAAGTCACCTTCCAAAAGTTGCATGCAAGTTTACATACTAACACAAAATGCTTAAATCTATCATATTTGATTCGGTAAAACGAAATATTCTGCATAAGTTGTTAATTTAGATGTTAAGGAGTGTATCGGAAAGTAGTTGAAAATGTTCAGGATGCTCTATCTCGAAGCTGGGTTGGTCTTTTCATTTCGGTTCTTCTATAAAAGCTTCACAATATAATTAAGTTCAGAATAGTTTGGAAAAAAATTGGAAAATGTTTAGTATTATTGAAAATATGGTTAAATGAAAACACCTCACAAAATAAAAATCTGCACAAAATGCAATTTTATTAGGATTTTTCAACATTTCAAAAATCTGTACTGAATAAAATTTGTGCGATAAAAAATCTGGAAAATATTGATGCTTGTTAACAGGTATGTACACATAACATATCATTCAACGCCGACTTTCAAAATTCATATTTTCGATAGAAAAATCTCATATAAGGACTGTTCAATTTATAAAACGGACAACTTTACATGGCTATAAAAGGAAGACGCGTAGTTCAAATTCAACCACCCTTGTTTAGTTGTTCAGTACATCACCTCTCATTATAGAAATCATTTTTTGATCGAATAAAAATAGTTTTATTTTATAGAAAACCGGCCAGGTGTTAACTGAGGTGAATTTTTCGATTGCTGAAAATTGAAAATACATATAAAATTACTGTTTACATATGGTATATCGTGTTTAATACCAGAAAAGTATGTGCCATGCTGCAGCAGCATGAGTAATAAACATTCTGGCAAAATTTAAACTCAATCGGAAAATTAAGTGTTGAGATATTAAAGTCTCAAGTAAGATTCGATTTTTTTCAATAAAATTCAATTGTAAAGCAAAATGGGCATGAAAGTATTGAATAATCACTTTTTTTATGCATCCAGTCGAAAGTGGGAATAATGTGGTTTTAAATGCAGCAAACTGCTTCTTAATAGCATTACTGGTTCGGTTACTGTGCGCTATTGCAGACACAGTAATCAAAACGGTTTCGTTTTTTGAAGGTTCTTCCAAATAACAATGCAACCTAATGCATATTTTGCATAACAATGATGTTGGAAATAAAAACTTTGCATCCGATTATTATTAAACAAGGTGTACAATAACATAGAACCAACTTTGTTGAAAAAAAAAATAATAACAAGATTCGCTAGAGTCGAAAATCTGCATCAATGGAGCAAAAAGTATGATTTTTTTTAATATGACCATCTTTATGGATTATTTTTTTGATGAAAAATGCAATTATATATATTTTTTCTTCTGTATCATTCAGAGAGCAGCATTCTACTACACTGGACAAATTTCTAGCCGAATCCATGATGTAATTGCAACACAGGACTTAAATGAACATTTTTTGAATATTTTCTATGAAAATAAATCAACTTACTATATCAAGCCGGAGACTGCTTGGTGCATTATTACTGACCAACTATTGAGCTTTACCTTTAGTAGAATAGTATAAGATTCCAATGTATTGAAAACTTCATGAAAATATACATGTTAAGTATGTGGAAAGTTATGTAGAATTTTGAGTAATGGGTTTTTATTGATGTTTTACGAAAACCGCTTTAGTTACACAATAAAGAACATTTTGCTTAATGTTATATTTTTCCTACAGTTGAGAATAGCTATAGAAAGTTATGCAAAAAACTGATGATGATTTTATTGAAAAATAAAAAACATATCGCACCAGCAAGTTGTCCGTTTTATAAATTGAACAGTCCTTATCTACAAAATGGTCCACTCCAAAAAACGTCTATTTTTTGGTCAAACTTTTAAGGTTTGCTTTTAATATCTTAAAAGGTTATAAAATTCCATTCCTTGCTCTAACTTACTCGTCCATAAATTAAAAAACATACCCTATTTGAAAAAAAATGCGAATTTTTCATTTTATGTATTTTTTATTTGCGTAAACATGATTTAGAGGAGCATAAAAAAGGGGCTCCTAAAAAATGGCCTTTTTTCATTTTTAGGAATTGCGCTTAAATGCAGTGGAGATTTTTCTTGAAAAAGAAAATTTGCCTATATCATGGGGATTCTAGAGCTTATTATATTTGCAAAAAAAAAACTTAACAATTTTCGAACATTATCAAACTTTTTTCACAATTTCAATTTTTAAGAAGGTGTGCAAAAATTTAAAAACATGTGTTCAGTAATCTAGGTTTAAAACCCAGTTAAAAGAACATTTTTAGAAAATCATAAAAGCCATTTCTTTTTTCAAGGATTTATACAGTATCTCCAAAAATAAAATTACTTAAAAGTTGTATTAAACTATTTTTAAGGCTATTGTAAACATTTTCAACTACTTTACGATACACTCCTTAATTGACCAATTTACCTTTTGATTACTTAAAAAAAATATGTCCATGCTTAATGGCTGGCAGTTAAAAAAGCCCAAAATCGCAAATTTTGCCCTATAAATTGGGGTATAGCTCAAAATTGTGACGTGCTGGAAAAAATCTGAGCCCGGATTCGGATTCAGCGGCCCAAAATTTGTCAGAGACACATAAGTTTGCTCTTGAGACAGACCAAAAGTTAATTTTTGTTTCGCTGTGTAATGAAACAGCATGAGGGCGTTTTGCCCCGGGGTGCGTATTATCCCAGGTTACCGTACAGATTTGTTTGGGTTCTTAACTCGTGCGCAAAGAAAGACCCACTACGAACTTTTGCCCCGTGCGAACTATTGCACCGCATTACTCTACGTGGAATTGCCGATCTCTAAACTTCATTGTGAGCACACGTATACTGTAACGAAACGGTCTCGGTATGAAATAAGAAGCACTTTGAACTGACGTTTTTAACTGATTTATTAACAGATTGGAGTGTACAATTAAGCGATGGCCGATCTATTCACGGTTCAAACTAACACTGAAAATGACAAATAATGATCGCTTGACAATATCCCAAGCTCTCACGAAAATCGTGAACTTCTGTCAACGACCAAAATTTTTGAAGCATAATTTAACGCTGATTTCGAAACCGTGCTTCAAAAAATTTAAATTTCCAAAAAAATATGAAGAAATGTATTTTTTTTCAATAAGAAAAAAAAACAATTTAAAAATTCTTTCTTAACGTTTATTTGACATATTATATGTGGGTGAGTTACAGTAAAAAAATCAGCTCAATCGGAGCATTGATTACGGAGAATAAGATGTGTGAAGTGAGCGACTTTGCTTGAAAATAGAACAAAAATCGATTTCAAATCATCAACCTTGTATGGAAAGTCGAAAAAATTTCCGCTCTACTGTAATTTTTTTCCTTCGCGTTTTCGAACTCAGGGCATGATTCTACACCAAAAACGATCATCAGCTTACCGAGTTCAAAAATGCTGTAAACTAGTGTTATTTGTCCAACAAGTAATGACAGTTCGTGTAGCAGATACGCTAGGTAATCCTCAGCTCCCCAAACGACGGTTTCTTTGAAGTTTTGTTGTTTCTCGCTAAATCCTCTTCGATCAAGAAGTCGTAAAACGTTTCAATTCTGTTGGCATGGCGCAGGTCCTCTCGGATGTGTTTTGGAAAGTGTTCGGCTAACAGAGATAGGATTTCACGTTCCGTAGGCGGCAACGTCATGTATCTTGCTTTACTTAGCATCCTCGCAAAATACGTGCTCATTTTGGAAGTTAAACCCTTTTGCTCATAAGTTCCATGGTGGAGCAGATTTTTGAATTCTCGTTGACGACGATTTACCCAAAACTGCTTCAGGAAAAGCATTTTGAAGAGATCCCAACTAACAAATTTGTAAGAATACATCCGATACCAAGTCTTAGGTAATCCAGACAAGCAATCATATACCATGGTGATCATCCAGCTATCAGTGGCTCCAGCATTTTGGACACGTGAATATTTTTCATACCGTTCCAAAAACTCCGCTGCTGTGAAAAAGTCACTGTTTGAAGTAAACCACGACTTTTGAATGTTATTGGTCGTAATCGTGATATCTGCCCTTGCAACTGGTACATGTATATTCTCTCTCCCTTTTTGTTCTAGGCGTGGTACAGAATCCAGTGTGACTGTGGATGGCTGAGGTAGCTGCATTGACTGTGGCGAACAAACACTGCTATTGTTTCCACCATCGGCATCCTCCTCGGGTGTTGTCTGTTGGAGCAGTTCGACACTGAAGATATTCTTGAGTATAGCTTCTAACTTTATAACAATCCGCTCTAGCCGACATAACCGTTGCTCAAGATCAATAACTTTCTGGTCCATTTTCGATTAACTTCGGTGGGAAGTATATCCCGGTTGAGCCCCCAGATGTAACGAAACGGTCTCGGTATGAAATAAGAAGCACTTTGAACTGACGTTTTTAACTGATTTATTAACAGATTGGAGTGTACAATTAAGCGGTGACCGATCTATTCACGGTTCAAACCAACACTGAAAATGACAAACAATGATAGCTTGACAATATCCCAAGCTCTCAGGTGAACCGTTACAATACTTGCCGATCTACTGAAAGTTTCGCGGGTTCAGCATCATAGCACTGCATGAGGTGTGTTGGACAGGATTCATGGTGCGAAAGTTTAGAAGTTATCATACCATCTACCAGAGTTGCGGCAACACACGCGAGCTGAGAACAGCTTTCATCGTGATGGGTGATATGCAGAGGCGCGTGATCGGTTGGTGGCCGATCGACAAAAGAATGTGCAGGTTGAGAATCAAGGGCCGATTCTTCAACTTCAACATGATAAACGTGCACAACCCACACTCTGGAAGCACTGATGACGACAAGGACGCATTTTACGCGCAGCTCCAACGCAAGTACGCCCGCTGCCCAAACCACGACGTCAAGATCATCATAGGAGATCTAAACGCTCAGTGCCTACCAGCAGAAAAACCGAAACTACCTGTGACTCATTGATTTCGCCGCCTCCAAAAATACGGCCATACCATTCCTTTTTCCAACGCTGTCTCCCTTATGGTTACACCTGGAGAACACCACAGAAGACGAAATCGCAAATCGACCACGTTCTGATTGACGGACGGCACTTCTCCGACATTATCGATGTCAGAACCTATCGTGGCGCCAACATCGACCCCGACCATTACTTACCTAGTGATGATCAAACTGCGCCCAAAACCCCGGCGTTCGCCACGGTACAACCTAGAGCGACTAAAACAACCGGTTGTCGCCTCAGCATACGCGCAGAATCTCGAGGCCGCGTTGCCAGACGAGGGCGAGCTCGATGAGGCCCCTCTAGAGGACTGCTGGAGTATAGTGAAAGCAGCCGTCAATAACGCAGCCGAGAACACCATCAGGTACGTGGAACGAAATCAACGGAACTAATGGTTCGACGAAGCGTGCACGACGGTTTTGAAGGTGAAGAACACAACGCGGGCGGTAATGCTGCAGCAAGAGACTCGACAGAACGTGGAACGTTACAAACAGAAGCAGAAACAGCAGACCCGCCTGTTTCGGGAGAAAAAGCGCCACCTGGAAAAAGTGGAGTGCGAAAAAATGGAACTGCTGTGCCGTTCCCAAGAAACACGGAAGTGCTACCAGAAGCTCAACACATCCCGCTACGGCTTCGTGCCGCGAGCCGAAATATGCAGGGATAAAGACGGAGGCCTTTTGACGGACGGACGTGAGGTGATCGAAAGGTGGAAGCAGCACTTCGATCAGCACCTGAATGGCGTGGAGAACGTAGGCACGGGAAATCATGGAAACGAAAAAAAAAACTGGCGTCGTCGTTTGCGCAGGATGGAAATGAAAAAATTCCCACGCTGAGGGATGTTAAGGATGCCATTCATCGGCGCAAAACCAACAAAGCAGCTGGTAAGGATGGTATCGCAGCTGAACTCATCAAGATGGGCCCAGAAAAGTTGGCCACCTGTCTGCACCGGTTGATAGTCAGGATCTGGGAAACAGCTACTAAAGGAATGGAAGGAACAAGTAATCTGTCCCATTCACAAGAATGCGAGAGCTTCATAGTGATTACTATTTTGAATGCTGCCTAAAAGTGATAGCCCAGATCATCTTCCGTCGTCTGTCACCTAAAAAGAATGAGCTCGTGGTAAGTTATCAGGCCGGCTTCATCGACAGCCGATCGACAACGAACTAAATCTTCACTGAACGGCAAATCCTCCAGAAATGCCGTGAATACCAGGTCCCAACGCATCACCAGTTTAACGACTTCAAAGTGGCATACGACAGTATCGACCGTACAAAGCTATGGAGAATCATTGATAAAAACGGCTTTCCTAGGAAACTGACTAGACAGATTAAAACAACGATGGACGGTATGCAAAACTGCGTAAGGCTTTCGGGTGAGCTATCCAGTTCATTTTTGCTGATATTGTTCCTGCAGTTTCATTTATTTTTAGAAATGAACAGAGCACGTAATATTACATGCTTAATGAAATACAATGTTGCAATATTATGTTAATCAAAACAGACATGCATCCATTCAATTAACAAATGAGAACTTAAAACTCAAGTATCATTCTGACTGTGGGATAGTAGTACTTACAGACACAGGGCACCAATTAATCTCGCATGCTATCTCGGAAATTTATTTCTGCAAAATAAGTACGTGCAAGCACTGGACAACTGATTCCACATAAAACCGACCAGAGCAAGAATTCAAACAACCATTACACCTGGCAGTGGACTTGTCACAGGGACCCCGATCACGACCACCAGCCAGCACAGAAAATCGGGCACACTGTCTTCATTAGGACAGTGCCGGCCATACCTGCTGTGGTAGGTAAACCTACATAAAGGTTTCAGACGAAACTCGTCACATGCTCGCACAGGTTGGAGCAACAGCATTTGTAGCCGACAGTCACAGCCGTGTAGCCTGTGCCTTTGTGGTCTCGATCCCATGAATGCTTAGAGTAACACCTCTTAGGAAATTTAATTATATATGATGTTGGCTCATAAATATGCCGCAACAGAATGTTTACACAGACACACAGTGTTGGGCCGAGTTCATTTTCGTTGTGGCTTTGGCTCGTTGCATATTCATTTTATTTGCCCTAGTCAACTGCCGACTCCCGCTATCTCCCCCCCCCTGCTGTTGTACATACGTATGTTGGTAACCGCATACATACCAACAGGGCACATATGCACAAGCGTAAGGTGTGTTCCCCGGTATGTTATCATCACAAATTTTATGCTCGGTAAGCATAATTTACTGCCGGCGCACCGACAGCCTACAGATAAGGGCAAGGTGCCAAGAGGTACGAGGATGGGTTGGGCGGGTGAAACGTTGCAAATGTATGAACACCACCGCCTTATATAGGTCAAACTTGCACAGCAGTACGGTTCCATCCCCTTTCTTAGGCGGATGACATGGATGATAAATTTCAAAAGCGAGATAAAACTGCCGTAACCGATACGAGAAAGTTAAAGGTAATTTAATTTAGCTGAATCTTTCAAACACGGTTGTAAATTGTGATTATGATAAGAAAGGTTCATGTCTTTAAATGCTTCAAACGTATTTGTGGTGTGCTGAACTCCAAAGTGCACCATATTTTCAACGATCATTTTAAATTCCTGTGACGATTATTCACTGAACATTACAGGAAGTACTGGTCTTGCTTGTCTACCAAATAGTATAAGGTAAATTTCTACAGGACAAGAGACGAACCAGCCAAGGGCTGAAAGTCTCTCAAATAAAGATAAATCAATCAATCAATTCTACAGGACAACCGTGGTCAAAGGCTACGCTCCATATAAATTTCAAAAACTGTGTGTGGATAAATGTCGCTTTCTTTGAAATTCGTAAAGAATTCTGGATTTAATCCAGGCAATTTCTTGAAATTGCTTTTGAAAACTTTTTGGCATTTGATTTTGGGGATTGCATGTTTAAAACTGAAAAAGCACGTTTGACAAAACTAACCAATAAAAAAAAAATAAGGATAGGTATCCGAATCGTACATTCCTATATACATCGATGTGCTTGATATCAGTGCTTTTTCTGTTTTGGAAATTAAGCGATTTTCAATTGATCGATCCTTTAGAAGTTTCATCTGGGGTTTTCACAGACATTCCTCCAATTTTTCGGAAAATCTACCAGGAGTGGTCATAAATAATAAATAACATAAATGTGAAAGTGCCCGTAGAACACCAACCTAAGAAGCTGGAGTTGTACCAGTACTCTTGTTCGGGAATTTCTCCAGGATCTTCTCCTATGAATCTAGCAGGAGGTTTCTTGGGTTCCTGGATTCCACGGGATTACTCCTGGGAGTTCCTCCTCTAGGAGCCACCCTGTAGTTCCAATTAACGCTCAGGAATTAACTCATGAGCACCAAACGAATAAACGACCCAGTCGATGAAAAAGCATTCGATCAAATGGTCTATAGTCATTATTACACATGCCACTGACTGCCAAAGTGAATTTCAGCTACTGCACAGTCCATCGTTGGTGATTTCACCTCTATTTACGTTACTCTATACCATCAGCACAATGCACCTAAATACCAACATATGTATGTAGTCATAATCACCCGTTCGTTCACTCCGCTGCAGGAATGTAACTACCTTTGGTGGCTTATCTCGTTCCATAAACTTTCGACGACTCCACGCTCGGTTGGCTCCTCCGCTTCAGCCATTCACCGTCGCGTCGGTTCGTTTATCATTTGCCCGTAGCACCTGCTCACGTGAAATTGGATTAGTGGGTGACAGAAGCCTTAATTCCGGACCGCTACTTATCGGGCGATGCGAGCCGGTCCAATCGGTATCACTTGTTTTGCCTTTCTCACGCATATGACGTGCTCTATCGATTGCCACACATCCAACTAGCCCTGGCAACGGAAGTCTGTACAATCATATGGCAGTGAGTAAGATTTCTTTTTATCATTTCGCAATTTGTGCACTACTCACGAGTCAATTTTATGCTTCGCGTTGCATTCATTTTATTATGGCGGCTGCCATGTGGCGACTCTTTTGATCGACTTGCAGAACAGAGGTTCCCCAATATTTTATTTGAATCGATAAGTTGATGAATGCTCAATATTTCTATTGGTATGATAATGGAAAGACAATTTCCAATATAATTTGAAAAGTAGTTTTTTTTTGTTTCTTTGTGTTGAGAAACGTTTTGCTGGAGTTATTGGTAAAGTAAAATACGATTCGAATCCCAATTACTTCAATCATCAATTAAGGATGCTTTTAAAAAATCTAACGCAGTCTCAATTATGTTGTCAGAAAAAAGTGCGCTGACCATATATGTATGTGTCTGAGTCCATTTCGTGGTTTTAATCTGATCAGCCCTACGAGTGAGCCGCATACCTGGCAAGTGCACCTACATGTTTGGGCGGCAAAGCAAATTGGACGGCTTGCTTGCTTGTGGACCGATGAAGCAAGATTAATTACATGCCTTCATGAACTTGCAGTACACTGTACTTGTGTGCGTTGGCCGCTTCTGCTGGATGCGGCGTATGCTGCCAGGAATGGATAAACTGCTGACTGGTGGTTGTTGGCTGGGGATATACCTACAACCGGCTGTATAGGTACAGGCGGCTGACGGTTATTGACTTTATGCGCTGTCATGCAAAATGTCATGATATCGTGGGGCGCATCGGACGTAGATTGATTTTTACGCACCACTGAGCACATCGACACACTCGGCGTGCAGATAGGACCGTACAGGTGAATGGATGGCGTCTCTTGACCCCTTTTAGAGCCCCCTTCACAGCATATGATGGAATTCGGTGGATCCAGTTTAGACCGGGTGATACATAGTCATCGTCGTATAGTGCCACCGTTCCATGCAACGACGGATACAGTTAGAAGTAGGAGTGCAAAAAACTATGTGTATGGAAATAAACATCGTAAACGATCGTAAAAGGTGATGCCTTGGGCTTCGCATCAACTCATGATTAGTGCACCCGGAGGCAGTAATTGATCAAGAAGGTGATGTTTTGGCAATCTCTTAGCGCAGCGTGACCTATAGAAATGACGTAGGGATCGCGTGTTGCTGTCAGAAACGATGTAGTTCGATGCTTTGTTTGGTAAAACTGCTGGAATGTTTTACGAGCCACTTCAAATCTGAAGGCCACAAAAGTTAGAGAATGGGACATCAGTGTTGACCTTGAGTTCTAGTCTCATACATTTAAAAACAGAGTCATTAGTGATCCGGCAGACTTAGTGTGTTGGAATACGACATAGAAATTAAATTTTGGGGCAACTGAGTTTAAGAAATAATTTTCATGAACATATAGCAATCAATGTTGAAATTGTCATTAAGTTTTTCGTTGAATTCCTGTGTGGTAAAATTTTAATAAGGATTCCAGGAAAAACTTTAAACAGAAATATATTGATTGTTAAAAAAAAAACAAAAATGGATGGCAGACAAATCTTTTAAAGACATTTGTGATGAATGCTCGGAATGAAGTTTTGGCGAGATTCACAGTACATGTAGTTAATTGTACAACACTTCTAACACAAACAAACAGACGTAACACTTCAAACATTTTTCGTTTCAAATCATAGTCACGGAAACATGTTCGCCCAATGCTAAATGACTGAGTTTGACCAACCATCAACTAGGTGGCGGTTGAGGGCGAACGTCAAGCTCGAACAAAAACGATGCAAACGCCACGGATGGCTGGTTGACCAACTATCAAATTTTTAAATACACCGTTAAATCAATGTACAATGGGAATTATCAGAGCGTAACGTCTGTTTGTCTGTGCTTCTAAGCTAATATTTAAGTTATGGATGGCAGTTAGAAGGAATTCCGAATAATCCAGTGGAATTTGTCGAAAACTCTCTAATTTACCATTGGGAGGTGAATTCTTGTTGAATTAATGAACAAACTTCAAAAATGAGCAAGAAACTGTGATCCCTATCTGGATGAATTCTTTGAGAAATTGATTGGTTTTATACAAAAACACTGAAAACATTCTGTGAGTAGCCGTTAAGTGGGAAGATCATCTTGGAATGGTGCGTCACGGCGCATAATCTACCACATTAAATTTTGATCTTGCTATTTTCCGAACAAATGTAGCCAGGCTCTCGTAGAAACATTCCAGGATCCAGATTTGATGTAGATTTTTTTTTCTGTGTATCTGTTTGTGTGTTTAGTGGTTACTGATAATGAACTTTTTGTTTCAGGAGGATTCAGTTAAGTTTATCATATGATGTAGGAATTATCGTAAGGTATATAACCGTTGCAAGCATTTCACGAATAGCTTGTTCTAGAAAATATTATAGATTTTCAGTCAGCCAGTTCTGCTGCGATCAAGATGGAAAACAAACAAAGCTGCCTAAATAAAACTCTATGAGAAAAGGTGGAAAATATTTGAGGAGTTCTAGGTTATTTTTGTTTTCTCAGGAGAACTATAGCCTGAATTCAATCAAAAATGTGATGGTAATCTTGGAGCATAGTTTCAGTTAGTTCAAAGTGAAATATTAGACGCAGTAAAGAAATTTCAAGAAATAAAAGTCCAAAATTGTCTGAATGCAGTGCGTTTCGGAACACACTTAAAAGAAATGTTTAAAGTTTTCATGAACAAATTTTAAAGCGTTGTCCACTTAGAGGATTCTAAGTATATTTTATGGTGAAGCTCTCAATCAATAATGCTCATTTTTACCAGAACTCGGCTTATGCGGCAGCGGCGTGTCAAAAGCAATTTCAGATTACAGACAAGAGAAGGACTGAAACCTTGCACAAACACGTTGACATTTGAACGTAGTCAGGCACGACAGTTGCGAAAAATGTCCAAATATATTGCGAATCTCCAAAACCACTGGTGTCTTTTTCTTCTTTTTTTTTCTTTATGGCTCTACGTCCCCACTGCGACTTGGCCTGCCTCGCTTCAACTTAGTGTTCTTTGGGCACAGCCACAGTTATTAATTGAAGGGCTTTCTTTGCCTGCCATTGCAAGAATTTGTATATTGTGAGGCAAGTACAATGATACACTATGCTCAGGGAGTTGAAAAAACTTTCCCGATCGGAACGAAAATCGAACCCGCCGCCTCCGGATTGGCGATCCATAACCTTAATCACTAGGTTAGCTGGAGACCTCTAGAAAAACCGCTGATATACGTTTGTGAATAAATGTGCTTTGAATCCATGATTTGACGAGATGTTTAAGAACTGGTCATGGTTTCTTGCATTACAGGACGACGATTCCGAATTTGTACATGAATAAAAGTGAAGATTTGGACTGTTTTGGTGAGCTGTCAGCTCCCTGAAGCGATATAAAGATGGAATCATCAACAAAACCGTTCAAGTGTATAAAAGCTATGTGTCGAAAAGATGTCCAGTAAAAACGAAACACTTGACACAGATGTAGGATGACAGGGATCTATCTATGAAACTTTTCGGCATTCCTCTCGATAATTCTCCATGGTTTCATCTTGTAATTCCTCCGAAGAATCCTGTTGGAATTCGTGCCAGAGTTCCTCCAGGAGTTTCTCCCGGTATTCTAATCAGGATTCTTCGTAGGATCCCTTTTAGGGGTGCTTCAAGAATTCTTTCAGAGATCTCTCCAGGAATTCTTTCGAGCATTTCTCCTGGGATTCTTTCCGATATTTCTTAATTGATTTCTCATGGGATTCTTTAAAAATTTCTTAGAGATATATCACAGGTTTCCATAAAGGATTCCTTAGGGATTTCTACATTGACTTTGACTGGCATTTTCGGGATTTGTTTCGGCATTTTTTTCTTGATTACTTCAACTATTTCCTTCAACATTCCTTTCGGGATTCTTTCCAGGATTCCTCCATTGGTCGTTCCCGTGTTTTCTTTAGGGATAATTTCTGTAATTATTTCATGATTTGTTAAGGATTCTGTGATCTTGTCAAGGATTTCCTCCCGGGATTCCTTCATAGTTATTTCCTACATTCTATTAGGGATTCTTCCCGGAATTTCTTCATTGATTTTTCCTAGGTTTCTATCCCGAGATTAGTTCAGGAATTCATTTAATGATTTCTCAGGGATTCAGTTATTGAATGTCCCAATCGAAACGTTACACAGATCGAAGGAAGGGTGATAAATTCTGTGACGTGTGATGCACACAATTGGAGCGTGGGATATAACAGAAGTTTACATGACATATCATGTAAAAGTCATGAAATATCAAGCAAACTTCCATTATATGTCATGTAGTTCAGCATGACTTCCAGTGTTAACATGACAAATAACACAAATTTACATGGTATATCATATAAACCGTCACAACACTAAGTGTACATGACTAAAATGAAGTTTACATGCCGTGTAAATCTCATTATTTTTATCTGTGTGGAAGAAAAAGTGAAACAAACGAAATAACTGGCTCTTCATCTTAAATTTATGTTTTAAAAAGACCCAGCATAGAGAATGCTTTGGCAGCCACTGAAGCGATGTGTTCTGAAAGCCGTAGTTTTCAGTTGTGTTGATAATGATCCCCAAATCCTCCACCGAAATCACCCGAACCAGGATTCTTGATACCATCATATTATCGAACGTCGCCCGAAAGCGCATACGATCAAAACAATTTACACAACACTTGTAGAAGTTACCACTGTAGCCACTGCGATCAGTATTTACAGTACATATAAAACGCCAAAACTAGGAGTTCTGTATCTCAGCTTCTAGTGAACAGGTTGATTTCAAATTTTAGCTGGACACTCTTAATAACTTGAAATTTTACTTGTCAAGAACTTAAACTGTTCCATGCAAGATTTTGTAAGTTATCGCAAATCTTTTATTTAGAGAAAAATCGAAAAAAAATGATTTTGGAGTAATTTTGAAATTTCAATATTTAGACAAATATGTTCTTCTGAAAAGTTGATGAGCCTAACGAAACACACAACTTTACTGAAGAAACCGTTTATCGTTTTCAATATTTACAATTTAAAAATAGAAATTTAGCTGTTTTCATGGACATACGAATTTTGCGATATTTCAAAAGTTTTGCTCAGAAATATTTTCTTTTTTTCACAGATCATATTCCAAATATGCGAACAAAAATGTTCAGACAAAATTTGAAATTATTCGGTGCATTAAAAGCTGTGATTTTACTTCCCAAACATGAGCATTTTGTATGAAAAACAGCAAATAATGCGCACTTTGTTCTGTCCAGTACTGTAGATCTTTTGTGGCAATATCCGTATCCTTTGTATTTAGTGCATGATGTACTACTCCATTGTCATTGAGAGGCAATGAAGTATCGATTTCTGTACAGATTTGTTTTGTTAACTCAGGGATTCAACAAATAGAATGCAATAAAAAGGTTTCGTTTTCATAGCTATTTAAATCACAGTAAAAGTGCGTTCATAATCAAACACAATCGCTTTGATTTCAGAGAAAATCAAAACGGTGGTACTGATATTTATCCATGCATCAGAACTATAGCCCCATCTATGTCCTGCTTCTAGTTTAGTCCCAGGACAACAAAGAAAAACTCGGGACTTTATGCTATTTGCAAAGCTATGTGAAATTAGAGAATGTGTTATGCAATAAGAATTCATGTGAGTCCTTGAATTACCAGAACTGAACAGTCCTAATTAATACGCAATTAGATATGCGAAGCATGTTTGTTTTCCCAACATCAAGTGTAGTCTCGGGTAGTCCGCAGCAAGGCAGAATAAATGCAATTTTAGAAACTGTAGCAAGGACTTTGTACCATGAATCTTTATTACCAAAACACATTATCCCAACTTGACAAACCAGATGTCACTAGGGTTCGATTTGGTAGATCATTTACCGTAACGCAACACGAAAACGTGATCCACCTACGTTACGGGCTCCGTCAAAGATCGAGCATCTTTTATACCCCCTCAAGCATTAATTCATCAGCATGGATCGTCTGACATCTTGGATTAGGGTACCATGTCTGTTAAACTTTTTCCCCGGAACAGGTGGTCCACAATGTTATTCTTAGGAAATTGAGACAACAGTTGTCAGTTACTGATACCGACACTACACATAGCTATTCAGGCTGATCAAGCAAAAAAGTTGACATTGATACTTATCTTCTAAACGAGCCCGAATATCTGGCAACATTCGAATTGCATCATTTTTACAGCGCATCTATAAAATATGCACAAAAAAAATGACAACAAAAAATCAGGTACTGGTTCAACAATTGGCGGTTTACCCTAGTCAAGTTTTACCATGGCAATGATAGCGTAAACAAATACAACAAACATATAAACATACATGGCAATTGCAAGCAAAGCTATATATAATTTACAAATGCATTCCAGTGAAACGAGCTACTTTGGGATTCTTAATCTTAAATGCTACTTTTTACTCATCGAAACATGCACGCTGGACTTAATCCCACCCTCGCGAAAAAAAAAAGCATTCGGCGTTGGTGCCTGATATGTTATCAGTAAACGGAACGGTAATTGTTTCCACTGAGCGTTTGATCTCTCAGACAATTAGGAAATCTACTGTCGCGCCAGTGACAGTATAATAAATACCGAAGAGGCGGAATCGAAGAATACATTTCAGTTCTCTTGCTGATAGTCGCCCGAAATGCTTTGAAACTTGCACAATGAGAATGATTATGGCCACAAACAGTTGACCATTCTGTAGATTAGTTGTGAAACTTTCATTGGTTTTGAGGCAATCCATGGAACTGCAATCAATAAAATGTGCAGTCAGTCCACGCTAAGCATAACTAAGCTAAGCTGATAGTTACTCGAAATGCTTCTCAAAAAAGAGGTTCACGTTTATTCGTAGAATAACTTTCTCTGGAAGAAATCCTCATTCTCAAACAACGAAACAAACAAAAAACAAGCGGGGTTTTTTTTATCCTAATATAAGGATATCTTTTACTGCTTACTAACTTATTCTTATATTGGAATCGGTGGTGGAGTACATGAGGTCTCGGTGCTTCATTTACCGTTATTATCAAAAAAAAAAAAAATATACCATCAAAACCTGAAACGCCATTCTCCTTCTTCATCATTCCTACACCTCTGGACAATTTTTTTAAAAAATCGTTAGACGAAATTTTGAGTTACGTCCTTTTAAAGGGCCTAACCCCTAAAAAATCAGGGTTTCTATAGAAAAACATCATATTTCATAAGAGAAGCATGTTTCTGCCATCAAAATTTGAAATGCCATTCTCTTTCTTTATCATTTCTACACCTCTGGACAAATTTTGAAAATAATAGTTAGACGAATTTTTGAGTTACGCCCTTTTAAAAGGCCTAACCCCTAAAAAATGAGGGTTTCTATAGAAAAACATCATATTTCATAACAGAAGCATGCTTCTGCCAACAAAATTTGAAACGCCATTCTCTTTCTTTATCATTCCTACACCTCTGAATAAATTTTAAAAATAATCGTTAGACGAAATTTTGAGTTATGCCCTTTTAAAGGCCCTTTAAAAGGGCGTAACTCAAAATGTCGTCTAACGATTATTTTAAAAATTTATCCAGAGGTGTAGGAATGATAAAGAAAAAGAATGGCGTTTTAAATTTTGTTGGCAGAAGCATGCTTCTTTTATGAAATATGATGTTTTTATATAGAAACCCTCATTTTTTAGGGGTTAGGCCCTTTAAAAGGGCGTAACTCAAAATTTCGTCTAACGATTTTTTTTTAATTTGTCCAGAGGTGTAGGAATGATGAAGAAAGAGAATGGCGTTTCAGGTTTTGATGGTATATTTTTGTTGATAACGGTAAATGAAGCACCGTGCGAGGTATTTCTAGCAGTTCCTAGAAAAATCTATGGTAACATTTCTTGTATAATTCGTAGTTTATAGTGAGTTCACCAGTTATAATATACGGGAACATTGTTGTTCATTAATAAGATTTTCTTGGATAACTGAAAGTGCAGAACAATATTTCAAGCTAAATTCTTGATGAACGGTTTGAAAAAAAAAAACAATTTCCGTAGAAGTTTCAGTATTAATTTGAGAAAATTTTATTTGAATATTTTGAATATTCTCTAGTCGAGTGTATGCTATGTTAAGTTAGGTAAAGTTGTGTATTTTGTAGCGACATTCAATTTACAACCACTGAGAATTTCTCATTTCCATTTTATCAAAGTTTTAATTTTCTTTTTTCGTAGATTTTTTGCATAACTTATGCCTTAACCTATAGCAACAGTTTTAGATCAAAAGACTTTCAAGTGACATAAGAACCATCATAAAACCAATTAAACATAGTGTTGGTTTTACTACGATTTTCAGAAGCTCCACAAAACTTATTGTGCTTGAAAATGTTGCTCTGGTAACTATACCAATCATCATTTCCTCTAAGGTATGTCTTTTCTACGTCCCCACTGAGAATTGGCCTGCCTCGCTTCAACTTAGTGCTCTTTACGCACTTCCATAGTTATTAATTGAAGGGCTTTCTTTGCCTGCCATTGCATGAATTTGTATATTGTGAGGCAAGTACAGTGATACACTACGCCCACTGGGCATTGCCCAGGGAGTCGAGAAAATTTTCCCGACTGGAACGGGAATCGAACCTGCGGTGTCCGGATTGGCGATCCATAGCCTTAACCACTAAGCTAACTGGAGACCCTTTTCCTACTTGCATTAGTTTTAAAGTGAAGACAGGAATTTCTTATGTGTAATGCTGTTGAGCATCAGTATATGTTATTTTTGGTGTTTCTTATCATAGTTTTTTTTTTAATATACTTTCTTATTTACTTTTCACTTTGATTTCAAAGGAAATGTTACAGTAACAATTTGAGTAACAGTACACATAAATGTCATAAATTGTACAAATAGAAAAAGTTTTCTGATTTCCGGCACAATTTATCCCAACAAATGTTCTACATTGCCAGTGCTCAGAGCGACGGTATTAGCAGATGTTGTCAGTAAGAGAGTGATGATGGAAAAGAACCCGGCAAAAATCATTTGTATCTTGTAATGAAGAATGATTTCCTTCATCATCTATTATATCGCCCGTAACGAGAATCTTACCATGGGAACACGTTGTCCTGAGTCGAAAGCTGAAGAAAGTCTAGGTTGCTGCCGATCCCTAGCCCTTCGAATCGTCGTTCAACAATGATTATTTTTTTCCGCTGGAAAATCCACCGAAAGCTTGTTTCCTTTTGGTAGCTGTCAGCAACGTAACATAACTGATATGAGCACAAAATAAATTGCACTTTTTTTCACTTCATTCCACAACGGACGCCCCTTGGCCCGTCTGCTAGTTTAGGTTTAATTTATCAAGATTTCTTCTGCCCACACTTTTCGTTTTTTCCTCGTTCTGACAAATAGATTCCACTTCCTTTCGGCTGCGGCCAGTGCACTACAGCAGCGGTTAACTCACGGGCCACGCTGATTTTGCACTTCCTGCACCGAGTCGATCAACTTCTGAGATGTCGTTTTCCGTAGGCTGTCCACACACTCGATGGACCCACAATCCAGTGACACTTCTCTTCTATCGTCGGAATCAAAAACATACACAAACACACACATAAAATCGCCAGTGGAACGGAAGTTGTGCTATTTTCGTATCCTACTATTGGGGGCAGGTTCCACAACTTCGCGGCGAGGAATATCCGTTTGCAACAGCAAGAATAAAGAACACAATCGTCGCGGGTTTCACCAAGCACAACTGGTTCATCTTCCTTTTCCGCTGATAGCCTGCGAACACTGCGAACTCGTTTATGTTGTATAGAAACAATAGACAGACAGCAAGCGCCAGCACAGCAGCGAATAAAAGCGAACAGAGAAAATAAACCGCGACCAGAACACCAACCTTCAGACAACGCAACAACGGCACATGTAGGCTGACCGAAAGCCCCCTCGCGACTCACTCGAACCGAACTGGCGTTGGGTGGATGAAGTGCAAGTCTATTGGGTGGCGAATTGGCTTGATTGCGAGAGCATACCGCGAGAGTTATGCGCAAGAGAGTGGAACGTTGCTGAAAGCGGAACAATGCTATGTCGAGTGAGCATTGCCAGCAAAAACAAACGAAGAATTTGCGTAGAAGCCTGGAGGCACAACATTTTGAATTTTGCTTCATATTGTGGAGGTGTGTATTAGGGTGGGTTATGGAAGCCGAGATTCTAAATTCAATTTTTATTGTTTTGGAAATGTTGGCAAACATTAAAATTTAATTTTGAAACCTTAAATTGAGAGAATGTTCCATCTAATTAGTAGGGCGCTCCCAATTTTATCCTGTTCGAAAAAGAAGGATTCAAACGCTGTACATATACAATTTTGTTTCTCATTTTTGTAGCTTACAACGTGATCCAATGCAATCGAAGCCCATGGAGAAACTCTGAGCGAGATTAAAGAGGATTTTTATAAGTTTTAATAATTACACTAGTTATCAAAATAAAATGAAAGTCGTGAACTTATATCAACGACCACAATTTTTGCTGCATAAAAGTCGAGATATTAAGCAAAATTTCAAAAATAAAATAAAAATTTGAATTTTTTCCAATAAGAAAAAAAAAACATTTTAAAATTTCATTCTCAACGTACAATTAAAATATAAAGTGTTGACAAGTTACAGTAGGGCATGGCATGGTTTACAATACTGTAGATAACTTTTGATAGGAAAATAAGACATCTCTAATATTTTGTCTCAGCTTTCAATTGATACAAAAATTTTGAAAATCGGTGGTTGCCATCATGGTGAAAAAAATGTTTTGGCATAAAAATCCAAGATGGCGGCCAAAATCAATATGGCCGACCTAACTTTTTATTATTGTAAATAGTAGCCTATCTTTCCTCTTTTCAACAACAATTCGTTTTGAGGTGGTTTTTGAAGAAACTTTCGAGTTATAACGGTTTAAATGAGCAACCATTTGACCAAAATCGAGGGGTCTGCAAAAAATGTTGTAGCTCTAACTAACAAGGGGTCCATCAATTTAAGTAACCAAATGTATTCTCCTTACTTTTTTAGCAAGGACTTTCAGAAAATCGGCACCTTAAACATTTTTGAAGACAAGGTGTAAATAGTGGGCCGGTCTCAGCGAGAGTTACCCAGTAACAATTTCAGCTCAATCGGAGTATTGGTTAGGGGGAATGAGATGTATGAACGGTGCAACTTTGCTTAAAAAAGAACAAACATTGATTTAAAATCGCCAGTCTTGTATGAAAAATTGAAAAAAAAATGTACCACTGTATTTTTTTTTCTTTACGTTTACAAACTCAGGGCATGATTCTGCACCAAAAATGATCATCAGCCTACAGAGTTCAATAATGCTGTTAACTACCCGCATAGATATATACTATTCATGCCATCGTTCTTATTATACGATATCCATTGGTGAAATGATAACAATACAAGCAGTAATCGTTTTATGATAAAATGATTGGGATTTAAAAAATACAATCATTCAGAATTATTTAAGTATCATTGAACATATCATAATGATACGTTGAATAATGTTTAAATAATTTTTAATAATCGGATGAAACAAAATTGCAGCGACAAAAAAACTGTTTTAGACTGTTTGTTGACTATATTCGGTATTAAATGTTTAAATTAGGACACCATCATGATATTATTCATTGTTATCTTATTTTCAATGCCGATGATTGGCATTTTTGTGTTTCTCACTTTTCTTCCACTACGATTGCGTGCATGTATTATTGCTTTCCTGAGCGCGAGCGGAGTTACGAAACCCCTTGGAAGTTGCAGGTTCTAATCATTTCAGGAATCAATACCACTTGCAGAGGCCCATATAGCCGAGGCGGTAAACGCACGGGTATTCAGCATGACCATGCTGAGGGTGACGGGTTCGATTCCCGGTCGGTCCAGGATCTTTTCGTAAAGGAAATTTCCTTGACTTCCTTGGGCATAGAGTATCTTCATGCCTGCCACACGATATACACATGCAAAATGGTCATTGGCAGAGGAAGCTCTCAGTTAAAAACTGTGGAAGTGCTCATTGAACACTTTGACCACTTGCAGAGTAGTTTAAATAGCCGAGGTCTTAAATAGAATAAAATATCGAAAGTATACGTTGCTCTGTGGTACCACGAACGAAACTCGGCACACAAAATAACTGTAGCGCTGGCTGTTTCAGGCTCAAGTTGTGACGACTGATAACTGCGGCGATTACTGGTTCCGGCGAGCAGTTGCATCCAGCTAAGCTGTAGGTCACTTACCTTCCGATGCGGTCAATGCTGGTAAAACGTAATCTAAGCTGATTCTTCCCTCTTGTCCGGCCACCCACACCCACGTGCAAGTCTGCAAACTCAGCAGGATTTAATCTTTTAGAACCTATTCCACTTTAACGCACTCGCGACCACCAATTCAATTTGGTCTAGTACGGAGACAGTGAGGCACCACGCGACGAGCAAGCATCAATAACACGGTTCGATTCCCGATCCAGCAATAACTAAAAACACCACGAATGTAAACAATTATTCCTATAATGATTCAACAACTTGACAGTGCCCGGTAAGTGCTCGCAGGGGTGTGTATTTTTCTGGTCGATAAATCGATTTGATGAAATATTTCAATGTTGTTTTTATTATTCACTGTATCGTAAAAAATATGATAAAGTGATTATAAAATGAATAATATTGTTAAAATTTTGTTCGAGAAAATCGGAATTTTTGAATGGTAACGATACTTAACAAACCATTCGGTCTATCATAAAATCCCTTTGAATGATAACTGCTATCATGGATATGATTCATTGTATCATCGATTTATAATCAGGATTATGATAATACGAATGATAGGAAAATGACATTCTGTCAATATTCTGTATAATTGCTGTATGATACCATTTTATTCGTGTAGTGTTATTTATCAAATTATGATTATTACAATTATGATTATAATTAAGTAAACCTTGGTAATTTCATGTACAAAAGTCTGTCACCTTATAGCAGACCCAGGCAATATCCGAATGAACTGGAAAGTTTACCCGAAACTCTAACAACCTGATCAGCTTCACGGAAAAGCCGTTCTCGTCCATCATGTGCAATAGCTCTGTGCGACCGATACTGTCGTATACCGCGTTGAAGTCAATGACCAGGTGATGCGTTATTCACGGCATTTCTGTAAGATTTGCCGTTCGGTGAAGATGTGGGCCGCTGTCAATCTGACATCGATGATAACATCCTATAAATTTATTCGTTTCAGGTGACAGATGACGGAAAGTGATCTGGAATAGCAGTTTGTAAGTGAAATTCAAAATGGTGATCGCACTGAAGTTCTCACTCCAAATAGCCGCCTTTCTTGTGAATGTGACAGATTACCCCTTCCTTCCGCTTCTCCGGTAGCTGTTTGAGAAATCGAAAACAAACAAAAATGTTTAGGGTTCTCATACAAAAAATATTACAAGGGGGGTGGGGCTGTCGAAAAATCGTAATTTTTTTCTTACGTAATTAATGGACAGCCCCCAAAGGGGGTCCAAAGGGAAAACTTCAAAAATTTAAAAATTTGTGGGCACCCTTCCCTACAAGGGGGGACCAAAGGGAAAAATTCAAAAAATCGGAAATTTGCGGACCTTCTTCCCCCAATGGGGGACCAAAGGGAAATTTAAAAAAAAAATTGAAAATTTGCGAACCCTCTTCTCCCAAGGGGGGACCAAAGTGAAAAATTCAAAAATTTGGAAATTTGCGGACCCACTTCCCCCAAGGGGGGACCAAAGGGAAAAATTCGAAGAAAAATTGAAAATTTGCGGACCTTCTTCCCCCAAGGGGGGACCAAAGGAAAAAATTCAAAAAATCGGAAATTTGCGGACCTTCTTCCCCCAATGAGGGACCAAAGGGAAAAAATGAAAATTTGTGGACCCACTTCCCCCAAGGGGGAACCAAAGGGAGAAATTCAAAAAAATGATAAATTGCAGACCCACTTCCTCCAAGGGGGCCAAAGGCAAAAATTCAAAAAATTAAAATTTGCGGACCCATTTTCCCCAAAGGGGGAAAAAATTGCGGACCCACTTCCTCCAAGGGGAAAAATTCAAAAAGTTCACAATTTTCGGATCCATTTTCCCCAAGAGGGGACCAAAGGGAAAAATTTAAAAAAAAATGTAAATTTTTGGATCCATTTTTTCCAAGGGGGCCACAGGGACCCATTTCCCCCAAAGAAAACAATTAAAAAAAATTTGCGGACCAACTTCCCCCAAGAGAAAACCAAAGGAAAAAATCAAAAATTTGAAAAATTTGCAAACTTTCTTTCTCCGAGGAAGGACCAGGGAAAACTTCAAAAATTTGAAAATTTGCGAACCCCCTTCCCCCAAGGGGAGGCTAATGGGAAAAATTCAAAAAATTGAAAATTTGCGGACCCTCTTCCACCAAGGGGGGACTAAAGGGAAAAATTTGAAAATTTGCAGACCCTCTTCTCCCAAGGGGGGACCAAAGAGAAAAATTCAAAAAATTGAAAATTAGCGGACCCTCTTCCACCAAGGGGGGACCAAAGAGAAAAATTCAAAAATATGAAAATTTGCGGACCCCCTTCCCCCAAGCGAGGGGCGATTCACTCATGTATTTTCGATGCAGCCCTGTGTATTGAAAATCGAATTTGAGTATTTTTGGTATAATAACGTGTATTTTTTTGCATTAGTGTATTATTTTGCACTTTTGTGAATAAATTATAATTGATTTGTATTTATGCAATTATTGCGCATTTTGCGAATAATCGTGTATTTTTAATCGATTTTTCACACTTTGCATTTAGGACTTGAAAGCTTGTAAACAAACCGAAAATAAATTGGAAATTTAATATTTCGATTGCTGCTTTAAGTCAAAACGACGAAGTATTACATTTTTTTCATCATTTAATTGTCTTTAACAAAACCGACAATCGTTCCTGATCCTGATTAAATTACCCGAGTAGAGCATGTAAAAACCTCGGTAAAAACCTTCTTAGTATCCCTGCGAGTACCCCGTTATTAGTAAAGCTTTCGGTATAGACATCCTGCAGGATGCAACTGCGCGAATCAGGTTTACGTCGCTGCTGAGGACCATACTGAGAAGTTTGTTTTTTTTTTGAGAAAGCAGAAAAGTTTATTTTATGTTTTCCTTGGAGCAAGACACTGTGCTGGAGAGTACATTTTCCATCACAGAGTTGCTCAGAATTTCTCCGGATTGCTCCCGTTTTGCTTGATACTATCGCAAAAACAAAACAATATTGCCTGATATCCCGCTTTTCTCGCAGTTTTAGGGATGTTTTTCAACAAATTTCGTCGAACAATGGTAAGAAGAGTTACTCAGAATTTCTCAGAGTTACTCTCGTTTGCACAGTGTCTTGCCCCTAGATGTTTTCTTCTGGACTTTTCTGGTATTTCCGAGGACTTCCCACATAAGTTCTTCCTTGGATTCCTCATGGATGGCCACAGAATTTTATCCGGGACGTCGGACTGGCCGACCGGTTCGAGGAGTACCCGAAATGGCATGACCTGATTTGCTTGAAAGATTGCTGATATTTGGAAACGGCAACTTCTCCAATGTACTTGAGAGCCGATCTTAAGAGTTTCGATCTAAATACGCTCGGAACGAAGTTTGACGTGAGTCTGATAGAGCCCCCGCTGGAGGAGTACGCCCTTCCTGGGATTCATCCAGAATTTTACTCTTGAGATCCTTCTGGGACATCCCCTGGAATGCCTTCTGGGGGTTATCCACAAATTCCTCCTAATTTTTCCACCATGATCATCAGAGGGACCTTTTGTATCAATCCCACAAGGCATCTTTGTATCAACTCTTGGATGAATTCCCGAATGGAACTCCTAAAGGAAACTCCAAGAAGTTCCTGGAGGAATCGTAGAGGGAATTTATGAAGAAACTGAAGAAGGCATTCCTGAGCAACAATCGTATATGGGAAATACTAAATCATGGTGGGCTAACCTGACAGAATTTCAAAAGAAATTCATTTAGTAGAAAATCGCTTTGTAGGAACCTCTGAAAAACGTTTTCTAAGAAGAACCTTCGAAGAAATTTCTCTGAAAAGAATCTTTGAAGGAAACCCTCTTTAAGGAATCTGAAGGAATTCCTCTGGGAGAAATCTAAAAAGAAATTTCGCTGGGAATATTCACAAGACATAATCTTCGTTGGAATTGATTTGGGGGAATGTCCCAAGATGTTCCTCTTGGGCGAATCTCCACAGACATTCCTCTTGCTTGCACCATTCTCCGGAGTGATTCCTCTTTTAAATAATGTGGGAAGCTATAGGCTATAGTAAACTCTTCCCCCAGCATCGTAGTCAGCATTCTTCACATATGGTCCACTAAATGCTGCATTTGATCCGCCACAAGTTTATCTTAAAACTTTAGAACCATTGTACATTATATTCCCGACCGAAACTGAAACTTCCCCATGCTTTCTGTTTACGGATTGTACTCAGGGATGTTTCGGACGGAAGTTTCAATTCTATCCAGTTCCAGGTAGATTGTCAGTCTCTGTGTCTGTCACAAAAACATCTCATCATTTCTGAACTCCTGTATTTATTGCACAATAATTACCATAATTGAATTGAAACGTGCTGAAACTGTATTTTTCGTGTACTGAAATAGATTTGCATTTTTATTTTGAATTGGCGTATTTTTTCGAATATGGCGTATTTTTTAGTACTGTTGTATTTTTCGCATTTTTCGTGCATTGGAGAATTTTTGCACTTTTATTTTGAATTGGTGTATTTTTTTCGAATGTGACGTATTTTTATGCAGTTTTGCATTTGTTGTGTATTGATGTATTTTTGTGTATTTTTATCATTCGTGTATTTTCACTGCAGTTACGCAGTACAGTGAATCGCCCCTCGCCCCCAAGGTGCTGTCTATTAATTATGTAAGGGTTTATAGGGGGAAGGGGGGTTTGAGAAATCGAAAACAAACAAAAATGTTTAGGGTTCTCATACAAAAAATATTACAAGGGGGGTGGGGCTGTCGAAAAATCGTAATTTTTTTCTTACGTAATTAATGGACAGCCCCCAAAGGGGGTCCAAAGGGAAAACTTCAAAAATTTAAAAATTTGTGGGCACCCTTCCCTACAAGTGGGGACCAAAGGGAAAAATTCAAAAAATCGGAAATTTGCGGACCTTCTTCCCCCAAAGGGGGACCAAAGGGAAATTTAAAAAAAAATTGAAAATTTGCGAACCCTCTTCTCCCAAGGGAAAAATTCGAAGAAAAATTGAAAATTTGCAGACCTTCTTCCCCCAAGGGGGGACCAAAGGAAAAAATTCAAAAAATCGGAAATTTGCGGACATTCTTCCCCCAATGGGGGACCAAAGGGAAATTTAAAAAAAAATTGAAAATTTGCGAACCCTCTTCTCCCAAGGGGGGACCAAAGTGAAAATTTCAAAAATTTGGAAATTTGCGGACCCACTTCCCCCAAGGGGGGACCAAAGGGAAAAATTCGAAGAAAAATTGAAAATTTGCGGACCTTCTTCCCCCAAAGGGGGACCAAAGGAAAAAATTCAAAAAATCGGAAATTTGCGGACCTTCTTCCCCCAATGAGGGACCAAAGGGAAAAAATGAAAATTTGTGGACCCACTTCCCCCAAGGGGGAACCAAAGGGAGAAATTCAAAAAAATGATAAATTGCAGACCCACTTCCTCCAAGGGGGCCAAAGGCAAAAATTCAAAAAAATAAAATTTGCGGACCCATTTTCCCCAAAGGGGAAAAAAATTGCGAACCCACTTCCTCCAAGGGGAAAAATTCAAAAAGTTCACAATTTTCGGATCCATTTTCCCCAAGAGGGGACCAAAGGGAAAAATTTAAAAAAAAAATGTAAATTTTTGGATCCATTTTTTCCAAGGGGGCCACAGGGACCCATTTCCCCCAATGGGGGACCAAAGGGAAATTAATAAAAAAAAATTGAAAATTTGTGAACCCTTTTCTCCCAAGGGGGGACCAAAGGAAAAAATTCAAAAAATCGGAAATTTGCGAACCTTCTTCCCCCAAGAGGGGACCAAAGGGAAATTTAAAAAAAAAATGAAAATTTGCGAACCCTCTTCTCCCAAGGGGGGACCAAAGTGAAAAATTCAAAAATTTGGAAATTTGCGGACCCACTTCCCCCAAGGGGGGACCAAAGGGACCAAATTCAAAAAAATGATAAATTGCAGACCCACTTCCTCCAAGGGGGCCAAAGGCAAAAATTCAAAAAATTAAATTTTGCGGACCCATTTTCCCCAAAGGGGAAAAAAATTGCGAACCCACTTCCTCCAAGAGGAAAAATTCAAAAAGTTCACAATTTTCGGATCCATTTTCCCCAAGACCAAAGGGAAAAATTTAAAAAAAAATGTAAATTTTTGGATCCATTTTTTCCAAGGGGGCCACAGGGACCCATTTCCCCCAATGGGGGACCAAAGGGAAAAATTCGAAGAAAAATTGAAAATTTGTGAACCCTCTTCTCCCAAGGGGGGACCAAAGGAAAAAATTCAAAAAATCGGAAATTTGCGAACCTTCTTCCCCCAAGAGGGGATCAAAGGGAAATTTAAAAAAAAAATTGAAAATTTGCGAACCCTCTTCTCCCAAGGGGGGACCAAAGTGAAAAATTCAAAAATTTGGAAATTTGCGGACCCACTTCCCCCAAGGGGGGACCAAAGGGACCAAATTCAAAAAAATGATAAATTGCAGACCCACTTCCTCCAAGGGGGCCAAAGGCAAAAATTCAAAAAATTAAAATTTGCGGACCCATTTTCCCCAAAGGGGAAAAAAATTGCGAACCCACTTCCTCCAAGGGGAAAAATTCAAAAAGTTCACAATTTTCGGATCCATTTTCCCCAAGAGGGGACCAAAGGGAAAAATTTAAAAAAAAATGTAAATTTTTGGATCCATTTTTTCCAAGGGGGCCACAGGGACCCATTTCCCCCAAAGAAAACAATTAAAAAAAATTTGCGGACCAACTTCCCCCAAGAGGGAACCAAAGGAAAAAATCAAAAATTTGAAAAATTTGCAAACTTTCTTTCTCCGAGGAAGGACCAGGGAAAACATCAAAAATTTGAAAATTTGCGAACCCCCTTCCCCCAAGGGGGGGCTAATGGGAAAAATTCAAAAAATTGAAAAATTGCGGACCCTCTTCCACCAAGGGGGGACTAAAGGGAAAAATTTGAAAATTTGCAGACCCTCTTCTCCCAAGGGGGGACCAAAGAGAAAAATTCAAAAAATTGAAAATTAGCGGACCCTCTTCCACGAAGGGGGGACCAAAGAGAAAAATTCAAAAATATGTAAATTTGCGGACCCCCTTCCCCCAAGGTGCTGTCTATTAATTATGTAAGGGTTTATAGGGGGAAGGGGGGTTTGAGAAATCGAAAACAAACAAAAATGTTTAGGGTTCTCATACAAAAAATATTACAAGGGGGGTGGGGCTGTCGAAAAATCGTAATTTTTTTCTTACGTAATTAATGAACAGCCCCCAAAGGGGGTCCAAAGGGAAAACTTCAAAAATTTAAAAATTTGTGGGCCCCCTTCCCTACAAGGGGGGACCAAAGGGAAAAATTCAAAAAATCGGAAATTTGCGGACCTTCTTCCCCCAATGGGGGACCAAAGGGAAATTTAAAAAAAAAATGAAAATTTGCGAACCCTCTTCTCCCAAGGGGGGACCAAAGTGAAAAATTCAAAAATTTGGAAATTTGCGGACCCACTTCCCCCAAGGGGGGACCAAAGGGAAAAATTCGAAGAAAAATTGAAAATTTGCGGACCTTCTTCCCCCAAGGGGGGACCAAAGGAAAAAATTCAAAAAATCGGAAATTTGCGGACCTTCTTCCCCCAATGGGGGACCAAAGGGAAATTAAAAAAAAAATTGAAAATTTGCGAACCCTCTTCTCCCAAGGGGGGACCAAAGTGAAAAATTCAAAAATTTGGAAATTTGCGGACCCACTTCCCCCAAGGGGGGACCAAAGGGAAAAATTCGAAGAAAAATTGAAAATTTGCGGACCTTCTTCCCCCAAGGGGGGACCAAAGGAAAAAATTCAAAAAATCGGAAATTTGCGGACCTTCTTCCCCCAATGGGGGACCAAAGGGAAATTAAAAAAAAAGAATTGAAAATTTGTGAACCCTCTTCTCCCAAGGGGGGACCAAAGTGAAAAATTCAAAAATTTAAAAATTTGCGGACCCACTTCCCCCAAGGGGGGACCAAAGGGAAAAAATCGAAGAAAAATTGAAAATTTGCGGACCTTCTTCCCCCAAGGGGGGACCAAAGGAAAAAATTCAAAAAATCGGAAATTTGCGAACCCTCTTCTCCCAAGAGGGGACCAAAGTGAAAAATTCAAAAATTTGGGAATTTGCGGACCCACTTCCCCCGAGGGGGGACCAAAGTGAAAACTTCAAATATTTGGAAATTTGCGGACCCACTTCCCCCAAGGGGGGACCAAAGAGAAAAATTCGAAGAAAAATTGAAATTTTGCGGACCTTCTTCCCCCAAGGGGGGACCAAAGGAAAAAATTCAAAAAACCGGAAATTTGCGGACCTTCTTCCCCCAATGGGGGACCAAGGGGAAATTTAGAAAAAAAATTGAAAATTTGCGAACCCTTTTCTCCCAAGGGGGGACCAAAGTGAAAAATTCAAAAATTTGGAAATTTGCGGACCCACTTCCCCCAAGGGGGGACCAAAGGGAAAAATTCGAAGAAAAATTGAAAATTTGCGGACCTTCTTCCCCCAAAGGAAAAAACTCAAAAAATCGGAAATTTGCAAACCTTCTTCCCCCAATGGGGGACCAGAGGGAAATTTAAAAAAAAAATTGAAAATTTGCGAACCCTCTTCTCCCAAGGGGGGACCAAAGTGAAAACTTCAAAAATTTGGAAATTTGCGGACCCACTTCCCCCAAGGGGGGACCAAAGAGAAAAATTCGAAGAAAAATTGAAATTTTGCGGACCTTCTTCCCCCAAGGGGGGACCAAAGGAAAAAATTCAAAAAACCGGAAATTTGCGGACCTTCTTCCCCCAATGGGGGACCAAGGGGAAATTTAGAAAAAAAATTGAAAATTTGCGGGCCCACTTCCCCCAAGGGGGGACCAAAGGGAAAACTTCAAAAATTTGGAAATTTGCGGACCCACTTCCCCCAAGGGGGGACCAAAGAGAAAAATTCGAAGAAAAATTGAAATTTTGCGGACCTTCTTCCCCCAAGGGGGGACCAAAGGAAAAAATTCAAAAAAACGGAAATTTGCGGACCTTCTTCCCCCAATGGGGGACCAAAGGGAAATTAAAAAAAAAAAAATGAAAATTTGTGAACCCTCTTCTCCCAAGGGGGGACCAAAGTGAAAAATTCAAAAATTTGGAAATTTGCGGACCCACTTCCCCCAAGGGGGGACCAAAGGGAAAAAATCGAAGAAAAATTGTAAATTTGCGGACCTTCTTCCCCCAAGGGGGGACCAAAGGAAAAAATTCAAAAAATCGGAAATTTGCGAACCCTCTTCTCCCAAGAGGGGACCAAAGTGAAAAATTCAAAAATTTGGAAATTTGCGGACCCACTTCCCCCAAGGGGGGACCAAAGTGAAAACTTCAAAAATTTGGAAATTTGCGGACCCACTTCCCCCAAGGGGGGACCAAAGGGAAAAATTCGAAGAAAAATTGAAATTTTGCGGACTTTCTTCCCCCAAGGGGGGACCAAAGGAAAAAATTCAAAAAATCGGAAATTTGCGGACCTTCTTCCCCCAATGGGGGACCAAAGGGAAATTTTTAAAAAAAATTGAAAATTTGCGTACCCTCTTCTCCCAAGGGGGGACCAAAGTGAAAAATTCAAAAATTTGGAAATTTGCGGACCCACTTCCTCCAAGGGGGGACCAAAGGGAAAAATTCGAAGAAAAATTGAAAATTTGCGGACCTTCTTCCCCCAAAATTCAAAAAATCGGAAATTTGCGGACCTTCTTCCCCCAATGGGGGACCAAAGGGAAATTAAAAAAAAAATTGAAAATTTGCGAACCCTCTTCTCCCAAGGGGGGACCAAAGTGAAAAATTCAAAAATTTGGAAATTTGCGGACCCACTTCCCCCAAGTGGGGACCAAAGGGAAAAATTCGAAGAAAAATTGAAAATTTGCGGACCTTCTTCCCCCAAGGGGGGACCAAAGGAAAAAATTCAAAAAATCGGAAATTTGCGGACATTTTTCCCCCAATGGGGGACCAAAGGGAAATTTAAAAAAAAAATTGAAAATTTGCGAACCCTCTTCTCCCAAGGGGGGACCAAAGTGAAAAATTCAAAAATTTGGAAATTTGCGGACCCACTTCCCCCAAGGGGGGACCAAAGGGAAAAATTCGAAGAAAAATTGAAAATTTGCGGACCTTCTTCCCCCAAGGGGGGACCAAAGGAAAAAATTCAAAAAATCGGAAATTTGCGGACCTTCTTCCCCCAATGGGGGACCAAAGAAAAATTTAAAAAATAAATTGAAAATTTGCGAACCCTCTTCTCCCAAGGGGGGACCAAAGTGAAAAATTCAAAAATTTGGAAATTTGCGGACCCACTTCCCCCAAGGGGGGACCAAAGGGAAAAATTCGAAGAAAAATTGAAAATTTGCGGACCTTCTTCCCCCAAGGGGGGACCAAAGGAAAAAATTCAAAAAATCGGAAATTTGCGGACCTTCTTCCCCCAATGAGGGACCAAAGGGAAATTAAAAAAAAAATTGAAAATTTGCGAACCCTCTTCTCCCAAGGGGGGACCAAAGTGAAAAATTCAAAAATTTGGAAATTTGCGGACCCACTTCCCCCAAGGGGGGACCAAAGGGAAAAATTCGAAGAAAAATTGAAAATTTGCGGACCTTCTTCCCCCAAGGGGGGACCAAAGGAAAAAATTCAAAAAATCGGAAATTTGCGGACCTTCTTCCCCCAATGGGGGACCAAAGAAAAATTTAAAAAATAAATTGAAAATTTGCGAACCCTCTTCTCCCAAGGGGGGACCAAAGTGAAAAATTCAAAAATTTGGAAATTTGCGGACCCACTTCCCCCAAGGGGGGACCAAAGGGAAAAATTCGAAGAAAAATTGAAAATTTGCGGACCTTCTTCCCCCAAGGGGGGACCAAAGGAAAAAATTCAAAAAATCGGAAATTTGCGGACCTTCTTCCCCCAATGGGGGACCAAAGGGAAATTTAAAAAAAAAATTGAAAATTTGCGATCCCTCTTCTCCCAAGGGGGGACCAAAGTGAAAAATTCAAAAATTTGGAAATTTGCGGACCCACTTCCCCCAAGGGGGGACCAAAGGGAAAAATTCGAAGAAAAATTGAAAATTTGCGGACCTTCTTCCCCCAAAATTCAAAAAATCGGAAATTTGCGGACCTTCTTCCCCCAATGGGGGACCAAAGGGAAATTAAAAAAAAAAATTGAAAATTTGCGAACCCTCTTCTCCCAAGGGGGGACCAAAGTGAAAAATTCAAAAATTTGGAAATTTGCGGACCCACTTCCCCCAAGTGGGGGACCAAAGGGAAAAATTCGAAGAAAAATTGAAAATTTGCGGACCTTCTTCCCCCAAGGGGGGACCAAAGGAAAAAACTCAAAAAATCGGAAATTTGCAAACCTTCTTCCCCCAATGGGGGACCAGAGGGAAATTTAAAAAAAAAATTGAAAATTTGCGAACCCTCTTCTCCCAAGGGGGGACCAAAGTGAAAACTTCAAAAATTTGGAAATTTGCGGACCCACTTCCCCCAAGGGGGGACCAAAGAGAAAAATTCGAAGAAAAATTGAAATTTTGCGGACCTTCTTCCCCCAAGGGGGGACCAAAGGAAAAAATTCAAAAAACCGGAAATTTGCGGACCTTCTTCCCCCAATGGGGGACCAAGGGGAAATTTAGAAAAAAAATTGAAAATTTGCGGGCCCACTTCCCCCAAGGGGGGACCAAAGGGAAAACTTCAAAAATTTGGAAATTTGCGGACCCACTTCCCCCAAGGGGGGACCAAAGAGAAAAATTCGAAGAAAAATTGAAATTTTGCGGACCTTCTTCCCCCAAGGGGGGACCAAAGGAAAAAATTCAAAAAAACGGAAATTTGCGGACCTTCTTCCCCCAATGGGGGACCAAAGGGAAATTAAAAAAAAAAAAATGAAAATTTGTGAACCCTCTTCTCCCAAGGGGGGACCAAAGTGAAAAATTCAAAAATTTGGAAATTTGCGGACCCACTTCCCCCAAGGGGGGACCAAAGGGAAAAAATCGAAGAAAAATTGTAAATTTGCGGACCTTCTTCCCCCAAGGGGGGACCAAAGGAAAAAATTCAAAAAATCGGAAATTTGCGAACCCTCTTCTCCCAAGAGGGGACCAAAGTGAAAAATTCAAAAATTTGGAAATTTGCGGACCCACTTCCCCCAAGGGGGGACCAAAGTGAAAACTTCAAAAATTTGGAAATTTGCGGACCCACTTCCCCCAAGGGGGGACCAAAGGGAAAAATTCGAAGAAAAATTGAAATTTTGCGGACTTTCTTCCCCCAAGGGGGGACCAAAGGAAAAAATTCAAAAAATCGGAAATTTGCGGACCTTCTTCCCCCAATGGGGGACCAAAGGGAAATTTTTAAAAAAAATTGAAAATTTGCGTACCCGCTTCTCCCAAGGGGGGACCAAAGTGAAAAATTCAAAAATTTGGAAATTTGCGGACCCACTTCCTCCAAGGGGGGACCAAAGGGAAAAATTCGAAGAAAAATTGAAAATTTGCGGACCTTCTTCCCCCAAAATTCAAAAAATCGGAAATTTGCGGACCTTCTTCCCCCAATGGGGGACCAAAGGGAAATTAAAAAAAAAATTGAAAATTTGCGAACCCTCTTCTCCCAAGGGGGGACCAAAGTGAAAAATTCAAAAATTTGGAAATTTGCGGACCCACTTCCCCCAAGTGGGGACCAAAGGGAAAAATTCGAAGAAAAATTGAAAATTTGCGGACCTTCTTCCCCCAAGGGGGGACCAAAGGAAAAAATTCAAAAAATCGGAAATTTGCGGACATTTTTCCCCCAATGGGGGACCAAAGGGAAATTTAAAAAAAAAATTGAAAATTTGCGAACCCTCTTCTCCCAAGGGGGGACCAAAGTGAAAAATTCAAAAATTTGGAAATTTGCGGACCCACTTCCCCCAAGGGGGGACCAAAGGGAAAAATTCGAAGAAAAATTGAAAATTTGCGGACCTTCTTCCCCCAAGGGGGGACCAAAGGAAAAAATTCAAAAAATCGGAAATTTGCGGACCTTCTTCCCCCAATGGGGGACCAAAGAAAAATTTAAAAAATAAATTGAAAATTTGCGAACCCTCTTCTCCCAAGGGGGGACCAAAGTGAAAAATTCAAAAATTTGGAAATTTGCGGACCCACTTCCCCCAAGGGGGGACCAAAGGGAAAAATTCGAAGAAAAATTGAAAATTTGCGGACCTTCTTCCCCCAAGGGGGGACCAAAGGAAAAAATTCAAAAAATCGGAAATTTGCGGACCTTCTTCCCCCAATGGGGGACCAAAGGGAAATTAAAAAAAAAATTGAAAATTTGCGAACCCTCTTCTCCCAAGGGGGGACCAAAGTGAAAAATTCAAAAATTTGGAAATTTGCGGACCCACTTCCCCCAAGGGGGGACCAAAGGGAAAAATTCGAAGAAAAATTGAAAATTTGCGGACCTTCTTCCCCCAAGGGGGGACCAAAGGAAAAAATTCAAAAAATCGGAAATTTGCGGACCTTCTTCCCCCAATGGGGGACCAAAGAAAAATTTAAAAAATAAATTGAAAATTTGCGAACCCTCTTCTCCCAAGGGGGGACCAAAGTGAAAAATTCAAAAATTTGGAAATTTGCGGACCCACTTCCCCCAAGGGGGGACCAAAGGGAAAAATTCGAAGAAAAATTGAAAATTTGCGGACCTTCTTCCCCCAAGGGGGGACCAAAGGAAAAAATTCAAAAAATCGGAAATTTGCGGACCTTCTTCCCCCAATGGGGGACCAAAGGGAAATTTAAAAAAAAAATTGAAAATTTGCGATCCCTCTTCTCCCAAGGGGGGACCAAAGTGAAAAATTCAAAAATTTGGAAATTTGCGGACCCACTTCCCCCAAGGGGGGACCAAAGGGAAAAATTCGAAGAAAAATTGAAAATTTGCGGACCTTCTTCCCCCAAAATTCAAAAAATCGGAAATTTGCGGACCTTCTTCCCCCAATGGGGGACCAAAGGGAAATTAAAAAAAAAAATTGAAAATTTGCGAACCCTCTTCTCCCAAGGGGGGACCAAAGTGAAAAATTCAAAAATTTGGAAATTTGCGGACCCACTTCCCCCAAGTGGGGGACCAAAGGGAAAAATTCGAAGAAAAATTGAAAATTTGCGGACCTTCTTCCCCCAAGGGGGGACCAAAGGAAAAAATTCAAAAAATCGGAAATTTGCGGACCTTCTTCCCCCAATGGGGTACCAAAGGGAAATTTAAAAAAAAAATTGAAAATTTGCGAACCCTCTTCTCCCAAGGGGGGACCAAAGTGAAAAATTCAAAAATTTGGAAATTTGCGGACCCACTTCCCCCAAGGGGGGACCAAAGGGAAAAATTCGAAGAAAAATTGAAAATTTGCGGACCTTCTTCCCCCAAGGGGGGACCAAAGGAAAAAATTCAAAAAATCGGAAATTTGCGGACCTTCTTCCCCCAATGGGGGACCAAAGGGAAATTAAAAAAAAAAATTGAAAATTTGCGAACCCTCTTCTCCCAAGGGGGGACCAAAGTGAAAAATTCAAAAATTTGGAAATTTGCGGACCCACTTCCCCCAAGGGGGGACCAAAGGGAAAAATTCGAAGAAAAATTGAAAATTTGCGGACCTTCTTCCCCCAAGGGGGGACCAAAGGAAAAAATTCAAAAAATCGGAAATTTGCGGACCTTCTTCCCCCAATGGGGGACCAAAGGGAAAAAAATCGGAAATTTGCGGACCTTCTTCCCCCAATGGGGGACCAAAGGGAAATTTAAAAAAAAAATTGAAAATTTGCGAACCCTCTTCTCCCAAGGGGGGACCAATGTGAAAAATTCAAAAATTTGGAAATTTGCGGACCCACTTCCCCCAAGGGGGGACCAAAGGGAAAAATTCGAAGAAAAATTGAAAATTTGCGGACCTTCTTCCCCCAAGGGGGGACCAAAGGAAAAAATTCAAAAAATCGGAAATTTGCGGACCTTCTTCCCCCAATGGGGGACCAAAGGGAAATTAAAAAAAAAGAATTGAAAATTTGTGAACCCTCTTCTCCCAAGGGGGGACCAAAGTGAAAAATTCAAAAATTTGGAAATTTGCGGACCCACTTCCCCCAAGGGGGGACCAAAGGGAAAAAATCGAAGAAAAATTGAAAATTTGCGGACCTTCTTCCCCCAAGGGGGGACCAAAGGAAAAAATTCAAAAAATCGGACCAAAGTGAAAAATTCAAAAATTTGGAAATTTGCGGACCCACTTCCCCCAAGGGGGGACCAAAGGGAAAAAATCGAAGAAAAATTGAAAATTTGCGGACCTTCTTCCCCCAAGGGGGGACCAAAGGAAAAAATTCAAAAAATCGGAAATTTGCGAACCCTCTTCTCCCAAGAGGGGACCAAAGTGAAAAATTCAAAAATTTGGAAATTTGCGGACCCACTTCCCCCAAGGGGGGACCAAAGTGAAAACTTCAAAAATTTGGAAATTTGCGGACCCACTTCCCCCAAGGGGGGACCAAAGGGAAAAATTCGAAGAAAAATTGAAATTTTGCGGACTTTCTTCCCCCAAGGGGGGACCAAAGGAAAAAATTCAAAAAATCGGAAATTTGCGGACCTTCTTCCCCCAATGGGGGACCAAAGGGAAATTTTTAAAAAAAATTGAAAATTTGCGTACCCTCTTCTCCCAAGGGGGGACCAAAGTGAAAAATTCAAAAATTTGGAAATTTGCGGACCCACTTCCTCCAAGGGGGGACCAAAGGGAAAAATTCGAAGAAAAATTGAAAATTTGCGGACCTTCTTCCCCCAAAATTCAAAAAATCGGAAATTTGCGGACCTTCTTCCCCCAATGGGGGACCAAAGGGAAATTAAAAAAAAAAATTGAAAATTTGCGAACCCTCTTCTCCCAAGGGGGGACCAAAGTGAAAAATTCAAAAATTTGGAAATTTGCGGACCCACTTCCCCCAAGTGGGGACCAAAGGGAAAAATTCGAAGAAAAATTGAAAATTTGCGGACCTTCTTCCCCCAAGGGGGGACCAAAGGAAAAAATTCAAAAAATCGGAAATTTGCGGACATTTTTCCCCCAATGGGGGACCAAAGGGAAATTTAAAAAAAAAATTGAAAATTTGCGAACCCTCTTCTCCCAAGGGGGGACCAAAGTGAAAAATTCAAAAATTTGGAAATTTGCGGACCCACTTCCCCCAAGGGGGGACCAAAGGGAAAAATTCGAAGAAAAATTGAAAATTTGCGGACCTTCTTCCCCCAAGGGGGGACCAAAGGAAAAAATTCAAAAAATCGGAAATTTGCGGACCTTCTTCCCCCAATGGGGGACCAAAGAAAAATTTAAAAAATAAATTGAAAATTTGCGAACCCTCTTCTCCCAAGGGGGGACCAAAGTGAAAAATTCAAAAATTTGGAAATTTGCGGACCCACTTCCCCCAAGGGGGGACCAAAGGGAAAAATTCGAAGAAAAATTGAAAATTTGCGGACCTTCTTCCCACAAGGGGGGACCAAAGGAAAAAATTCAAAAAATCGGAAATTTGCGGACCTTCTTCCCCCAATGGGGGACCAAAGGGAAATTAAAAAAAAATTGAAAATTTGCGAACCCTCTTCTCCCAAGGGGGGACCAAAGTGAAAAATTCAAAAATTTGGAAATTTGCGGACCCACTTCCCCCAAGGGGGGACCAAAGGGAAAAATTCGAAGAAAAATTGAAAATTTGCGGACCTTCTTCCCCCAAGGGGGGACCAAAGGAAAAAATTCAAAAAATCGGAAATTTGCGGACCTTCTTCCCCCAATGGGGGACCAAAGAAAAATTTAAAAAATAAATTGAAAATTTGCGAACCCTCTTCTCCCAAGGGGGGACCAAAGTGAAAAATTCAAAAATTTGGAAATTTGCGGACCCACTTCCCCCAAGGGGGGACCAAAGGGAAAAATTCGAAGAAAAATTGAAAATTTGCGGACCTTCTTCCCCCAAGGGGGGACCAAAGGAAAAAATTCAAAAAATCGGAAATTTGCGGACCTTCTTCCCCCAATGGGGGACCAAAGGGAAATTTAAAAAAAAAATTGAAAATTTGCGATCCCTCTTCTCCCAAGGGGGGACCAAAGTGAAAAATTCAAAAATTTGGAAATTTGCGGACCCACTTCCCCCAAGGGGGGACCAAAGGGAAAAATTCGAAGAAAAATTGAAAATTTGCGGACCTTCTTCCCCCAAAATTCAAAAAATCGGAAATTTGCGGACCTTCTTCCCCCAATGGGGGACCAAAGGGAAATTAAAAAAAAAAATTGAAAATTTGCGAACCCTCTTCTCCCAAGGGGGGACCAAAGTGAAAAATTCAAAAATTTGGAAATTTGCGGACCCACTTCCCCCAAGTGGGGGACCAAAGGGAAAAATTCGAAGAAAAATTGAAAATTTGCGGACCTTCTTCCCCCAAGGGGGGACCAAAGGAAAAAATTCAAAAAATCGGAAATTTGCGGACCTTCTTCCCCCAATGGGGTACCAAAGGGAAATTTAAAAAAAAAATTGAAAATTTGCGAACCCTCTTCTCCCAAGGGGGGACCAAAGTGAAAAATTCAAAAATTTGGAAATTTGCGGACCCACTTCCCCCAAGGGGGGACCAAAGGGAAAAATTCGAAGAAAAATTGAAAATTTGCGGACCTTCTTCCCCCAAGGGGGGACCAAAGGAAAAAATTCAAAAAATCGGAAATTTGCGGACCTTCTTCCCCCAATGGGGGACCAAAGGGAAATTAAAAAAAAAAATTGAAAATTTGCGAACCCTCTTCTCCCAAGGGGGGACCAAAGTGAAAAATTCAAAAATTTGGAAATTTGCGGACCCACTTCCCCCAAGGGGGGACCAAAGGGAAAAATTCGAAGAAAAATTGAAAATTTGCGGACCTTCTTCCCCCAAGGGGGGACCAAAGGAAAAAATTCAAAAAATCGGAAATTTGCGGACCTTCTTCCCCCAATGGGGGACCAAAGGGAAAAAAATCGGAAATTTGCGGACCTTCTTCCCCCAATGGGGGACCAAAGGGAAATTTAAAAAAAAAATTGAAAATTTGCGAACCCTCTTCTCCCAAGGGGGGACCAATGTGAAAAATTCAAAAATTTGGAAATTTGCGGACCCACTTCCCCCAAGGGGGGACCAAAGGGAAAAATTCGAAGAAAAATTGAAAATTTGCGGACCTTCTTCCCCCAAGGGGGGACCAAAGGAAAAAATTCAAAAAATCGGAAATTTGCGGACCTTCTTCCCCCAATGGGGGACCAAAGGGAAATTAAAAAAAAAGAATTGAAAATTTGTGAACCCTCTTCTCCCAAGGGGGGACCAAAGTGAAAAATTCAAAAATTTGGAAATTTGCGGACCCACTTCCCCCAAGGGGGGACCAAAGGGAAAAAATCGAAGAAAAATTGAAAATTTGCGGACCTTCTTCCCCCAAGGGGGGACCAAAGGAAAAAAATCAAAAAATCGGACCAAAGTGAAAAATTCAAAAATTTGGAAATTTGCGTACCCACTTCCCCCAAGGGGGGACCAAAGGGAAAAAATCGAAGAAAAATTGAAAATTTGCGGACCTTCTTCCCCCAAGGGGGGACCAAAGGAAAAAATTCAAAAAATCGGAAATTTGCGAACCCTCTTCTCCCAAGAGGGGACCAAAGTGAAAAATTCAAAAATTTGGAAATTTGCGGACCCACTTCCCCCAAGGGGGGACCAAAGTGAAAAATTCAAAAATTTGGAAATTTGCGGACCCACTTCCCCCAAGGGGGGACCAAAGGGAAAAAATCGAAGAAAAATTGAAATTTTGCGGACCTTCTTCCCCCAAGGGGGAACCAAAGGAAAAAATTCAAAAAATCGGAAATTTGCGGACCTTCTTCCCCCAATGGGGGACCAAGGGGAAATTTAGAAAAAAAATTGAAAATTTGCGAACCCTTTTCTCCCAAGGGGGGACCAAAGTGAAAAATTCAAAAATTTGGAAATTTGCGGACCCACTTCCCCCAAGGGGGGACCAAAGGGAAAAATTCGAAGAAAAATTGAAAATTTGCGGACCTTCTTCCCCCAAAGGAAAAAATTCAAAAAACCGGAAATTTGCGGACCTTCTTCCCCCAATGGGGGACCAAGGGGAAATTTAGAAAAAAAATTGAAAATTTGCGAACCCTTTTCTCCCAAGGGGGGACCAAAGTGAAAAATTCAAAAATTTGGAAATTTGCGGACCCACTTCCCCCAAGGGGGGACCAAAGGGAAAAATTCGAAGAAAAATTGAAAATTTGCGGACCTTCTTCCCCCAAGGGGGGACCAAAGGAAAAAATTCAAAAAATCGGAAATTTGCAAACCTTCTTCCCCCAATGGGGGACCAAAGGGAAATTTAAAAAAAAAAATTGAAAATTTGCGAACCCTCTTCTCCCAAGGGGGGACCAAAGTGAAAAATTCAAAAATTTGGAAATTTGCGGACCCACTTCCCCCAAGGGGGGACCAAAGGGAAAAATTCGAAGAAAAATTGAAAATTTGCGGACCTTCTTCCCCCAAGGGGGGACCAAAGGAAAAAATTCAAAAAATCGGAAATTTGCGGACCTTCTTCCTCCAATGGGGGACCAAAGGGAAATTTAAAAAAAAAATTGAAAATTTGCGAACCCTCTTCTCCCAAGGGAGGACCAAAGTGAAAAATTCAAAAATTTGGAAATTTGCGGACCCACTTCCCCCAAGGGGGGACCAAAGGGAAAAATTCGAAGAAAAATTGAAAATTTGCGGACCTTCTTCCCCCAAGGGGAGACCAAAGGAAAAAATTCAAAAAATCGGAAATTTGCGGACCTTCTTCCCCCAATGGGGGACCAAAGGGAAATTTAAAAAAAAAATTGAAAATTTGCGATCCCTCTTCTCCCAAGGGGGGACCAAAGTGAAAAATTCAAAAATTTGGAAATTTGCGGACCCACTTCCCCCAAGGGGGGACCAAAGGGAAAAATTCGAAGAAAAATTGAAAATTTGCGGACCTTCTTCCCCCAAAATTCAAAAAATCGGAAATTTGCGGACCTTCTTCCCCCAATGGGGGACCAAAGGGAAATTAAAAAAAAAAATTGAAAATTTGCGAACCCTCTTCTCCCAAGGGGGGACCAAAGTGAAAAATTCAAAAATTTGGAAATTTGCGGACCCACTTCCCCCAAGTGGGGGACCAAAGGGAAAAATTCGAAGAAAAATTGAAAATTTGCGGACCTTCTTCCCCCAAGGGGGGACCAAAGGAAAAAATTCAAAAAATCGGAAATTTGCGGACCTTCTTCCCCCAATGGGGTACCAAAGGGAAATTTAAAAAAAAAATTGAAAATTTGCGAACCCTCTTCTCCCAAGGGGGGACCAAAGTGAAAAATTCAAAAATTTGGAAATTTGCGGACCCACTTCCCCCAAGGGGGGACCAAAGGGAAAAATTCGAAGAAAAATTGAAAATTTGCGGACCTTCTTCCCCCAAGGGGGGACCAAAGGAAAAAATTCAAAAAATCGGAAATTTGCGGACCTTCTTCCCCCAATGGGGGACCAAAGGGAAAAAAATCGGAAATTTGCGGACCTTCTTCCCCCAATGGGGGACCAAAGGGAAATTTAAAAAAAAAATTGAAAATTTGCGAACCCTCTTCTCCCAAGGGGGGACCAATGTGAAAAATTCAAAAATTTGGAAATTTGCGGACCCACTTCCCCCAAGGGGGGACCAAAGGGAAAAATTCGAAGAAAAATTGAAAATTTGCGGACCTTCTTCCCCCAAGGGGGGACCAAAGGAAAAAATTCAAAAAATCGGAAATTTGCGGACCTTCTTCCCCCAATGGGGGACCAAAGGGAAATTAAAAAAAAAGAATTGAAAATTTGTGAACCCTCTTCTCCCAAGGGGGGACCAAAGTGAAAAATTCAAAAATTTGGAAATTTGCGGACCCACTTCCCCCAAGGGGGGACCAAAGGGAAAAAATCGAAGAAAAATTGAAAATTTGCGGACCTTCTTCCCCCAAGGGGGGACCAAAGGAAAAAATTCAAAAAATCGGACCAAAGTGAAAAATTCAAAAATTTGGAAATTTGCGGACCCACTTCCCCCAAGGGGGGACCAAAGGGAAAAAATCGAAGAAAAATTGAAAATTTGCGGACCTTCTTCCCCCAAGGGGGGACCAAAGGAAAAAATTCAAAAAATCGGAAATTTGCGAACCCTCTTCTCCCAAGAGGGGACCAAAGTGAAAAATTCAAAAATTTGGAAATTTGCGGACCCACTTCCCCCAAGGGGGGACCAAAGTGAAAAATTCAAAAATTTGGAAATTTGCGGACCCACTTCCCCCAAGGGGGGACCAAAGGGAAAAAATCGAAGAAAAATTGAAATTTTGCGGACCTTCTTCCCCCAAGGGGGGACCAAAGGAAAAAATTCAAAAAATCGGAAATTTGCGGACCTTCTTCCCCCAATGGGGGACCAAGGGGAAATTTAGAAAAAAAATTGAAAATTTGCGAACCCTTTTCTCCCAAGGGGGGACCAAAGTGAAAAATTCAAAAATTTGGAAATTTGCGGACCCACTTCCCCCAAGGGGGGACCAAAGGGAAAAATTCGAAGAAAAATTGAAAATTTGCGGACCTTCTTCCCCCAAAGGAAAAAATTCAAAAAATCGGAAATTTGCAAACCTTCTTCCCCCAATGGGGGACCAAAGGGAAATTTAAAAAAAAAATTGAAAATTTGCGAACCCTCTTCTCCCAAGGGGGGACCAAAGTGAAAACTTCAAAAATTTGGAAATTTGCGGACCCACTTCCCCCAAGGGGGGACCAAAGAGAAAAATTCGAAGAAAAATTGAAAATTTGCGGACCTTCTTCCCCCAAGGGGGGACCAAAGGAAAAAATTCAAAAAACCGGAAATTTGCGGACCTTCTTCCCCCAATGGGGGACCAAGGGGAAATTTAGAAAAAAAATTGAAAATTTGCGAACCCTTTTCTCCCAAGGGGGGACCAAAGTGAAAAATTCAAAAATTTGGAAATTTGCGGACCCACTTCCCCCAAGGGGGGACCAAAGGGAAAAATTCGAAGAAAAATTGAAAATTTGCGGACCTTCTTCCCCCAAGGGGGGACCAAAGGAAAAAATTCAAAAAATCGGAAATTTGCAAACCTTCTTCCCCCAATGGGGGACCAAAGGGAAATTTAAAAAAAAAAATTGAAAATTTGCGAACCCTCTTCTCCCAAGGGGGGACCAAAGTGAAAAATTCAAAAATTTGGAAATTTGCGGACCCACTTCCCCCAAGGGGGGACCAAAGGGAAAAATTCGAAGAAAAATTGAAAATTTGCGGACCTTCTTCCCCCAAGGGGGGACCAAAGGAAAAAATTCAAAAAATCGGAAATTTGCGGACCTTCTTCCTCCAATGGGGGACCAAAGGGAAATTTAAAAAAAAAATTGAAAATTTGCGAACCCTCTTCTCCCAAGGGAGGACCAAAGTGAAAAATTCAAAAATTTGGAAATTTGCGGACCCACTTCCCCCAAGGGGGGACCAAAGGGAAAAATTCGAAGAAAAATTGAAAATTTGCGGACCTTCTTCCCCCAAGGGGAAGGAAAAAATTCAAAAAATCGGAAATTTGCGGACATTTTTCCCCCAATGGGGGACCAAAGGGAAATTTAAAAAAAAATTGAAAATTTGCGAACCCTCTTCTCCCAAGGGGGGACCAAAGTGAAAAATTCAAAAATTTGGAAATTTGCGGGCCACTTCCCCCAAGGGGGGACCAAAGGGAAAAATTCGAAGAAAAATTGAAAATTTGCGGACCTTCTTCCCCCAAGGGGGGACCAAAGGAAAAAATTCAAAAAATCGGAAATTTGCGGACCTTCTTCCCCCAATGGGGGACCAAAGGGAAATTAATAAGAAAAAATTAAAAATTTGTGAACCCTCTTCTCCCAAGGGGGGACCAAAGTGAAAAATTCAAAAATTTGGAAATTTGCGGACCAACTTCCCCCAAGGGGGGACCAAAGGGAAAAATTCGAAGAAAAATTGAAAATTTGCGGACCTTCTTCCCCCAAGGGGGGACCAAAGGAAAAAATTCAAAAAATCGGAAATTTGCGGACCTTCTTCCCCCAATGGGGGACCAAAGAAAAATTTAAAAAATAAATTGAAAATTTGCGAACCCTCTTCTCCCAAGGGGGGACCAAAGTGAAAAATTCAAAAATTTGGAAATTTGCGGACCCACTTCCCCCAAGGGGGGACCAAAGGGAAAAATTCGAAGAAAAATTGAAAATTTGCGGACCTTCTTCCCCCAAGGGGGGACCAAAGGAAAAAATTCAAAAAATCGGAAATTTGCGGACCTTCTTCCCCCAATGGGGGACCAAAGGGAAATTTAAAAAAAAAATTGAAAATTTGCGATCCCTCTTCTCCCAAGGGGGGACCAAAGTGAAAAATTCAAAAATTTGGAAATTTGCGGACCCACTTCCCCCAAGGGGGGACCAAAGGGAAAAATTCGAAGAAAAATTGAAAATTTGCGGACCTTCTTCCCCCAAAATTCAAAAAATCGGAAATTTGCGGACCTTCTTCCCCCAATGGGGGACCAAAGGGAAATTAAAAAAAAAAATTGAAAATTTGCGAACCCTCTTCTCCCAAGGGGGGACCAAAGTGAAAAATTCAAAAATTTGGAAATTTGCGGACCCACTTCCCCCAAGTGGGGGACCAAAGGGAAAAATTCGAAGAAAAATTGAAAATTTGCGGACCTTCTTCCCCCAAGGGGGGACCAAAGGAAAAAATTCAAAAAATCGGAAATTTGCGGACCTTCTTCCCCCAATGGGGTACCAAAGGGAAATTTAAAAAAAAAATTGAAAATTTGCGAACCCTCTTCTCCCAAGGGGGGACCAAAGTGAAAAATTCAAAAATTTGGAAATTTGCGGACCCACTTCCCCCAAGGGGGGACCAAAGGGAAAAATTCGAAGAAAAATTGAAAATTTGCGGACCTTCTTCCCCCAAGGGGGGACCAAAGGAAAAAATTCAAAAAATCGGAAATTTGCGGACCTTCTTCCCCCAATGGGGGACCAAAGGGAAATTAAAAAAAAAAATTGAAAATTTGCGAACCCTCTTCTCCCAAGGGGGGACCAAAGTGAAAAATTCAAAAATTTGGAAATTTGCGGACCCACTTCCCCCAAGGGGGGACCAAAGGGAAAAATTCGAAGAAAAATTGAAAATTTGCGGACCTTCTTCCCCCAATGGGGGACCAAAGGGAAATTTAAAAAAAAATTGAAAATTTGCGAACCCTCTTCTCCCAAGGGGGGACCAATGTGAAAAATTCAAAAATTTGGAAATTTGCGGACCCACTTCCCCCAAGGGGGGACCAAAGGGAAAAATTCGAAGAAAAATCGGAAATTTGCGGACCTTCTTCCCCCAATGGGGGACCAAAGGGAAATTTAAAAAAAAGAATTGAAAATTTGTGAACCCTCTTCTCCCAAGGGGGGACCAAAGTGAAAAATTCAAAAATTTGGAAATTTGCGGACCCACTTCCCCCAAGGGGGGACCAAAGGGAAAAAATCGAAGAAAAATTGAAAATTTGCGGACCTTCTTCCCCCAAGGGGGGACCAAAGGAAAAAATTCAAAAAATCGGACCAAAGTGAAAAATTCAAAAATTTGGAAATTTGCGGACCCACTTCCCCCAAGGGGGGACCAAAGGGAAAAAATCGAAGAAAAATTGAAAATTTGCGGACCTTCTTCCCCCAAGGGGGGACCAAAGGAAAAAATTCAAAAAATCGGAAATTTGCGAACCCTCTTCTCCCAAGAGGGGACCAAAGTGAAAAATTCAAAAATTTGGAAATTTGCGGACCCACTTCCCCCAAGGGGGGACCAAAGTGAAAAATTCAAAAATTTGGAAATTTGCGGACCCACTTCCCCCAAGGGGGGACCAAAGGGAAAAAATCGAAGAAAAATTGAAATTTTGCGGACCTTCTTCCCCCAAGGGGGGACCAAAGGAAAAAATTCAAAAAATCGGAAATTTGCGGACCTTCTTCCCCCAATGGGGGACCAAGGGGAAATTTAGAAAAAAAATTGAAAATTTGCGAACCCTTTTCTCCCAAGGGGGGACCAAAGTGAAAAATTCAAAAATTTGGAAATTTGCGGACCCACTTCCCCCAAGGGGGGACCAAAGGGAAAAATTCGAAGAAAAATTGAAAATTTGCGGACCTTCTTCCCCCAAAGGAAAAAATTCAAAAAATCGGAAATTTGCAAACCTTCTTCCCCCAATGGGGGACCAAAGGGAAATTTAAAAAAAAAATTGAAAATTTGCGAACCCTCTTCTCCCAAGGGGGGACCAAAGTGAAAACTTCAAAAATTTGGAAATTTGCGGACCCACTTCCCCCAAGGGGGGACCAAAGAGAAAAATTCGAAGAAAAATTGAAAATTTGCGGACCTTCTTCCCCCAAGGGGGGACCAAAGGAAAAAATTCAAAAAACCGGAAATTCGCGGACCTTCTTCCCCCAATGGGGGACCAAGGGGAAATTTAGAAAAAAAATTGAAAATTTGCGAACCCTTTTCTCCCAAGGGGGGACCAAAGTGAAAAATTCAAAAATTTGGAAATTTGCGGACCCACTTCCCCCAAGGGGGGACCAAAGGGAAAAATTCGAAGAAAAATTGAAAATTTGCGGACCTTCTTCCCCCAAGGGGGGACCAAAGGAAAAAATTCAAAAAATCGGAAATTTGCAAACCTTCTTCCCCCAATGGGGGACCAAAGGGAAATTTAAAAAAAAAAATTGAAAATTTGCGAACCCTCTTCTCCCAAGGGGGGACCAAAGTGAAAAATTCAAAAATTTGGAAATTTGCGGACCCACTTCCCCCAAGGGGGGACCAAAGGGAAAAATTCGAAGAAAAATTGAAAATTTGCGGACCTTCTTCCCCCAAGGGGGGACCAAAGGAAAAAATTCAAAAAATCGGAAATTTGCGGACCTTCTTCCTCCAATGGGGGACCAAAGGGAAATTTAAAAAAAAAATTGAAAATTTGCGAACCCTCTTCTCCCAAGGGAGGACCAAAGTGAAAAATTCAAAAATTTGGAAATTTGCGGACCCACTTCCCCCAAGGGGGGACCAAAGGGAAAAATTCGAAGAAAAATTGAAAATTTGCGGACCTTCTTCCCCCAAGGGGAGACCAAAGGAAAAAATTCAAAAAATCGGAAATTTGCGGACATTTTTCCCCCAATGGGGGACCAAAGGGAAATTTAAAAAAAAATTGAAAATTTGCGAACCCTCTTCTCCCAAGGGGGGACCAAAGTGAAAAATTCAAAAATTTGGAAATTTGCGGACCCACTTCCCGCAAGGGGGGACCAAAGGGAAAAATTCGAAGAAAAATTGAAAATTTGCGGACCTTCTTCCCCCAATGGGGGATCAAAGGAAAAAATTCAAAAAATCGGAAATTTGCGGACCTTCTTCCCCCAATGGGGGACCAAAGGGAAATTTAAAAAAAAATTGAAAATTTGCGAACCCTCTTCTCCCAAGGGGGGACCAAAGTGAAAAATTCAAAAATTTGGAAATTTGCGGACCCACTTCCCCCAAGGGGGGACCAAAGGGAAAAATTCGAAGAAAAATTGAAAATTTGCGGACCTTCTTCCCCCAAGGGGGGACCAAAGGAAAAAATTCAAAAAAATCGGAAATTTGCGGACCTTCTTCCCCCAATGGGGGACCAAAGGGAAATTAATAAGAAAAAATTAAAAATTTGTGAACCCTCTTCTCCCAAGGGGGGACCAAAGTGAAAAATTCAAAAATTTGGAAATTTGCGGACCAACTTCCCCCAAGGGGGGACCAAAGGGAAAAATTCGAAGAAAAATTGAAAATTTGCGGACCTTCTTCCCCCAAGGGGGGACCAAAGGAAAAAATTCAAAAAATCGGAAATTTGCGAACCCTCTTCTCCCAAGAGGGGACCAAAGTGAAAAATTCAAAAATTTGGAAATTTGCGGACCCACTTCCCCCAAGGGGGGACCAAAGGGAAAAATTCGAAGAAAAATTTAAAATTTGCGGACATTCTTCCCCCAAGGGGGGACCAAATTCAAAAAATCGGAAATTTGCGGACCTTCTTCCCCCAATGGGGGACCAAAGGGAAATTTAAAAAAAAATTGAAAATTTGCGAACCCTCTTCTCCCAAGGGGGGACCAAAGAAAAAAATTCAAAAAATCGGAAATTTGCGAACCCTCTTCTCCCAAGAGGGGACCAAAGTGAAAAATTCAAAAATTTGGAAATTTGCGGACCCACTTCCCCCAAGGGGGGACCAAAGGGAAAAATTCGAAGAAAAATTGAAAATTTGCGGACATTCTTCCCCCAAGGGGGGACCAAAGGGAAATTAAAAAAAAATTGAAAATTTGCGAACCCTCTTCTCCCAAGGGGGGACCAAAGTGAAAAATTCAAAAATTTGGAAATTTGCGGACCCACTTCCCCCAAGGGGGGACCAAAGGGAAAAATTCGAAGAAAAATTGAAAATTTGCGGACCTTCTTCCCCCAAGGGGAGACCAAAGGAAAAAATTCAAAAAATCGGAAATTTGCGGACCTTCTTCCCCCAATGGGGGACCAAAGGGAAATTAAAAAAAAAATTGAAAATTTGCGAACCCTCTTCTCCCAAGGGGGGACCAAAGTGAAAAATGCAAAAATTTGGAAATTTGCGGACCCACTTCCCCCAAGGGGGGACCAAAGGGAAAAATTCGAAGAAAAATTGAAAATTTGCGGACCTTCTTCCCCCAAGGGGGGACCAAAGGAAAAAATTCAAAAATTCGGAAATTTGCGGACCTTTTTCCCCCAATGGGGGACCAAAGGGAAATTTAAAAAAAAAATTGAAAATTTGCGAACCCTCTTCTCCCAAGGGGGGACCAAAGTGAAAAATTCAAAAATTTGGAAATTTGCGGACCCACTTTCCCCAAGGGGGGACCAAAGGGAAAAATTCGAAGAAAAATTGAAAATTTGCGGACCTTCTTCCCCCAAGGGGGGACCAAAGGAAAAAATTCAAAAAATCGGAAATTTGCGAACCCTCTTCTCCCAAGAGGGGACCAAAGTGAAAAATTCAAAAATTTAGAAATTTGCGGACCCACTTCCCCCAAGGGGGGACCAAAGGGAAAAATTCGAAGAAAAATTTAAAATTTGCGGACATTCTTCCCCCAAGGGGGGACCAAAGGGAAAAATTCAAAAAATCGGAAATTTGCGAACCCTCTTCTCCCAAGAGGGGACCAAAGTGAAAAATTCAAAAATTTGGAAATTTGCGGACCCACTTCCCCCAAGGGGGGACCAAAGGGAAAAATTCGAAGAAAAATTGAAAATTTGCGGACCTTCTTCCCCCAAGGGGAGACCAAAGGAAAAAATTCAAAAAATCGGAAATTTGCGGACCTTTTTCCCCCAATGGGGGACCAAAGGGAAATTAATAAAAAAAAAAATTGAAAATTTGTGAACCCTCTTCTCCCAAGGGGGGACCAAAGTGAAAAATTCAAAAATTTGGAAATTTGCGGACCCACTTCCCCCAAGGGGGGACCAAAGGGAAAAATTCGAAGAAAAATTGAAAATTTGCGGACCTTCTTCCCCCAAGGGGGGACCAAAGAAAAAATTCAAAAAATCGGAAATTTGCGGACATTCTTCCCCCAATGGGGGACCAAAGGGAAATTAAAAAAAAAAATTGAAAATTTGCGAACCCTCTTCTCCCAAGGGGGGACCAAAGTGAAAAATTCAAAAATTTGGAAATTTGCGGACCCACTTCCCCCAAGGGGGGACCAAAGGGAAAAATTCGAAGAAAAATTGAAAATTTGCGGACCTTCTTCCCCCAAGGGGAGACCAAAGGAAAAAATTCAAAAAATCGGAAATTTGCGGACCTTCTTCCCCCAATGGGGGACCAAAGGGAAATTAAAAAAAAATTGAAAATTTGCGAACCCTCTTCTCCCAAGGGGGGACCAAAGTGAAAAATTCAAAAATTTGGTAATTTGCGGACCCACTTCCCCCAAGGGGGGACCAAAGGGAAAAATTCGAAGAAAAATTGAAAATTTGCGGACCTTCTTCCCCCAAGGGGGGACCAAATTCAAAAAATCGGAAATTTGCGGACCTTCTTCCCCCAATGGGGGACCAAAGGGAAATTTAAAAAAAAATTGAAAATTTGCGAACCCTCTTCTCCCAAGGGGGGACCAAAGAAAAAAATTCAAAAAATCGGAAATTTGCGAACCCTCTTCTCCCAAGAGGGGACCAAAGTGAAAAATTCAAAAATTTGGAAATTTGCGGACCCACTTCCCCCAAGGGGGGACCAAAGGGAAAAATTCGAAGAAAAATTGAAAATTTGCGGACATTCTTCCCCCAAGGGGGGACCAAAGGGAAATTAAAAAAAAATTGAAAATTTGCGAACCCTCTTCTCCCAAGGGGGGACCAAAGTGAAAAATTCAAAAATTTGGAAATTTGCGGACCCACTTCCCCCAAGGGGGGACCAAAGGGAAAAATTCGAAGAAAAATTGAAAATTGCGGACCTTCTTCCCCCAAGGGGAGACCAAAGGAAAAAATTCAAAAAATCGGAAATTTGCGGACCTTCTTCCCCCAATGGGGGACCAAAGGGAAATTAAAAAAAAAAATTGAAAATTTGCGAACCCTCTTCTCCCAAGGGGGGACCAAAGTGAAAAATTCAAAAATTTGGAAATTTGCGGACCCACTTCCCCCAAGGGGGGACCAAAGGGAAAAATTCGAAGAAAAATTGAAAATTTGCGGACCTTCTTCCCCCAAGGGGGGACCAAAGGAAAAAATTCAAAAAATCGGAAATTTGCGAACCCTCTTCTCCCAAGAGGGGACCAAAGTGAAAAATTCAAAAATTTAGAAATTTGCGGACCCACTTCCCCCAAGGGGGGACCAAAGGGAAAATTTCGAAGAAAAATTGAAAATTTGCGGACCTTCTTCCCCCAAGGGGGGAATCAAAAATCAAAAAATCGGAAATTTGCGAACCCTCTTCTCCCAAGGGGGGACCAAAGGGAAAAAATGAAAATTTGTGGACCCACTTCCCCCAAGGGGGAACCAAAGGGAGAAATTCAAAAAAATGATAAATTGCAGACCCACTTCCTCCAAGGGGGCCAAAGGCAAAAATTCAAAAAATTAAAATTTGCGGACCCATTTTTTCCAAGGGGACCACAGGGACCCATTTCCCCCAAAGAAAACAATTAAAAATTTGCGGACCAACTTCCCCCAAGAGGGAACCAAAGGAAAAAATCAAAAATTTGAAAAATTTGCAAACTTTCTTTCTCCGAGGAAGGACCAGGGAAAACTTCAAAAATTTAAAAATTTGCGAACCCCCTTCCCCCAAGGGGGAGCTAATGGGAAAAATTCAAAAAATTGAAAATTTGCGGACCCTCTTCCACCGCAAATTTTCGATTTTTTGAATTTTTCCCTTTGGTCCCCCCTTGTAGGGAAGGGGGCCCACAAATTTTTAAATTTTTGAAGTTTTCCCTTTGGACCCCCTTTGGGGGCTGTCCATTAATTACGTAAGAAAAAAATTACGATTTTTCGACAGCCCCACCCCCCTTGTAATATTTTTTGTATGAGAACCCTAAACATTTTTGTTTGTTTTCGATTTCTCAAACCCCCCTTCCCCCTATAAACCCTTACATAATTAATGGACAGCACCTTGGGGGAAGGGGGTCCGCAAATTTTCATATTTTTGAATTTTTCTCTTTGGTCCCCCCTTGGGGGAAGAGGGTCCGCTAATTTTCAATTTTTTGAATTTTTCTCTTTGGTCCCCCCTTGGGAGAAGGGGGTCTGCAAATTTTCAAATTTTTCCCTTTAGTCCCCCCTTGGTGGAAGAGGGTCCGCAAATTTTCAATTTTTTGAATTTTTCCAATTAGCCCCCTTTGGGGGAAGGGGGTTCGCAAATTTTCAAATTTTTGAAGTTTTCACTGGTCCTTCCTCGGAGAAAGAAAGTTTGCAAATTTTTCAAATTTTTGATTTTTTCCTTTGGTTCCCTCTTGGGGGAAGTTGGTCCGCAAATTTTTTTTAATTGTTTTCTTTGGGGGAAATGGGTCCCTGTGGCCCCCTTGGAAAAAATGGATCCGAAAATTTACATTTTTTTTTTAAATTTTTCCCTTTGGTCCCCTCTTGGGGAAAATGGATCCGAAAATTGTGAACTTTTTGAATTTTTCCCCTTGGAGGAAGTGGGTCCGCAATTTTTTCCCCTTTGGGGAAAATGGGTCCGCATTTTTTTCCCCTTTGGGGAAAATGGGTCCGCAAATTTTAATTTTTTGAATTTTTGCCTTTGGCCCCCTTGGAGGAAGTGGGTCTGCAATTTATCATTTTTTTGAATTTCTCCCTTTGGTTCCCCCTTGGGGGAAGTGGGTCCACAAATTTTCATTTTTTCCCTTTGGTCCCCCCTTGGGAGAAGAGGGTTCGCAAATTTCCGATTTTTTGAATTTTTTCCTTTGGGGGAAGAAGGTCCGCAAATTTTCAATTTTTCTTCGAATTTTTCCCTTTGGTCCCCCCTTGGGGGAAGTGGGTCCGCAAATTTCCAAATTTTTGAATTTTTCACTTTGGTCCCCCCTTGGGAGAAGAGGGTTCGCAAATTTTCAATTTTTTTTTTAATTTCCCTTTGGTCCCCCATTGGGGGAAGAAGGTCCGCAAATTTCCGATTTTTTGAATTTTTTCCTTTGATCTCCCCTTGGGGGAAGAAGGTCCGCAAATTTTCAATTTTTCTTCGAATTTTTCCCTTTGGTCCCCCCTTGGGGGAAGTGGGTCCGCAAATTTCAAAATTTTTGAATTTTTCACTTTGGTCCCCCCTTGGGAGAAGAGGGTTCGCAAATTTTCAATTTTTTTTTTAATTTCCCTTTGGTCCCCCATTGGGGGAAGAATGTCCGCAAATTTCCGATTTTTTGAATTTTTTCTTTGGTCCCCCCTTGGGGGAAGAAGGTCCGCAAATTTTCAATTTTTCTTCGAATTTTTCCCTTTGGTCCCCCCTTGGGGGAAGTGGGTCCGCAAATTTCTAAATTTTTGAATTTTTCACTTTCCGATTTTTTGAATTTTTTCCTTTGGTCCCCCCTTGGGGGAAGAAGGTCCGCAAATTTTCAATTTTTCTTCGAATTTTTCCCTTTGGTCCCCCCTTGGGGGAAGTGGGTCCGCAAATTTCCAAATTTTTGAATTTTTCACTTTGGTCCCCCCTTGGGAGAAGAGGGTTCGCAAATTTTCAATTTTTTTTTTAAATTTCCCTTTGGTCCCCCATTGGGGGAAAAAGGTCCGCAAATTTCCGAATTTTTGAATTTTTTCCTTTGGTCCCCCCTTGGGGGAAGAAGGTCCGCAAATTTTCAATTTTTCTTCGAATTTTTCCCTTTGGTCCCCCCTTGGGGGAAGTGGGTCCGCAAATTTCCAAATTTTTGAATTTTTCACTTTAATCCCCCCCTGGGAAAAGAGGGTTCGCAAATTTTCAATTTTTTTTTTAAATTTCCCTTTGGTCCCCCATTGGGGGAAGAAGGTCCGCAAATTTCCGATTTTTTGAATTTTTTCCTTTGGTCTCCCCTTGGGGGAAGAAGGTCCGCAATTTTCAATTTTTCTTCGAATTTTTCCCTTTGGTCCCCCCTTGGGGGAAGTGGGTCCGCAAATTTCCAAATTTTTGAATTTTTCACTTTGGTCCCCCCTTGGGAGAAGAGGGTTCGCAAATTTTCAATTTTTTTTTAATTTCCCTTTGGTCCCCCCTTGGGGGAAGAATGTCCGCAAATTTTCAATTTTTCTTCGAATTTTTCCCTTTGGTCCCCCCTTGGGGGAAGTGGGTCCGCAAATTTCCAAATTTTTGAATTTTTCACTTTGGTCCCCTCTTGGGAGAAGAGGGTTCGCAAATTTCCGATTTTTTGAATTTTTTTCTTTGGTCCCCCCTTGGGAGAAGAGGGTTCGCAAATTTTCAATTTTTTTTTAAATTTCCCTTTGGTCCCCCATTGGGGGAAGAAGGTCCGCAAATTTCCGATTTTTTGAATTTGGTCCCCCCTTGGGGGAAGAAGGTCCGCAAATTTTCAATTTTTCTTCGAATTTTTCCCTTTGGTCCCCCCTTGGGGGAAGTGGGTCCGCAAATTACCAAATTTTTGAATTTTTCACTTTGGTCCCCCCTTGGGAGAAGAGGGTTCGCAAATTTTCAATTTTTTTTTTAATTTCCCTTTGGTCCCCCATTGGGGGAAGAAGGTCCGCAAATTTCCGATTTTTTGAATTTTTTCCTTTGGTCTCCCCTGGGGGAAGAAGGTCCGCAAATTTTCAATTTTTCTTCGAATTTTTCCCTTTGGTCCCCCCTTGGGGGAAGTGGGTCCGCAAATTTCCAAATTTTTGAATTTTTCACTTTGGTCCCCCCTTGGGAGAAGAGGGTTCGCAAATTTTCAATTTTTTTTTTAATTTCCCTTTGGTCCCCCATTGGGGGAAGAATGTCCGCAAATTTCCGATTTTTTGAATTTTTTCTTTGGTCCCCCCTTGGGGGAAGAAGGTCCGCAAATTTTCAATTTTTCTTCGAATTTTTCCCTTTGGTCCCCCCTTGGGGGAAGTGGGTCCGCAAATTTCCAAATTTTTGAATTTTTCACTTTGGTCCCCCCTTGGGAGAAGAGGGTTCACAAATTTTCAATTTTTTTTTTATTAATTTCCCTTTGGTCCCCCATTGGGGGAAAAAGGTCCGCAAATTTCCGATTTTTTGAATTTTTTCCTTTGGTCTCCCCTTGGGGGAAGAAGGTCCGCAAATTTTCAATTTTTCTTCGAATTTTTCCCTTTGGTCCCCCCTTGGGGGAAGTGGGTCCGCAAATTTCCAAATTTTTGAATTTTTCACTTTGGTCCCCTCTTGGGAGAAGAGGGTTCGCAAATTTCCGATTTTTTGAATTTTTCCCTTTGGTCCCCCCTTGGGGGAAGAATGTCCGCAAATTTTCAATTTTTCTTCGAATTTTTCCCTTTGGTCCCTCCTTGGGGGAAGTGGGTCCGCAAATTTCCAAATTTTTGAATTTTTCACTTTGGTCCCCTCTTGGGAGAAGAGGGTTCGCAAATTTCCGATTTTTTGAATTTTTTCCTTTGGTCCCCCCTTGGGGGAAGAAGGTCCGCAAATTTTCAATTTTTCTTCGAATTTTTCCCTTTGGTCCCCCCTTGGGGGAAGTTGGTTCGCAAATTTCCAAATTTTTGAATTTTTCACTTTGGTCCCCCCTTGGGAGAAGAGGGTTCACAAATTTTTAATTTTTTCTTATTAATTTCCCTTTGGTCCCCCATTGGGGGAAGAAGGTCCGCAAATTTCCGATTTTTTGAATTTTTTCCTTTGGTCCCCCCTTGGGGGAAGAAGGTCCGCAAATTTTCAATTTTTCTTCGAATTTTTCCCTTTGGTCCCCCCTTGGGGGAAGTGGGTCCGCAAATTTCCAAATTTTTGAATTTTTCACTTTGGTCCCCCCTTGGGAGAAGAGGGTTCGCAAATTTTCAATTTTTTTTTAAATTTCCCTTTGGTCCCCCATTGGGGGAAGAAGGTCCGCAAATTTCCGATTTTTTGAATTTTTTCCTTTGGTCCCCCATTGGGGGAAGAAGGTCCGCAAATTTTCAATTTTTCTTCGAATTTTTCCCTTTGGTCCCCCCTTGCGGGAAGTGGGTCCGCAAATTTCCAAATTTTTGAATTTTTCACTTTGGTCCCCCCTTGGGAGAAGAGGGTTCGCAAATTTTCAATTTTTTTTTAAATTTCCCTTTGGTCCCCCATTGGGGGAAAAATGTCCGCAAATTTCCGATTTTTTGAATTTTTTCCTTTGGTCTCCCCTTGGGGGAAGAAGGTCCGCAAATTTTCAATTTTTCTTCGAATTTTTCCCTTTGGTCCCCCCTTGGGGGAAGTGGGTCCGTAAATTTCCAAATTTTTGAATTTTTCACTTTGGTCCCCCTTGGGAGAAGAGGGTTCGCAAATTTTCAATTTTTTTTTTAAATTTCCCTTTGGTCCCCCATTGGGGGAAGAATGTCCGCAAATTTCCGATATTTTGAATTTTTTCCCTTGGGGGAAGAAGGTCCGCAAATTTTCAATTTTTCTTCGAATTTTTCCCTTTGGTCCCCCTTGGGGGAAGTGGGTACGCAAATTTCCAAATTTTTGAATTTTTCACTTTGGTCCCCCCTTGGGAGAAGAGGGTTCACAAATTTTCAATTTTTTTTTTAATTTCCCTTTGGTCCCCCATTGGGGGAAGAAGGTCCGCAAATTTCCGATTTTTTGAATTTTTCCTTTGGTCCCCCCTTGGGGGAAGAAGGTCCGCAAATTTTCAATTTTTCTTCGAATTTTTCCCTTTGGTCGCAAATTTTCAATTTTTTTTTAAATGTTCCTTTGGTCCCCCATTGGGGGAAGAAGGTCCGCAAATTTCCGATTTTTTGAATTTTTCCCTTTGGTCTCCCCTTGTAGGGAAGGGGGCCCACAAATTTTTAAATTTTTGAAGTTTTCTCTTTGGACCCCCTTTGGGGGCTGTCCATTAATTACGTAAGAAAAAAATTACGATTTTTCGACAGCCCCACCCCCCTTGTAATATTTTTTGTATGAGAACCCTAAACATTTTTGTTTGTTTTCGATTTCTCAAACCCCTCTTCCCCCTATAAACCCTTACATAATTAATAGACAGCACCTTGGGGGAAGGGGGTCCGCAAATTTTCATATTTTTGAATTTTTCTCTTTGGTCCCCCTTGGTGGAAGAGGGTCCGCTAATTTTCAATTTTTTGAATTTTTCTCTTTGGTCCCCCCTTGGGAGAAGAGGGTCTGCAAATTTTCAAATTTTTCCCTTTAGTCCCCCCATTGCGGACGGCTGTTTGGATTCGTGGATCCTGACAATTTGTATTTGTGTTTGTAGAGTTGCAAGCTGGTGGCCAACTTTGCTAGTCCATCTTGATGAGCTTAGCTACGATATCACCCCTACCAGCTGAAATCGTCTATTGCACCCTTTACTTCCCTCAACGTGGGAGTTACGTTTTCTGCTACTTTAACATCGCTGTTTCCTTCATTACCTTTCAATCATCTCACATCCGTCCGTCAAAAGCCTTATAGCTTTGCATATTCCGGCTCGTAGCCCACATCTGTTGCGGGATATGTTGGTTGAGCTTCTAGTACAACTTTCGTGTTGTTTGATTTACCTGAAAGAGCCGAGTGTGGTTACCACTTCTGTTTGAATCGTGCCACATTCTGTCGGGTTCCTTGCTGCGACATTAAATTGCGCTGCACTCCTTTTTGAACCGCTCGTTCCGTCAACTCGTTTATACGTACCCGATGGTACTCTCTGCTGCGTGATTCATCGCTGTTTTTTGCTTCTGTCGCTCTAGATTATACCACACATTGTTGATGATGGAGAATTTTGAGCTCAATTTCATCAGGACCTGGTAGAAGTCAGAGTCTGAACGCTGAACGCTGGTAGTGGTAGAAGTGAACGCTGAAATTTCGAATCGTCATTCTGCCATCTGGCTTACTTGAGCGTTTAGATTTCCTATGATGATTTCGATTTCTTGACTTGAGCAGGGAAGTTGAAGTTTAAAAATCGACTGTTGATTATCGCCCTGCGCATTCCCTCGTAGATCGGCTCCTCGACCGATTTTGCGCCTCTGGTAGATGGTATGATAACCTCGAAACGTTCGCACCATGGATCCTGTCCAACACACCTTCTGCAACGCTACGATACCGAACCCGCAGTGCTTCAGTAGATCAGCGAGTATTCGGGTGCACTCGGTGGAGTTGAGAGAACAACAGTTCCACGTACCGAGCTTTGAATTCTGTTCACAAGTGTCCGTAATCATTGATTTCGCTTCGTATTATTCTGTTGCTTCTCAGCTTGTACAGTATTCGCTGAGATCATGCTCTGAAATGATACCCTTTAGATTCCTTCGATCTAGTCAGACTTCACGTCCATTGTGCTTTGTATTTGCCATAGAGCGCAAATATACGTTGAGACAAAAGGTTCAGTACCCGTTGAGAAGTAACGCCATCAAGAAGATAATACAATTGAATAAACATAATATGTAATAATCTAATGTTAAATTCTTTCGTAATTTATTAAGCTTTGAACTCTAATCAGATAGGGGATGGTGCAAGTAAGAAACATTAATACTGGTATTTTACAGAGAATATTCTCCCAATTAATGATGACGGCATACACTGTAATGTTGCCCGGCGTTTCGAAAAGTCTGAGAAGCCTGGTGTATACGACTCAACCAAGAGAGCGGTCACCATAGTCACGGCTGCTTCGGTTCATTTGACGGAACTGTTTAGGTTTATCCATATCCATGCTTCATTCATAACAACAACAGAGAACCAGAGGGACCAAGTGAAAATGGACAATCTCTTGGAGCAACGAAAGAGAAAGAGAGAGAATTAGATTGAGCAAGGAAGAGAAAACGGCAAAGATTGCACACAGGAGTCAAAGGACCAGACAGACAGATAGGTACAACATAATTATGTATGCCGGGCCGGGACATTCAATGTGTCTCGTGGGCTCCTGCATGGTGCACTTGTCACTGCGTCGTCACCTGTGTACATCGTTAATGAGACTGAATTCATAACTACCTTGTATGGAAGTTTGTTGAACCGGGAAATTGATGCTCTATCAATCAATATTTTTTTGTTTTTTTTTTGTACACGTTATCATTACGATTTCAATTTGTTTTAATTTTTACTATGCATTCATGTAACTATTAGCATTAAGGACAAGGTATTTGGAGTACATTGCTCAAAATTTCTAGAGCACCGTTTTTCAGAACCGTTGAACGGATTTGGGTTAAAATGCATCACGCTATTGACAACCACTGAAGAATTAGCGTGATGCATTTTCATCCAAATCCGTTCAACGGTTCTAAAAAACGGTGCTCTAGAAATTTTGAGCTATGTACTCCAAATACCTTGTCCTTAAACAAGACGATTTTACTTCTTGATTAAAAATGCATTTTTGGTTTACTAAACATTTGCATCTCAGCACAGCATGCGTATGCGTACACACAAATTACGTCAATCACATGCCATCAGGTAAAGGCAACACCTGTCGCCTAATATGAGCTTCTGTTGCTGCTGCCAACCAAACGCTGTCTGACGAAGTGTGCAAGATAAACTAAGCATTTGCACCTGCACCAGAAAGAATGTGTTCGGTCTTTTGATTATATGCCTTCAGCACTGCCCCAAACTGTTGATGGCGAAACGAAGTGCAATGATTGACAATCATTACCCTGAATAAGTTAAATTTTGGAAAGTATCACATGCATGGGCAGCTTGCATAGTATTTTTTTATGAGGCTTAATTTTAGACCTACAAAAGCTTGCATTTTACGTGTCCTCCTAATGGCTATGATCACTCACAGCTCCGACCATAATCTTAAACTACATTATTTAAATGGTGTCCGATTGATTAATGACTTGTCAAAAACCTTTTCAAACGCCTAACGCAAATGGCTAACTAATAAACGATCAATCTTAACCGTCTAATCCCTTGTTATTGGGTGAAGAGACTTCGCAAATTACGTCACGATCAGGTTTTAAGCGTGTGCCTTCGTTCCATCTCAGCATCGCCTATCCACACATTTCGCAAGCATTTTGTTTTGCAACTCAAACACACGCTCCACCTTCAAAGTTCATTCGGGTTTCGTCTATAGTAAATCGTAGATAACATCTTGAAAGCTTGGAGTTGGTATCTAACATGTTCTTGCGCCACTCCACGAAACAAAGAATGGTCTCAAAAGTGTTTCGCGACCACTAATAGCAACCAGGAAGACCGAACCCTCCTCGCCATAGCCCTACAGCCAGATGCCAGCCGCTAAATTGATGTATGGAATCAAGTGGCACTGGCTGGGCCCTATAACTGTCTGTGAACTAGTTGGTAGTAGTGGTGTGGAACGGGTGCAGCCGATTATTATTGAAATCGCTTCGACGCTGGCTGGTTCCATATAAGGAATAATCTACAAACGACCGCTTCGAGACTTGTCTGGTGAGTCTTGCATCCAATAGCGGTCTCTTGAAACAAGAGACTTCCTGTTATTCAAATTTACAAAACGATGGATTTTGACGGCACATTAACGGGGACCGTACAGAGACCAGAGATGCCAAACCGTATCTTGAATGAATCAACGGTCTGATAATTTTCACACGAAAACTATCATATAAACGTATTAGATATAGCAATCTGGGAAAAATGACAATGCCGATTCCGTCGCCACATCTTCACGTTTAATCACTTAGCACCATGCGATGAATGAATTTGGCAAACAAAACACATATTTTAAACGCATGCGTGCAGGATATAAACTAATATAATTAACTAGAACAATCATTCAGTAGAAGGGCGCATAGCCGAAGCGGTAAACACGTGGGGGTTCGATTTCCGGTCAGTCCAGGAACTTTTGATTACAGAAAATTCCTTGACTTGATTGGGCCTAGAGTATCTTCGTACATATCTGCCGCACGATGTACAAATGCGAAATGGTCATTGACAGAGAAAGCTTTTAGTAATCAACTGAAGAAACACGGAATTTCTTCTAGAACTTCAGCGGTCTTGTGCTGCGAGCAGAAATGTGTGGAAATAAGAACGAGAGCCACTTGACAGACGGATGTGAGGCGACTGGAATGTGGAATTAGTAATTCAATGGTCAGGTGTCAGGCGCTGCGGAAAAAGTAAGCACGAACCAAGGCAACGGAGGAAACAGTCACATCAGTGCAGTAGAAATGGGGAATGAACTAACACCTACGCTAAGGAAAGTTAAGGATACCATCAATCAGTTTGAAATGAACAAAGCAATGCACATTTTATTCTGGGAATATCAAGTATAAATACAATAAAAAAGCAATAGGACACGATCGGTGAAGTACTCGATTTGTAGTAATGAGCTGAATTTTAGTATGGTGTGAAGGTCAATTCTCCGTTTCGGCAATGAAATGGTAGAAAAAGCATGGGTATTATGATTTCTTGCCTAATTTGATGCTGTTTGAGCAAAACTTTGGATAACTATGTTGTTTATGGTGCAAGAAATGGAGAAAACAACAGCACTGTTGCCCAAAGTTTTGCTCAAACAGCATCAAATTAGGCAAGGAATCATAATACCCACGCTTTTTGCACTATTTTATTGCAGAAACGGAGAATTGACCTTCTCACCATACTAAAATTCAGCTCATTACTACAAATCTAGTACTTCACCGATCTGTCCTATTGTTAATTATGGTATCGCAGTTTTATAGTATCATCAAGTTTTCCTATATTATAATATCTGAGGCAGGTTTTATAAACAGACCAGGTACAGGACAAGTATACGGCTGTTCGGGTCCATATGAAGTTAACCATCAATGTTAACTTTTTTTCCCGATCAGCCTAGATAGCTGTGTAGTGTCGGTAGCGGTTGTCTCAATTGGCCAAGAATAACACTACGGACAACCTGTTCCGGGGGTAAAAGTCCACTAAACAGGGAACCCCAATCCAAGGTGTCAGGCGACCCGTGCTGATGGATGAATGGTTGAGGGGGTTTAAAATATGCTCGATCTTTAACGGAGCCCGTAACGTAGGTAGATCGCCTTTATGTGTTGCGTTACGGTTCAAGATCTACCAAACCGAACCCTAGTGACATCCGGTTTGTCAAGTTGGGGTAATGTGTTTTGGTAATAAGGATTCATGGTACAAAGTCCTTGTTACTGGTGACGGTTTCTAAAATTGCATTTATTCTGCCTTGCTGATAGTTAAAGAATCGGACTTTGCCCACCCGAGACTACACTTGATGTTAGGAAAACAAACATGCTTTACATAACTTATTGCGTACTAACCCATCAAGGACTGTTAAGTTCTGGTAATTCAAGGACTCACGTGCATTCTAATTGCAGAACACATTCTCTAATTTGACAGAGTTTTGCAACTAGCCTGAAGTCTCGGGTTTTTCTTTGTTGTCTTGGGACTAAACTAGAAGCAAGACATGGATGGGGCTAGAGTTTCGATGCATGGATAAATAACAGTACCACCGTTTTGTTTTTCTCAGAGTTCAAATAGATTGTGTTTGATTAGGGGTGCTTTTTCACTGGGATTTAAATCTCTATGACAACGGGACCTTTTCATCGCAATCGATTTCTTACACCTCTGGGATAACAAAACAGGAACTGTACAGAAATCGATGCTTCATTGCCTCTCAATAACAATGGAGTAGTACGACATGCACTAAATACTAAGGATACGGGTAATGCCCCCAGATTCCCCCATCCATAAAAAAGACGACCATTGTTACAAGCTTCCTGGAAATTACTTCACTTAATATGTATTAATTATTTCTACTTACATACATACATTTAACACTATATTTTAGCATTAAATTTTTTTCCATGTGTAATGAAACCCAAGGTTTAAGGATATTTGACGCTCTTATGAACATTTGAAAAAAATATATGTGAGTTTTCAATTGTTTGCATCCCCATACATTAAGACGAGCTTGGTGGTCCACTATGTCTCAAGTATATTCGCTTCTGATTCGTATGCAGAAGGTACTGGGTTCAATCCCTGGCTTATCCTTTTCCTCCTACCTTGTATTTTCCCATCTAGGTACTTTCTTTCTTTCTCTACTTAACATATACAACTCAGTTCATAGCCATCGTTAGAACATAAATGGGTTGAAAAAGTCATTTTTCCTCCTTTCAACTTTCACAACACAATGTCAATCTATCACATCACGCCTACGAATTATGCCATCAAGGGAACTGCGTCGCATTACCTTCAGAGTAATAAACACACTAATCGTCCACCTGACGCCTGGTATCTATGCACCGATGTGTGAACAATTATAATTCGATTAAATGGACAATTGAAGCGGATCGATAGGATTCAAATTAATCTCTAATTACAACTTTTGTAATGATTTGAAGTACAGTCGGGTCTCCTATAAGACGCTGCCACCCACTTTACGCCACTGCAATTTCTCAGCTGTCTTGTAAGGCTATATTATAGGCTCGTCACATACCGAAAATGAGCTATATAAATTGGTTGAAAGACAACGTTGGAATTACGGTGGGCATAAAGTAGGTGGCAGCGTCTTAAAGGAGACCCGACTGTATTATCGGTAGTTAAGGCCCAGTTATGTTTCTTAGTAAAAATTCTCAGTTATGTCATGTCACAGTTATGAATAAGTAAGTGTTAAAATGCATTCTCCATAATTAGTTTTATTTTGATTCCCCAGTGTAGAAATTTTAAATTACACGTTGATTGCATTCATGACAATGGAAACTTTAAGCATTAGAAAAACTAGCCACAGAAGCCCAATGTCGCGACTGTTCATATGACTAGCATCTAGTTTGCTATGCCCTTACTTACAGCGTCAGTAGCGGTACTAGAATTGTCAAATAAAATTTGTTTACCAAAACAAAAGATCCTCTACAAGATGGACACTTAAAAATAGTCAACTATTGCAATTAAATTTATTAAAATAATTAAATGGAAGAAGTAATTACAGCGCCATTGCAGTTCTAGTGTATTTCTATTCTTACAGGTCTGCTGCCAGAAAGAAATTCCTCCGAATAATAAAAACTTCCCAGGTATTCTTTCAGAAGTTCGTCCAACGATGTTTTCAAAAAAATTTCTAAATATTTGATTTGAAATTTCACCTTTGATTTCTTCAAAAATTTCCGGGAATTGTTTTACGTTCTTCTTCTTCTTTATGGCTCTACGTCCCACTGGCACTTGGCCTGCATCGCTTCAACTTAGTGTTCTTTGAGCATTTCTACAGTTATTGATTGAAGGGCTTTCTTTTCCTGCCATTGCATGAGTTTGTATATTGTGAGGCAAGCACAATGATACACTACACCCAGGGAGTCGAGAAAATTTTCCCGACCGGAACGGGAATCGAACCCGCTATCTCCGGATTGGCGATCCATAGTCTTAACTACTAGGCTAACTGGAGACCCCTGGAGGAATCTCTTGACAAATTTGGACAGTAAGTTAGTCCACAGGTAGGGTTAACATATATATAAACAAAAACTAAATTGAAAAAAAATCAAGGTCGCCTAATTTTCCGGAAAGCTCTAGTGAAAAACAAAGATTTTCCACAGACACCACATAATGATAACACTAGAACGAAGCATAGAAACATTTTTTTTTGTGAAATCATAAGCAAATTGAAAAAAAAAAACAAAATGGAAACTGTTTTCTACGGTTGAGGAAAATCAGTTGGAAAAGTCGGAAAAAACTATCTAGGAAGTCCGGAAAAATTCTCAAAAAATATTTTTGGAAGGAGCTTTACTCTGTGAAATTTTCAAGATGTGGTTTTTCTCCGTTCCTATGCTATGACCAATTCTGTGGAAATTGCCCAGATGTTTTATATGAGCCGTTTTCTTTGAAAAATCATAACTTCAGAATGAAACATCGTACTGTCCTGTGCAGCATAATTGACCTATGCTCTATGGGAATCCCTATAAACATAGGACAACCATGCTGTACACGGCAGCGTAGACACAATCTTTTTTTTTTGTGAAATCGTAAGCAAATTTTCTCAGCAATCAAAAAAAAATACAAAATGAAAATTGTTTTCCACAAAACATTCCACTGTTGAGGAAAATCAGTTGGAAAAAACGGAAAAAAAATATTTAGGAAGTTCAGAAAAATTTCTAAAAACATTTCCAAAAAATTTCAAAAAAGTGTCAGGAAACTCATACAAAAGATTAAAAGTATATCTAGTACTGTTTTATAAAAATGGGATACATCACTCTTACATATACACTGAAACAAAAACGAGGGTAAAAACCTTTCAAATGTAATTTTTTGTCTAGACATTCGTTTAGCCAAATTGTACAATTTTCAGAATTCCATAATAAAAAACTAACAAATTTCGAAAAATATCCAACAAAATCATTTTGTATGATGACCTGCATTATAGATCGGTTTGTGAATATTGAATTTGATCATTTTCGAAGGTGTTGCCATATTAACTTTACATGCATCTTATAAAAATATGTCATAATATTGTAAATGTTTCCAAATTGAGATTTGATGTTGTTATTTTTATCGAAAGTGTTTCAAAAGAATCTAATGAAAGTTTCATGACGAGTGCAGGTTGAAAATTTACGAAAATAATGTTTTTAACAGAAAAAATAACGCAAACCATAAAAAAAATCACGTATTTAAGTATTGTTTCGATGAAATATGATGGCTTCACTTGCATGAATCACAGCGTTTACTACTATTACGTCTTCTAATAACTCCCAATAGCTTTTAGACTGTATTCTGGCTGAAATAATATACATTGGACGGCTCACATTTCGAGAAATGGAACCGAAAGTATTCAAATCTCTAGCATGAACTACTTCCTTCATAATTTAGACGTTCTTTTCGAATAAATCATGTTAAAAATGAATGTGGTTCAAAACTAAGACTCATTTATAAAATATTTCTTCAGATTGAATGAAACAAGCCAATTGTTTGACCATATCTCGCATTTTTGTATGAGCATCTGCTTTTAAATAAACAGGGTACAAACATTCTGACACTTCATGCAGTTCTTTCACTTAGCAGTCTTCTAACTTATTTGGTATTGCTAGTATCAAACAGGTATACTCCACAGGCATTAGAGCACGTCTTTATTTCAACGCAGCACCACTTATTATAGCTTTTATCAATCCCATTTTAAGGTTTAACCAACCAAAAATCAATATACTTTATTTTTTCATGAAATTTTATGAAATAACTTGAACATTTCTAACAATAATTCTGTGCCATATTTTCAAAACTGCTAATCTAGATTACGTTTGAGTGTTTACAGAAATCATTTTTCTTAAATAAATTTGTTTATCATCGCTTCTCCTTATCGAGACATTTTTTATTACATTTCTCTGAATTTCACAAATAAATAAACTTTTAATGTCAATTATCTTGCTAACACGTCATAAACTAAATGCCTTGAGATATATCCCCGAAATATGCTCACAAAACTGCAAAAAATCTATTGAAAACCTATTTTTCATTTACCTCGGCTAAACGATTGTCTAGGCAAAAAATGACATTTGAAGGGTTTTTACCCTCGTTTTTGTTTCAGTGTATATGTAAGTGTGATGTTTCACATTTTTATGAAGCAGTACTAGATATACTATTACTACGATAAAAAAGTTTTATCATAAAGTCTTTTGTATAAGTTTCCTGACACTTTTTTGAAAAGGTTTGGGCTCGGCTAAACGAATGTATATCACTGTATATGTATACCTATGAAAAAAAAAATCATTGAATTCTGAGAACCTTCATACCGTCGTGCGGGGCTTCCTTATACACTTTTTCATGTTTTTTTTTAATTTTATGACATTATAACTCCCGGAGTAGTGAACGAATTTCCACAATTTTTACACACAATAATCGTGAGTTAGTATGTAGGTTGCATGCAAAATTTGAGCTGAATCCATCAATAAACAAAAAAGCTGCTCATACACCAATCGGACATATCTCATACAGAATTGGATGGGGGCTACTTTGGACATTTTAAACTATAACAAAAACTGCATTTAAAATTCCAGGGTCATTTAGAAAACCGCTTTGTACCAATACTGTGGTATGCCATATCATACATTATTTCAATAAATATATGCATTTTTCGATGGTTCTGTGCTACCTTTTTTTTTCTTAATGGCCCACCAACTACCCCCACACCAAAAAGCTCAATCGAGCCTCCTGGTAGTGGACACCTTATAATGTTAATACACACAAACAATTCATACTTTCTATAACATAACACTTAAGGTATAGTAGAAGGAGCAGCAACAAAAGTCCCAGTGGATTTAAAATCCTTTGAAGGGACTTAGACGAGACAAAACATGAAATAATACTAAGAAGAATGTTAGTAGGAAGTTTATGGTGATATGATCATATTACAGGAATTCATTATTTTTCTTTTAAGGTGCAGTTTTTGTTTAATTTTGAAGATGTTTCTGTTATTAATAAGTTTTAAATCATCTGGCAATAAATTGTACTTTTGTGGTCCTATGAACGTTATTCTTTTTTGGCCAAGATTAGTTTTTGCCCCAGTGCGAATCAAATGATATGCTTGCCGTGTATTATGTACGTTATTATTTAATGTAATAGGTAAATTATTGTGTACATTTTCATTATTTATAATATCATGAACGAATATACAAGTTTGAAGCTCACACAGACCGCGAACTGGAAGGATAGAATGATTTCGATTTTCGTACAATCTAACTGTCGGGTACAATCGAGGAAGACTGAAAATATGTTTTAAGCAACGGTTTTGCAACACTTGAAGTCTAGCTGGTTTGGATTTACATGCATTTCCCCAAACTATATTAAGATATTGCATCATAGAGTGAATGCAAGCATAATAATACTATAGAAGTGCAGCCTGTGACACAAATGCCTTACCTTTCCTTATAATACCACAGAGAACTGAAACTTTATTCTCAATATTCGCTATGTGATTGACCCATGATAATGTTGGGTCTAAAACAATTCCTAAATATTTATACTCATGAACTAATTCGATTACAGTTTGATGCAGTTTAGGATTATTTATTGGTGATGTTTTTTTTTCTTGGTGAATGAAATAGCATGAATTTTGTTTTTGAAAGGTTAAGTGAGACGAGATTCGTACAAAAATAATTAAAAAGTACACGAAGATCATGTTCAACATCATGAACAATAGCATTAGGACACGAACCGGGGAAAAATATGGCTGAGTCATCAGCGAAAAGCCTGGGAATACCCTTAAGTTTAAGCTTGGCAATATCATTTATATAAATAAGAAAAAGCAGTGGACCTATGTTGCTTCCTAGGGGCTTTCCAATGTTAATTCCAAGTGTTTCACTTATTGCATCATCAATCGCAACAAATTGTTTTCGGCCTGTCGAATAACTTTCTATTAGTCTGTTCGGGAGACCCCGAACTCCATAGCAGTCTAGCTTTTGTAAAAGAATTGTATGGTCCAAGGTATCGAAAGCTTTCTTTAAATCTATGAACAGACCTCCAACAACATGTTTGGCTTCAATTTGTTTAGTAACAAAGTCGACTAACTCCACAACAGCTGTAGTGGTGCTGCATCCTTTTCTAAAGCCGTATTGAAGTGGATACAGAACATTATTTATTTCAAAAAATGAAGACAATCTGTTAACAAGAAGTTTTTCAAATATTTTGTTGAATATTGATAACATGGAAATTGGACGATAATTACATGCACAATCTGCATCACCTGATTTGAAAATTGGAATGATCATTGCTAGTTTCAAGCAATCTGGATATACGCCAGTTGAAACCATTGAATTGAACATTACCTTAGGTATTATGAACAGCGTGATAATGTAAAATAGACAGCCTTAAAAAGGGACCATTAATAATTTATTTAGGTGAAACATATTCGATTGTATATGCTACGTTGATACATCCTTTTGAATTGATCAATCTTTTGAAATTTATGAACTGTAGAAACAATTCTTACAGAGCAAATGTTCTGAAACATGGTATATTTTTTTTGGTTTATTCGATGTTTTTCCGCATCCTGACAAGCAATAAAGGGACTGCTTGAAAAACAATGTCAACCAAATAAAGGGAAAAACATTGCTTCACAATAGTCCCAAAGACAACAAACAGATTTGAACCATATTTTGAATTAAAAAAATCCATATTCAAAAGTGTCAAAAGTAGCCCCGCATTTCAAAAGTAGCCCCGCATGACGGTACCAATTTGTACGATGATAAAAAAAAATCTCACTTTATATTTTGAGCGACATCCTGAGAGAAGTCACTGGTCAAAATGTTAGCCAAATCCATTGAAGTGCAGAGGTGCATCGAATCAATTTTGTGTCTATCGATTATTCTGTGATATTCACCCCACATAGAAGCGATGTGTTCAAAGCAAGCGATAACACAATTTTTACAAGCTTTTTGAAGAGCTTGGTAGATTACACTGGTCAAAATTACAAGCTACACACCGTTGAGAGCAATACGCAAAATTATTTGATTGCATCGACAGCTTAATTTAAAAAAATAGTATTTGTTCCAAACTATTATTAGATCTTCACTAATACTTTGGAATTTTTAGTAGAACATTTATGCTAGAATCACTAGTTAAAAATAAAATAAATACATTCCACTATTCACTTTTGCAAAAAGAAAACCAAAAAATGAAAACTAGAAAAGGACAAGCAAATTCCGAAGATAAGCAAAATAATAGAATTGAAAGGAATTTGCTCGTCCTTTTCTAGTTTTTCTTTAAAAATTTATATTTTTCTTTTTTTTCTTTTTGCAAAACTGAATAGTGAAGTGTTTTTTTTTTTATTAATTTTTAACTAGTGATATTATAAGATATAAAAATGCCCAATTGGAAATACGTTTCATATACCACTAAAGTGTAAGAAAATGCACCATCTATTGAAATGGTTGGTACAATCCAGATCGTATCGTTATTGTAAACGTAAAATTCAAAATACACGTACGAGGACTTCCCTAACATGTCTCGTACCTCATGATGAGTGCCACATCTATCTCACGTTAACACATTTTTTCTTCGACTACTAGCCACTGGCTAGTAGCCAGCCACCGTTCATCACGACACGATGCAATGGTTCAACAACTGCAACAATTTATTACCTATCGATGGCGCCGCAGACAGACTTGAACTCTGCTTGGTGACAGTTTGACGATGACGACGCCGACGACGACGACTATGTTGAAAGCAATTTCAAAGGAACACGCATATTCCTGCTTTCGTATGTCCTAAGGAACACATTTTCTATAAATTTGAAAAAGCTTCAGGAGCCTTCTGTTGATCTCCTTCCGGATTCCTAATGCAGCAAAATAAATCCGCCCCCCGCCCCCCAATAAAATGCTACGTTATTAATGGACGCTCCCTTCGTGGTTAGGTTAAATGAGTGACTGCATCAAGATAAAAACTTGAAAGGCTTTCAGTAGAAGAGACAAAATGGACAGTCGTGATTAAGTACCTTTAGGATCCGATGGTGGTCTCTACACGAGATGCTACTGGACTCAACTTCAATGCATATACATGTTAATTTCAATTTATCTTACGCTGTGCCGTAGCGACTATAAGTATGTTCCTAATAAAGCTTGCTAATTATTTTGTTTATTGGCGCTGAATCGAACATATTTAAAACTACTGACATGGGAACCGTGGACATGGGAAAGCTAACGGTACCGGAATTTGTGCTAACTTGTGAAATATGATTTCAAACCAATTCCCCGTGTTCAGTTGTCAAAGTCAAGGAAATCATATAGAAACATCTAGATCAGTGTTTCTCAACTTGAATGTCAAAACCTCTTGAATTCCAACGAATGTTAAAAATACTTTTAAATGATGTATTTTAATTCGATTAAAATAATTAGGAAACAATGTAGAGATTGTAAATAATAGTGAAGTAAAAAAAAATCCTACGAGAATATTAGGGGAGACCATTGGCGAAACTACGATTTTTTTCCAGGGGGTGCCCTACAAACAAATATTCATTAGTTCATTATTTATCACCCCGTATTTCATAGTAATGGATTCATATTCTAGGGGGTGCCTGGCACCCCCGGCACCCCCAGTAGTTTCGCCTATGGGGGAGACTGAGGAGACTTGATCTCTGGGGAGACTTGCTCCCCCCATATTTGCTCGGAATCAAAAACATTTTTCTTCTAGCACATTTTTTCCAAAACTACTCCTGGACAAATGACTATGTTTTGGCTACAAGTGATTTCGATTGTATTTTGCATTATTTTTAACGGCTGATGGTTTGTTTTCAGTCCTTCAGAAATCTTTTAGGCGATTCCGAAAAATCTCAATAACTTTGTGAAAATTGAACCAAATCGTGTCAAAATTTCACAGCAGATAGTTTGAATACAATACTTTCAAAATTATTTATCCAAATAAGGCTGTTGTTAACATATTTTAATTAATTCAGCTTAGTATACACAACAGTGACATGGGGAGACTTGATCCCTCGAGGATTACACACACATTATACATGTGAAAAATAAAATTCTATTCGGAAGCCCCTATTTACTTGCAATTCTAGTCTATTCAACGATAAAATGTGTCAGATAATTATAACTTTAGTACAAACCAAGAAAATGGGGATCAAGTCTCCCCATTTTGAAAATACATCAAATCCTTAAAAATTTAAGGAAATCTTACAATTTCAAACACTTCATATTCGTAGAAAATACAAGAAAACTCGAAAAGAAAATGAATAGGAAGACTCTGGAATTATTTTCCCTTTAAATAAACCATGTGCACTAAGGGGATCAAGTGTCACCCATTTTTGAAAAATACGTCATAAGACATGCCTCCATAAAAACACAGTTTTGAAAACTTTAACAATAATTTAAACGCCTTCTGTTGTGTATTATCTTACAATAGATGTTTACCTGCTATTTTATACGGAAATCGGATCTAGTTTTATGTTTTTTCTTAAAGTTTCAGGTGAATTAAGAAAAAGGGATCAAGTCTCCCCAGTCTCCCCTAGGGTTGTCGTTATCCACCATTATTTTAATATCATACAAAAAATGATTTGTATTTTTATAGAATATAAAGCAGTTCGAAAATTCTTCTGAAAGTCGTGAAGTGGAATAAAAAATCAACAAAATGTTAGAATATAAACGTTTGTGTAAGTTTTGATTTCATATCAATTTACTGGTAACGTTATAATATGTTGACATTTTATTTGTCATTCTATCATTACAGATGTTTGTTCAGGAGCGAAATTTGCTCCAATAAATAGAGGATTAGTACCTTTTAAGAAATTTGTTGCTATGCAAATACATCACAGTAGTTTATTTTTGCGCATGGTTGATGAAACACTGATCTAGTCTAAGCAAATATCCAATTTCAACTCGTCTCGCATTTTGCGCCAACAAACATAAACTGATGAGCCTGCTGTTTTTGTTAACGTTCATACAAACAAAGCAAAGTGATAGAGTTTGGTTGTTGAAGACGATGTGGCTTTGAATTCCTTGTGAGTCGGTCGCCCTCGACGTTTACCCCGCCACTGCTAAAAAAATGATTCCTATTTCATCGGGGTGATGGAGAAACATATTTTATAGAAGCAATTGATTTGCAGGTTATCATAAATGTTGGATGTATGCCAACCTGACCTAGGTCCAAAACCATCCACATGCGAGAAATTTCACGGTACTTTTATGGGTCGGTCTTTCGAGCAAATATGTTCTATTAAACAAACAAGCATGGAATGGAAAGCAATCACGACAAATGCGAATCTTGCGTTCCACGGTACCTACCTTCCGCCATCAAGGTGTTTATTCGTCGCGTCACATAAATAAAAAGTAGAATAAAGGGAAATTGAAACGTCCGCGTTGAAATAAGGAAATCAAATAACAAAAACAGTGGCATTGTCTCTCTTTCTATGAATTGGGTGGTCCAAAGCAAGCAGTGGAAAATTGCGTGCAAAAAGTGTTCAAATAAATCAAAATTTATGTGCACCGAGGAACACTCAATTTAAAAGATTTACCAACATAAAATGTTTGCACTCTGGATGTTTATAAGACATCGTTCAAAATATCTACAAACAGAGCTGCGTTGGATTCAAGGTAGGGAAACAAAAGTCTAAAACATTTTTTTTATTTGACAAACGTAGCTAACATTAGGTTCATAACACTGCAGATAGCATTGCAATGAAGCAAAACCTTATTTCCTTACACAAAAGTGTAGCTGCACACCCTTGGGTGAGACACGGTGACCAATATCCGCCCATTTCTTGGAGCCGGGTAGTCTGTGCCAAAACCGTAATGAGTATATCGATTGTAAACTTGTGGAGGATATCCTGACGCTATAACTTGTCGAAATTTTCTACGGCGGTAGGAAGCATTTCCATATCGGTGCAACACGTACTACCACCGAGAAATCGTAAAATGGGAATGTATGTATGAAGAAATTGGTGACATCATACCGAAAGGCTGGCGGTTTTGGGTGTCTGATGTGTGACTCGGCAAAATATTATTGATTTTTGCACATTATTGTTGATTATAATAGATGCGATGCATAGATCATAAATCTATACCTGACTTAATATGGCACTCACGTCGTATTAAGGATGGTGGAAATAAATAAAAAAATCAGACCTGAACAACGGGTTTGAATTTACTTAAGCAAATTAAATCAATTTAATTTTTGTTTATTTTCTTTTTCGGAAATTAAAAACTGTTGAAAAAGATAAAATTTGAAAACAGAAGAATGACATAAACTTGCTAGAAAGTGTAAGATTGTGCGTTTCAAACAAACCTAATCATGAGGATGGTAAATTTGCAAAACTTACACTCCCGATTAAAAGATTGGGGCCACCTCCTCAAAAACATGTCATATTTTAGGCCCATATCTCCACCAATTTGCGTCTGATTTCAAAACCCTAGATATCATACAAAGGATAATAAGTCAAAGAAACTTTGGAGATGATTAAAATAAAAAAAAATCAAAATTGTTTGTACATAAACTTAACCAAAATTTGCCAAATTTTCTAAAAAAAATGAATATAAACTTACGGCAGTGTCGCTGTAAATTGGGACGACCAAATTTTAAGATAAGTGCGGTAATATATTTAACCTCAAAGTTATATAATGGTCAAAGTTTTTTTTTTTTGAATTATTATCTTTTAAATGAGAACTTGGGCTTGGAAATTGGACGCAAATTGGTGGAGATATGGGCCTAAAAAATGACATATTTTTTAAGGGGGAGTCCTCAAACTTTTGATCGGAAGTGTAATAAGCCTTGAGCTACAATTGAAACATTATTTTAGTTTGTGAATTCCGTTATAAATTTCAAAAATTGTGAAAAATCGTTGTTTGAGTTGTTCGCAGCTGTGAAAACCAAAGAGTTTTATCGAAAGAAGCTGAGACGTGCAATAATGGTTGTTCAGTCCTTTTCACATGGTGGTCTACTAATACTATAGTCAAAACTAATGTTTTGTTTCTGTTTTGGTCAGTGCTACATTTGATGAAAAATCAAGTAATAGCTTGATTTCTACCTTTTTTCAACAACATATAAAGGCTGTATAAGACATAGGAGATTGAAACCGACGATTGGAAAGTTCAGTACCCGCCAGCAGAGGAACCAAAACTACCTACGACTCATCGATTTCGCCGCCTCCAAAAACATGGCCATATGTAGAACCTTTTTCCAACACAGTCTCCCTTATCGTTACACCTGGATATCACCACAGCAGACAGAATCTCAAATCGACCACGTTCTGATTGACGGACGGCACTTCTCCGACATTATCGACGTCAGGACCTATCGTGGCGCCAACATCGACTTCGACCACTATCTGGTGATGGTCAAACTACGCCCAAAACTCTCCGTCATCAACAATGTAGGGTAGCGGCGACCGCCACGGTACAACCTAGAGCGACTAAAACAACCGGATGTCGCCTCAGCATACGCGCAGAATCTTGAGGCCGCGTTGCCATACGAGGGCGAGCTCGACGAGGCCCCTTTAGAGGACTGCTGGAGTACAGTGAAAGCAGCCAACGACCGCATGCGAGAGTACCATCGCCTACGTGGAACGGAATCGACGGAACAAATGGTTCGACGAAGAGTGCAAAATGGTTGTAAAGGAGAAGAACTCAGCCCGGGTGGTAATGCTGCAACAAGAACTCCGACAGAACGTGGAACGTTACAAACAGAAGCGGTAACAGCAGACCCGCCTCTTTCGGTAGAAAAAGCGCCGCCTGGAAGAAGTGGAGTGCGAAGAATTGGAACTGCAGTGGCATTCCCATGAAAGTCTACCAAAGGTTCAGCACAACCAGCAACGGCTTCGTGCCGCGAGCAGAAATGTACAGGGATAAGGACGGAGGCCTCTTGACGGATGGGCGTGAGGTGATCGATAGGTGGAAGCAGCACATCTATCAGCACTTTGATGGCGTGGAGAACGTAGGCATGGGAGACCACGGAAATGGAGGAAACGACGATGTCAGTGCAGCAGAGGACGGAAATAACCCAACTTCCACGCTGAGGGAAATTAAGGATGCCATCCATCAGTTCAAAACCAACAAAGCAGTTGGTAAGAATGGTTTCGCAGGTGAACTCACCAAGATGGGCCCAGAAAAGTTGGCCACCTGTCTGAACCGGCTGATAGTCAGGATCAGGGAAACTGAACAGTTACTGGAGGAGTCGAAGGAGGGGTCATCTGCCCCATTCACAAAAAAGGCGACTATTTGGAATGCGAGATTCAGAGTGGTAACTATTTTTAAAGCGGTCTACAAAGTGCTATCGCAGATCATCTTCCGTCGTCTGTCACCTACAACGAATGAGTTCGTGGGAAGTTATCAAGCCGGCTGGTCGACAACGGACCAGATCTTCACCGTACGGAAAATCTTCCAGAAATGCTGTGAATACCAGATTCATCGACTTCAAAGCGGCATACGACAGTATCGACCGCGCAGAGCTATGGAAAATTATGGGCGAAAACAGCTTTCCTGGGAAGCTGACTATACTGATTAAAGCAACAATAGACGGTGGTGTGCAAAACTGCGTAAGGGTTTCGGGTGAACTATCCAGTTCATTCGAATCTCGCTGGGGTCTTCGACAAGGTGATGGACTCTCATGCCTACTCTTCAACATCGCTCTGGAAGGTGTGATGCGACGAGTCGGGGTACGATTTTCACAAAATCCGGTCGATGTGTGTGCTTTGCGGACGACATGGACATTATCGCCAGAATATTTGGAACGGTGGCAGAGCTGTACACCTGCCTGAAACGCGAAGCAGCATAGGTCGGATGATGGTGAATGCCTCAAAAACAAAGTACATGCTGGTGGGCGGAACTCAGCACGAATGTAATGTTACGATAGACGGGGATACCTTCGAGGTGGTGGAGGAATGTGTCTACCTCAGATCCTTACTGACGGCTGACAATAGCGTGAATCGTGAAATTCGTAGGCGCATCATCAGCGGAAGTCGGGCCTACTATGGGCTTCACAAGAAGCTGCGGTCTAAAAAGATTCACCCACGCACCAAATGCACCATGTACAAAACGCTAGTGAGACCGGTGGGCCTTTACGGACACGAGACATGGACCATGCAAGCACTCGGAGCTCGCCGGTGTGCAGGAGAATGGTGTGTGGTGGAGAAGGATGAACCACGAGCTCGCTGCACTTTAAGGCGAACCCAGCATCCAAAAGGTGGCAAAAGCCGAAAGGATACGATGGGCAGGGCATGCTGCAAGTATGCCGGACAACAACCCTGCAAAGTTGGTGTTCGCGACTGATCTGGTTGGCACAACAAGTCGTGGGTGGATCAGGTGGAGCGTGACTTGGCGAGTATCGGGCGTGACCGAGGATGGAGAACGGCAGCCACGAATCGTGTATTATGGAGAAATATTGTTGATTCAGTTTTATCTTGAATTTGATGTAATACTAAATAAATGAATGAATGGAGCAATAATTTGAACTTACGGCTACAACACTGCAATAGATTCATAAAATTGGTCAAAATTGACTGAAAACGCTTTGGTATATGATTGCTATTTTTTTTTTTGCTAAATTTCATAGAAACATAATAATGGGTGCGGTACGTTTAACTGTAACTCGAAAACAAAAAATGGTGCATTCAAGCATTTGGTACAATGATGGGCAATTTCCATTCGCATTATAGATGGTTTTACTGTACTGTAAAGATAGTTAGAACATATTTAAACTAGTCCGCAAAGTGTAGCAGTGATTCTTTCAAAGAAGTATTTCAAATATATTTTGAAACTTAGTTTGAAATGAATACATGTAGTTTTATTTTTATCTAAAGAAGTATTTTCCAAGCTTAGATTAGTTTACCATGGACCGTCTGTAATTTTTTCACAGATGTTCCCAGCTTTTAACAAAATTTTCCGTAGATTTAAACTTTTGCTGAAATTTCCTACATGAAACCAGTTTTTTTTTGTTGAATTTATGGATAATATTTGAGTGAAGTATATATCTAGTTATTAACTCTTCTGTACTTTTTGTTAGATTTCTTAAGATAAATTCAATATATTTTGGACTTTTTTGTAGATACCCTTCTACAAAAAAGCATTGGTAACTATTAGATCTTCATGTTTGATTTCTGAAAAGAGCACTGAAGCAGTTCACAGTAGAATTCTTGGTGGAATTTCTGATGTATAATGCAACTCTTCAATGAGATTCAACTAATATTTTTGAACGAATTCCCTATTGAAAAGATAATTTTATTACGCAATGTCACACAATGTTTTTTTTTGTTGCGTAAACATGTCCTGCACGCCTTACCAACTACTCGAACCTCTGATGTGATTTGTTGTGACTACATGTGCAAATTAATCATAAGTTAATTCACGCAAATACAAAGAAAACAGAGTTACCAACGAAATATTATTTTATCGTACAGAGACTACTTCTGATATAAACGTTTAGTTTAAACTGTAATAAATCCACTTAATTAAATGCTTTATAATCATTTCGTCTGTTTGGAAATCATTTCGATAAGAGTTTCATTATTTAGATACTTCACATCTATTGCTTCCTACATATGCCGAAAGATCAAGGCGATCTTTCTTATGCTGGAACTATATTTAAATATGTAGATTTTTTTTTTTTTTTGCTCAAAGCGTTCATAAAAAATAGTAACGTAACTATGATTTATATTCTACGCTTGAAACTGGATCCATCTTGCCGGATATTAATAACTCTTGGCTGTAGAAATTTTAATATTCCGCATTTAATGGGCTGTGTAGAGAGAACTCCAAAACAATTCTGAATTAGACATACTTCAACGGCTCTTCACTGCACCTTCACTTATCAAAGTTACTTCATTGAAAACATTAATGGCATTAGCTACTCCCAAACACATCTTTTAATGTTTCCTCATTTTGCATTCACATCACATCAGTTGTGTCGCTTTCCGGCAATTCCATCTCTCCTTCTTCTTCACACTTGCACTTACCTTATGAACTCCCACGAAGTCGACAGTTGTTGAGGCGCTGCTACAGTGCTACATGATGAAGTGCCGACTACATGCTTCTTATCAGCTGCCACAACAGCAGAACTGATGTGATCGGCCTTGTCGGCCTTCCGAGTGGACGAACTACGGAAGAGTTTCTTTTTCAATTTCGGTGTCAAAGGAGGATCTGGAAATAATCCCATTCTCCCTAATGCACTAGCACTGCTCCCGTGTCACAGACAATCTCACACGAACCGAGGGCACTGCACCACAAATGGCAATCAAAACACACCCACTACGGCTTTCTAGAACGGATATACGCGTGGTTTATTCCTCTGAGCATTAACATGCATATCCTTGCTTCAAAACACTAACGCGCAGCATCACGTGTGGGAAACATTCAAACAAGTTTCAAACTAATTAAGTTAATTCACAGAAATTAAACAACAATCGTTGGAAGAAATGGGAAAGTGCAATCAACTCAGTCGAACCGATACGCAACAGAACCCCGCACTGTCGGTCGTCATCGAACACCGCCAAAGCGTATAACTTCTCTTATGTATGTATGCAGTTGGTTCACGCCGGCCGGCCGAGGCGCATGTTTGCCAGCTGCAAGGTAAAACATAAAGCATAGCACATCCACTCACGACGTACCGAGAATGCATTTTTGAATTATGAGATATACGATTATGTGGGATGATGGTATTGGAGTTCATCAATGCATGACTGTAAATTAATAAGATAGAGTTTGATACGTTCTTCATGGAAATCCCTTGTGAGCCATGTTAGCCTATCTGAGAGTCATAAGCCATCTATAGGTCATGATGAAAACTAAACGGAAAAGAGCAAGGGAACACGCTAAAAAATATTTACATAATGCTCGAAATGCTTCGTCACAATTACTGCAAACTGTTTACCGAGTATATCAACTTCACGATTGGTATTTTAATAGGTATTCAAGTTTTTTTTTGATTTCCTCGTGAACCAAGGACTTTTAGGGCAGTTAAGAATGTCAGGGTAATTAAGGGTACTTTAGAGGTGCTTGAGAGCTCTCAAAAGGTTTGAGGAGGTCTCAGAAAGAGTCAGAGTGTTTAAAGATGCGTTTCAAGGAGTCTCATGACAACTCAGGAAGTTTTCATTAACAGTTCAGTGGGTTTCAGGGAATTTTCGAGGCTTTCAAGGACATTTAAAGGATGTCAGAGGTCAGGATTTTCAGAGGCGTTTCAGAGCAATTCAGAAGGCTTCAATAGGGTTCAGAGGGTTCCGTGAAAGTCCTACGGGGATTCAGGGAGTTTAAGGGCCGTTTGAAGGGGGTTTGGGGACGTTCCAAAGAGTTACAGAGGAATTTAAAATGGATTTTAGGGGTATTTTAGGGTCTCAGAGAGTTTTAGGAGCTCTCAAGGGAATTTAAGGGCCAGGTGATCTCGAGAGGTTTCAGTAACTTTTCAGACAAATTTCAGTGGGTTCCAAGGAGATTTAAGGGCGTTTCAAGTGTTTTCAATCAGAAGCGTTTGGTGGCGTTACTGAGGGTTACATAAGGGCTTTGAAATGTGTTTAAGGGTAATCTCTGAAGAAATCTGGGCATTTCAGGAGGTTTCAGGGGTTTTCATAGATGTTTAAATGCATATCTGGGATTTCAGAATAGTTATTAGTTTCCTGTCGTGGGTCGCAGAGATATTCAGGAAATTTTTGAAGGTGTTTCAGGAGGCCTTAAGGATTTATATGGTATCAGGGCGGACTATGGCAGGGCAGGATTTCAGGGAATTTTCAGATGTGGTCCTGGAGATCCCTAAATCCGTTTGAAGCTTCTTTTCGCGACGATGATTTTTAATGAATTATCTACTAAGTGTTACGTCTGTTTCTCTGTGCATGCAGTTTGTAGCCAGTTTTGTCAGGAAGAATGTGTAAGACATTGGTCTACGTCGCGCTGGAGATGGATGGCCAAACGTCAAAGGTACCTTCTTTCGGGATTATCCGGATGCCTGACCTTAATTTTTCACTCTATTTCAAATCTTTCATATTATACTTATTAAAAATGAAATCGGGTTAAGTACTGTTGCTTTTAATTCCACTAAGAATTTGCATTCTTTGACAAGACACTGAAGACGACCTTAAAGTTGAGGTCGAAATACGTATACCCGATTTTTTTTTACTTACAGGTATTCCACTAGCACGCCCGGCCTAGGTTCTTCATCATCAATGCAATAGTTCTCAACTGTTTCTCAACCAAAATTCTCAGAATGTAGACAGTTGATTTCAAATCTTTCTAGTTTATGGAACGGATGGTTCTGGGTTTTACCGTTGTTCCGGATTTATGGTCAAGAGCCTTCATAATAGATAGAACTACTACCTATTATATCCCTTCCGAAACTAGCTTGCGATATTCCAAATTCCAAGATTCCCAGACAGTGATCGTATAAGATGTTGCATAAGATGTTAAAGTGCAGGCGATGATCTTATGCAATAGCTTATACGATTACTGGTTGTCTGGGTTTGTAGTGGAACATGTTTCTCGGAATTTTGGATACGTTTGTTACCGTCTTAGGTAACAATGAGCCCGACGCACTTGTATGGACTCAACTAATTGCAAATATAATGTGAGACTTTGCATGAAGTACGTTGAGCGTGTATTTACTAACACTATTTTGGGCCCTTTGGGCCACGATCCTCGGGCAACAGAATAGGCAACTCCATATCCGGGGCGAAAACGAGAAGGAGAGGGAAGGAAAAGAGCGAAAAAGGAGATACTCGAGAAGGGACGAGCTGGTTTGGGAGATGAGTCAGTTAGTAACAGAACGTCGTTAAGGATAGTCGCACACTGTAAACACCACTAACGAATTCCACGTGGTCGTTGCTCAAACCACCCGTCGTTCCCGGGAGCTTCCCGGAAGAAACACCCACGAAACCACCGGGACGAACTCCCTTTCCGGCGCACCCGGCCCCGATTGGATCGTGGTCGCCCATCCAGCCATCCCCCGAAGCTTTGCGGACGAGATCTCGAGAAACCGCCAGGGCGAACTCCTCTGCTGGCGCACCCGGCCTCGATCAACGTGGTTGTGTCGTCCTCTGCATGCCCGAGATCATCCTGGCCGAAACAACGAAAACTGGCAGCCGCCTGTCTGGTTTGTATCCCAAAGTCCGGTCACAGGAACAAGGTATGTCGTCAGGAGCCATGGCTCCTTTTTGTATGTCCACCATGGGCGCCACCGTCAGCGATCAGCGGCAACACATGTATTAACCCTAACCCACTAACCTTAAGTTCATTGGAATGATCAAATAAAAAAAGTATTAAAATGTATCGCATTGCTAATTTCCTTAATTCTGGACAAGTTCCCTCTGCATGTGCGTCTTCCCAATAGTGTTCGTCTATTTCAGCTGCGTTATCGTTCGTGTGGCCTTTGAGCAGGTAGAAAGCCGACCCTGAGATATTGGAGATTGAGGTGAGCTAGTTAGGGACGTGCGGACGTCCACTGTATAGACGTGTTGACGTCACCGGCAGTTACATGTTACCATTTTTTACCAGTTCTGCAACATATCAAACTTCAGGATTTTGCAAAACAAACTATCTAAACTCGTTTCCAGACATTTCCGACTCTGGTTTCTTGTCCGGATGTTCCGGATAGCTGGTGCCAAAGGGAAGCAGCTACTTTAAGAGCCTAGCTTGCGAGATATCAAACTTCATGATTTTTCAAAGTACATAATAGTTTTGAACCGGTCCGAAAACTTGGTGCCCCAGGGAACTGACTAATTTATGAGCAGTTCTGGAACCTAGTTTGCAACATATCGAACTTTATGATTTGCAAAATAAGAAATTTTGAATAAAATGACCGCTTTTCCGGATATTCCGGGTTCCGCTTGGGGAATGGCTACTTTTTGAATGTTTGTGAAACCTAGCTTGCGACACATCAGAATTTTCTTGAAAGTAACCGTAAAAACGTAGTTTGATACGTGCAAACCGTTTTTATCTGATTTTCAAACATCACTGAGAAAAACAATCAAAATCAAAAAACAAAACTCACTCAGGCACCACCCGAGCAGAGGAGAATAGCAAATTAATAACCGTGAAATAACATAACCTGTTTTTATATCTTGTTTTGTTATTATTATATTATCAAGACATTGCTTCTCCATAACATCTTTTGTTGGACAATCTTATTTTGTTATGATCATGGTATTGGTATGCATTCATCGAATAGCATATGAATAATATGATTTGTTGTAAAACAAGTTTAGTTATTATTGAACCATTGAAAGTGTTCGAATAATTGATAATCAATAGCACAACAATAACATGTTTTGATATCAAAACTACATCATTCGAGATTTACATTGTTTGAAGCAATCTGTGATGGGGAGCTTGTGCATATTCTCTCATCAGTTACACTTTCTTTTTTTTTGTGGCATTACACCCTAACTATAACAGAGCCGACTTCTAAGCTTGTTATAAGAACTTTGACAATTATGATCTGTTTTTATTTGTTCCATTTTTGTTTGAATTACGATACAGATACAGAGTAAACATATATCAGCGGAGATAAATCCAAGCGAACTTTTTCCAAAAGAATATAATGCCACGATTCCAATAACGCCAATGAGCCATTTTTGGAGATATTTGATCAATTGGGAGAATTCCAGAAGGAACTTATTAAAAGTTTTCGTGGAAAAAATTCACAAATCGCAGAGTAATCTTCTGAAGGAACTTCAAAAATATTTTGACGCGAATTTTTCAAAAATAGCATCCACGAGCTCTGAAATAAAGCTTTCTGGGAATCGGGTTCTTTAAACCGCATAATCTGGATTTGCACCCAAAAATAAGACGAAATCTTATTTTGTTTTGGGATTATTATCAATAACGTTTTAAGTTCAAAATTTGTTATTAAAATATTTTCCATATTCATTATTATTGACTTGTTATTGAACCAACAAAACATGTTATTGAATTGGTCTTCCAGGAAGATTTTTTTGTTATGATATTTGTTATTTTGTCGCTTATGACAGACAAGTTTATAACATAATATTTTATGGCAATAACATAAAAACAACTGATTATATTATTCAGTTATTTTGCAAAAATAACGCATTTTATTATGCTGTTGTTATTTCCTTCTGCTCGGGCACGGTGAAACATTCAAACGTAACCTATAATACATGCACAAGAAACGTCGACAAATCGGTACATGCGTGCTTGATGGTAATTGACCTACCAGTACAACATGCATATAGTTCAACACCCTCGGTACTGATTTATGACGTCATGAATGTGAATAGAAATAAGTTTGTGCATTTCGCAATTACGATGCCTAGGAAAAGAAACTTCAAGTTCCTATAATAAGAGTCAGTATGGCCGTTCTATGAATAATCCAATTCGTTTATGATTATTGTGAAAGTGCTTTATAGAGTAGTGGGAAAGAAAAATATGCGTAGGGTAACTCGCCAATTGTTGCACACCTTAAAAACTCGCCAATTGTTGCACATCTCATAAGAAAAGCATGGAGTGTGCAACAATTGGCGGTTTACCCTACCTAATACTGAAAAAAGCCAAAGTGAATAATGCGAATGGAAAACTATCAGTTTACTTTATGAGATTTTTTTTATTTGTTATAGGAACAACACTTTTATGTGTTTGTTTATTCAAATATACAGATTTATTATGACTGAATGCAGGATAAATGAAAATTTAAGAGTTCATCGATATTTGATTTGTGCACTATAATGAGGCAGAATTATAATTAACAAGTAATTCATTTATTTCGTTTGTAAATAATCAGCTTCTAATAAGAATCACTGTCGCTGTTTCTACCCTAATAAAATTGTCGTGGTAACTTTATATATCATTCTATGCCATACAAGCTTTCAATATTTAGCTTTTTATATCAAGTGAAAGAATTGTTTAATAATATAAGTTATTTTGCTAAATTTATTTGGGCGCCTGTTTGTAAATGATATTTTGTTTCACACCTGCCTCACTTTGATGGATTTATATATTGGACAGTTATGTAAATTAGAACGGTAGCATCGCTTATAACTTTAAATAAGGTTAATGACTTTCGCTCTAAAAATTAACAATCTAATCAGATTTGATACAAATTAAATCATTAAAAATCTAACTTCAATTTCAGTTTTTGTCTCGTTTGATGGCTGCTGATAGCCAACATGCAAAGATGACGCCCAACAGCTGGAAGGCCGCAATAACGAAGCCCACTGCAATCAGCACTACTGCATTCTTATCGAAATGCTCTTTTAACTTCATCAAGCACCCTTCCTGCGAATGAAAAGAAAACATAATAACGTTATGACCTTGCTCATGCATTTAGACGAACAAATCATCGCTTACCTGATAGTAACGATCCATGAAGAGCGGTGGAGCATTCTTGCAGTCGTTCGTATCGGGGTCAATTAAATCAGGCTTGCAACAACTAGCCGGCATGGTTCTGTTATTATTGTCGTACCAGTCCTTGGGTCCGTCGATTCCGCAGCACATCATCTTCTTGTGGACACTATTCCACGCTACCATGTCTGCTTTGTTGCGCCTGGAAATAGATTTCTCCAGCTGAGACTGCAGGGCATTTTGCAGGTCGGATTTGAAAGCCACTGCTGCGATGGCGACGGCAACTTCTATGAGCAGCACAATCAGAAGGAAAACGGCAAAAGCATTCAGCAGCTTAGGTGACTCTTTTATGGCACCGTAGCACCCGAGAGAGGCCACCAGGAAGACAAAGGTTCCAACCACGATCAATACGACGGGTGGCGCCATCAATTTGTCCTCGACGAAATGTTGGTAGTCATTCACATCGAGCAGCACTATTATACCGGCAATTAGAAGCACCAGCCCCGATACCTGAAACAGAGAAGAGATTTACAACATAAAGTGTTGACGTCAAATAAATCATTCTACACCCGATTCTTGGGGCAGCAGGGACGGATGTCCTGGGGCCTGACGCACCCCCCCGCTTGCGAGTCAGCCGCGTAGTTGCCGGCTAAGAATAGGACTACTAACCCCAATTCAAGGTGTCAAGCGACCCGTGCCGAGGAATGAGTGATCGAGGGGGCGAAAAAGATGCTCGATCTTTAACGGAGCCTGTGGGGCACCTGGGCACCCCCCACAGTAAGCTGTCCCTTACCGCGTTAATGCAGAGCTCTGGCGTGGTGGACATTCTTTCTCGTGCGACTCGTGGGAATCAAATATGAGTAAACAAATTTCGAAATCAAGTGCAACAGGTAGTAGTGGTGCGATCAACCCCTTCGCAAGAAGCGGGTTGATGCGGTCTCCAACAAGGAGAAGCGAGGAGTCAGGTGCTGGAAGCTGCTTACGCAGCTCAAGCGTGGGAGCTCCTGTCCATTCCACGGCAAGCCAGCCGGCGGAGGTTATGGACGGAGCATGGTTGCTGAGGGCCATCAGCCAAGTAGCAGGAAAAGGACGGCCCGCATTGGAGGTAGCTGAGCGGCAGCTTGGCAAAATTATTGACTTCGCGACAACTAAGTCGAATATAAGTAAGGACCTGAAAACGGCCTTGCTTCGGCTTAGAGCGTCAGTTCATGAGGCCAAGCAGGAGCACGCGGTCGCGTTGCTGGCTGCGGCAGCGGCGGAACCCGCAAAGGAGAAAGCGTCTAAGCTTACGCAAACGGAGGCCTTCTCCTTCGCGGGTAGTCCGAAGAGTGTGGAAGCGAATGCTCGTGACAAACGTGACAAGCATTCGCAGAAACGGGCGAGGCAGCCGTCAGGTGAGGAGCTGTCTGGCGGTGCCCGCAAGGCCAGGCGTATAATAACCCCGAAAGCCGGTGGTTATGCCGGAAAGTCGGACCCCAGCCAGGGTTCCCGGAAAGCTGGGAAGGGTGGGCCTGAAAAGGCCGGCCCGTCCCGGTATGATGGGAACAAGGGGTTGCGACCAATGGTGGGCCCTCAGCAGCCACAGAGCAGGGCGATCCAAGGAGAGGACCCTCCTTGGACAAAGGTAGAGCGGAAGAGGAAGAAGAAGGGGAATCCGCAGGCAGAAGTGCAGGTCGCCAAACCAAGGCGTAGGAAGGCAGGTGCCAGGCGCGAAAAAGGTGACGCTATCGTCATCAAGACCGAACAGTCGAAATACTCGGACGTCTTGAAGGCGATGAGGTGCGACGCCAAGCTTGAGGGTCTTGGAGCCGACGTACGCAGTATCAGACGTACTCGTACGGGCGAAATGATCCTGGAGCTTAAGCGCGAGAAGGATCACAAGGGCGCCGCCTACAAGAGGCTGGCAGAAGAGGTCCTTGGTGATGGAGTGGAGGTGAGGGCTCTTACGCATGAGGCGACTCTGAAGGTCAAAGACCTAGACGAGATCACCGAAGCGGAAGAGCTCGTCACGGCACTGCGGCAACAGTGCGATGTTCAGGTGGCCGCCACAGCCGTCAGGCTGCGGAAAGGGCCAGCAGGGACACAGATAGCTCTGGTTCAGCTACCTGTGGCGGACGTTAAAAAGTCCGTTAAAGTAGGGCGGATAAAGGTGGGCTGGTGTGTATGTCACCTGACATTCCACGAGCCACCAGAGGTTTGCTTCAGGTGTCTGGAACCAGGACACAAGTCGTGGGACTGCAAAGGCCCCGACAGGCGCAAACTGTGTAGGCGATGCGGCGCTGAAGGTCATAAGGCCCAAAGCTGCACGAGTCCGCCCATCTGCATGATCTGTACCGGGAAAACCTCGAAAAACAGACATGCGATGGGTGGTCCAGGGTGCCCGGCCTTTAAGAAAGCCGCAGTGAACAACAAATCACAGTGCAGGTAACGCAGCTGAACCTGAACCACTGTGATGCGGCTCAGCAACTGCTTTGTCAGGCAGTTTCTGAGTGGGAGACGGATATCGCCATCATATCGGACCCATACCGAGTACCCGCCGGCAACGGCAACTGGGTCGCGGATGGGACCAGAAAAATGGCGGCGATATGGACGACGGGTAAATACCCCGTTCAGGAGTTGGTGTCTACTACCTATGAGGGCTTCGTGGTCGCCAAAGTAAACGGGGTCTTCTTCTTCTGTAGCTGTTATGCGCCTCCGCGGTGGCCGATCGAGCAGTTCACGCAAATGCTGGACCGCTTAACGACCGTGCTAACAGGGCGAAGGCCGGTGGTAATAGCGGGCGACTTTAATGCCTGGGCCGTGGAATGGGGAAGCCGTTTCACGAACCAGCGGGGTCAGATCCTGCTAGAAACACTGGCCATCTTAGATGTCGACTTGGCTAATGTCGGTACCAAGAGTACCTTTAGTCGAAACGGAGCGGAGTCAATTATTGACGTGACCTTTTGTAGTCCTGGCCTAACAAGTAGTTCGAACTGGAGAGTAGATGATGGCTACACTCACAGCGACCACCTGGCGGTTCGTTACAGTATCGACTACAATAACAGCAGACAGCGGATAGAAGAAGAGGCGGCTAGGCCAAGGCCAAGCCCTCGCAGGTGGAAGACATCATACTTCGACGAAGGGGTATTTAGGGAGGCGCTCCGCCGTGAGCGAAACTTAATCGGTTTAGACGGCGACGAGCTGGTAGCGGTGCTCTCACGTGCGTGTGATGCGACCATGCCTAGGCGAGTCCACCCTAGAAATGGGAGGCCACCGGCTTACTGGTGGACCGACGCGATTGCGGACCTGCGCCACGCCTGCCTACGGGCTAGGCGGCGGATGCAGCGAGCACGATCAGAGGAAGAGCGAAACGAACGGCGGGTGGTGTTCGCCGCTGCAAAAGCCGCGCTTAAGACCGAGATAAGAGCAAGCAAAAAGGCCTGCTTTGAGGGTCTCTGTCAAAGTGCCAATACGAACCCGTGGGGTGACGCCTACAGGATCGTTATGGCCAAGACGAGAGGTGTGATGGCTCCTACAGAGCAATCTCCAGAGATGTTGGAGGGGATCATTGGAGGACTTTTTCCGCGTCATGATCCTAGTCCTTGGCCTCCTTTCGTAGGACAGCCGGGGACTGGGGCTGGCGATGAGGAAAGGGTCACCGATGTGGAACTTGCGGGGATAGCTAAGTCCCTTAGCGTAGGTAAGGCCCCAGGTCCGGACGGAGTTCCGAACCTGGCCTTAAAAGTAGCTATTGCAGAAGCTCCCGAGTTGTTCAGGTCTGCTATGCAGAAATGCCTGGACGAGGGAGTTTTCCCAGAAGCTTGGAAGAGGCAGAGCCTGGTACTATTGCCAAAGGCGGGGAAACCACCCGGAGACCCGTCGGCATATAGACCAATATGCTTGATTGACACGGCGGGGAAGGTGCTCGAAAAGATCATCCTCAATAGAATGTTGCGGTTCACCGAGGGCGAAAATGGTCTTTCGAGTAACCAGTACGGCTTCCGGAAGGGGAGGTCCACCGTAGACGCTATCTTGTCGGTTACAAAAACCGCCGAGAAAGCACTTGAGCCTAAGAGGAGGGGAATTCGCTTTTGCGCGGTAGTGACTCTGGATGTAAGGAATGCGTTTAATAGCGCTAGCTGGTCTGCTATTGCCGATGCGCTCTTGCGTCTGGGGATACCGGAGTACCTGTACAAGATTCTCGGAAGTTACTTTCAGAATCGTGTACTAGTCTACGACACGGAGGTGGGTCGGAAGTGCTTTCACATAACCTCAGGAGTCCCGCAAGGTTCCATCCTGGGTCCGGTGTTATGGAATGTCATGTACGACGAGGTGTTGAGGTTAGAGTATCCAGTGGGAGTGGTGATTGTCGGATTTGCCGACGACATTACGCTCGAAGTCTACGGTGAAACGATCGAGGAGGTAAAGTTGACTACCAACCACTCGATCAAGGTTGTGGAGGCGTGGATGCGGTCCAGGAAACTGGAGCTGGCTCACCACAAGACAGAGGTGACGGTTGTTAACAACCTGAAGTCGGAGCAGCAGACGGAGATCAGTGTAGGAGACTGTACTATCCTGTCAAAGCGCTCCGTCAAACACTTGGGCGTGATGATCGACGATAAGCTTACCTTCGGTAGCCACGTCGATTATGCCTGTAAAAGAGCCTCCACAGCTATTGCGGCACTGTCCCGGATGATGTCCAATAGCTCTGCGGTGTACGCCAGTAAGCGCAAGCTTCTGGCTAGTGTTGCTACATCCATACTTAGGTATGGCGGCCCGGCGTGGGGCACCGCGCTAAGTACTAAATGCTACCGACGGAAGCTGGAAAGTACTTACAGGCTTATGTGCCTGAGGGTTGCGAGCGCGTACCGTACCGTGTCACACGACGCTCTCTGCGTCATTACTGGTATGGTGCCTATCAGCATTCTTATCAGTGAGGACATGGAGTGCTTCGAAATGCGCGGCACAAGAGGCATACGCAGGACTGTCAGGATGGCCTCTATGGTCAAATGGCAGCGCGCGTGGGACAGTTCCACCAAAGGAAGGTGGACCTATAGGTTGATACCGAGGGTAGATAGTTGGATTAATAGGCGCCATGGGGAAGTTACATTCCACCTGACACAGGTCCTTACAGGTCATGGTTGCTTCCGACAGTATCTACACCGTTTCGGGCATGCGGATTCTCCCGAATGCCCAGTGTGCAATGGTTTAGAGGAAACGGCGGAACACGTTTTGTTCGTGTGCCCGCGTTTTCGCACAATGCGTGACCGCATGCTTGCCACATGCGGGGAGGACACAACTCCGGACAACTTGGTCCAGAGGATGTGTAGGGATGAGTTTGGCTGGAACGCCGTTTCAACGGCTATTACCCACATCGTCTGGGAGCTACAGAGGAGGTGGCGCGTGGACTCGGAGAATGGCTAGTCCAGATGCAGTACAAGAGGTGGTCCAGGGGTTCGGAGTCGGCTTCGTAGGTCATACCGGTGCCCTGCGGTCGAGATCGACCCTTACAACGATTAAGTGGCCGCGGAGAGGAAGTCCCGGTAGCGGTGCTGTCGTGGCGTCGGTCTACTGGGTTGGATCCAAGCCCGCGGTTGGAAAGGGGTCCCCGGCAAGGGTCGGGGCAGGTGGAGACCCTGCCGTCAGCAACCTACGGATGCATCTGATAGGGCCTGAAGGGTAGTGATACCCTTCCTTTGCGGGCAGGTCAGATCGGGTTGCATGTGGGCATCAGTTCTTGATGTCCGCTCAGCAGTAGGGCGCGGGCGGGGTTGACTCTGCCCGCCTTCCGAGGACAAAGGGAGTGGCGAGGACCACTCGGGAAACTGGCTAAGCGCCAGCATGCTACCGTGATGGACTCTCCAAAGCGAGTCATCGATGTTCGTTGCTGCAGGCTACGCAGCTAACCTTGTGGGTGCGATGTGCACTAGCCCCTCTCTGAAGCAATACCTTCTTGGTGGTTCCGGAGAGACGTAGGGTTTGGCGACCATAGGAATGGTTTAGTGGGTACGAGGAGAGAGTAGTCCTGGATTTTACTTTTGTTGTAGAAGACGGCCTGTCAGACCTACACTACCCTAACCTTCTGTTAGGGTGTCTGTTGAGCAGATTATCCCCCTATGGTTTAGAAGGAAAAAAAAAAAAAAAAACACCCGATTCTTTTTATTTATTTTTTCTCGATTACTGATCATGTCTTCTTGTGTAAGGTACACCGGGGCAAACAGCGGGTTAACATGATGTTTTCCAATGATGATAAACAGTTCGATCACCGTAACACATAGTTTTTGATACAAACAATCTTGTAGCGAAGGATAAACTTCCAAATTATATTGAAAACTATTTCAAAACTTCGTGTTTCATCTTGCTTCACCCGTTTCAACTTTCCCCGGTGTACCTTACAAATTTTAACGTGAATTTGCTCAAAATCAATCAAGTTATAGCAAAATAAAAATACTCGTACAATAAAAGAATCAAGTGAAATCGCGGAGCGGACCTAGTGTGATGGTTAGAACACTTGACTATCACGCCGAGGACCTGGGATCGAATCCCTTTCCCGACAAACTCACAAAATGTGGGTTCTTCCCAGAGCGTTAATGATTAATCATAAATTTAATCATGATTAATGATTAATGATTAAGATTAATCAAAATCATTAATCATAATCACCAAAAAATCTCATTTAATCATTAATCATTAATCTTAATCACACTGTTTTTGCAATCTAATCATTAATCAGTAATCATAATCATAAGAAAAAACATTAATCAATCATTAATCATTCATCACCAAAAATGATTCATCATATAAAATTTATTATCCAATTTAAATTGGTTCAAATGCTGTTCTAAATAATAGAATTAATGATGACTTTTTTCAAAAAGTCATCATGTTAAACAATAAAAATATTTGAATCATTCCAGTTTTTTGTGATTAATAAATCATGATTAATCATGATTTTTAATCAATGAGCCATTTTTAATCATTAATCATAATCAATAATCACAGATAAAACCAATTTTAATCATTAATCATAATCTTTAATCATCCTGAAAATCAAATTAATCATTAATCATAATCAATAATCACCAAAATTGGAATTTTAATCATCAATGATTAATCATGATTAAAATTTTTGTTAATCATGAACGCTCTGTCTTCTCTTCCTTCGGAAGGGAAGTAAAGCGTGGGTCCCGAGATGAACTAGCCTAGGGCTAAAAATCTCGTTAATATAGATAAAAAAAAAATCAAGTAAAATTGAGTGAGTTTAAAGAATCGAGTAAAAGTAAAGACACACTTCTAAAAAATGTAGCATTTTTTACCGAACGCTCAGAAGTTGAGCTTTCGGTTAAAATTACCGAACGCGACTAGTTGTGCAGAGTTGTTAGAGAAATTTCTAAAGGATTATTGAAAAAATACTTCTGTATTTTTATTTAAATTGAAGTTTATTACTCTTCCTGTTGTTACTGCTAACTAGTTCAGTTGTAAGTAGGGTGTTATAAACGGAAGTTTAAAGTATTTTCGGAATGGATTATTTCTAAAATCTGTTGAACTTAAAGTATGCCTAAAAACTTTTCCAACTAAACATAATGATATGATAAAGTTCCAGGCACAGCAAAAAGGACAAATAGCCAACAACGTCCTGAGCCATCCATTTTTTGTAGGATGTTCTAATGATATAATTGGAGATACTAAGGGATCATATAGACAAAGCTAGCATGTATTAAGCAAGACCATGCTGTAGATGAAGGGTTCGATTCCCCCATTCAGGAAATTTTCGCAAAAGGAAACTTCCTTGACTTCTTTGGGCGTAGATTGTCTTCGTGTATGTCACACGATATACACTTCCAAAATTACCATTGGTAGAGAAAGTTCTAAAACTCATAACTGTAATAGAACACTTAGCTGAGAAGCAGGCTTTATCCCAGTTGGAAAGCTACGCCAAATACCGGAGGACATAAGAGATGAATCATCTGTTGGACTAATCGATGGAAAATCTTACAGTTGTAAACAACCTACAAACGGTTACTGTCCTATTCTACATATCGCTGAAATACACCATCAACTGGTGCCCAATACCAGTAAGCAACTAATGTCCCATCATACAATCATTAGTTTTCTTCTGTGAAGGACATTGCCACCTTTAGAAATAGGAGCACGATGCTTATCTTGACATGTAATTATTGCTCGAACCGTGCGGTGGAGCCGGGTGACCAAAGAAAGGTAATCATACAAATGCGGCAAAAGCCATTGAACTAGTTGTCGTGAAAGTTATCAATAGCTACACGCCAGAAGCTCAGTATACACATAGGTAGCTGCCTGCCGGAGAAAGTGACCGCCGCCGTCATTAGGCCTGTGGATGGGGGTGGTTGTAATAAAGGATTCAAACATTACATGGTTTGTGAATGGTGTCACCCAAGGTGTGCGATTGTTCCTAATGGATGTGAAGTGCGTATGAACTCTGTTGGTCAACAAGCGGATGTAATGCAGGACCAATATATGTCATAGACATGGTTCATTTATAATTGATAGTATCAGTTCAAACATACAAAACTTTGAGCGGCGGCAAACTAGGACATTTATTGATTGCACTCAATTACATACCAAAACAAATGAATCACAATATTATTTTACTATGTATCCAGGGTATACTATGCCGGAATACAAAACAAAGGCCGAGCGTATATTAGGCTGATTGGTATTAAGATGATTTGATATTAGGCAGAATCATTGGGTAAATCGATGTTAGAAAGAACGGGCACTACCTAATAGCTAACCCTAGGGTTAGCGTCAATTCAACCGCAAACTCGAAAGAAAAAACTATTTTTGAAAGAAGACAAAATCTCAAATGAAGTATGCAGTTTGGTCGCTATCCACATTTTAAACTGTGTAATTTGAAAGAACAGGAGGATAACAAAAGGACAAATCCTCTACAGGGTAAACATTTTGATCGTCACATGCTACACGGACAGAAGTTCCGCTAAAAAGATCTACCTTCAATATAAGAAAGAAAACTGTCTGACGAAGCAGATCGAGAGCCAAATAACATTGTGGGTAATTGAGAAGACCAACCTTTTCTAAAAGAGAAAAACATTTCAGAAGCTAGCAGTTGAAGCAACATAACAAGTACAACATTACTTAGTAGGTAATAATTATGGGTTAGTGACCATATTGCCTAATGTCCATTTGGCCTAGTTCTCTTGGTACTAACGACCTTACCCAAATGCACCGTTGATCGCTGTAGAACAAAAACCAGTCACAACTTCTAACTCAAAAGCTTCGCATCAAACAAAATATGAAAATTTCGAAATTTATCCTAAATTTTCGCAAAATATATCCAACACCATCAAAAGCATTTATCTCAGGCTACTAAAATAATACATTCGCAACCATAGCGCGGGAAAAACATGAAATGTTTAAAAATATCGAAGCATTTCAAAGCAGTTTTTTCACAACTTCAAACCAATACAGATGTCCTTCCCACATCTACGAACAAAATCTCCACACCAGCTATTACAGGTCAAGAGATTATTGAAGCAAAGAACACTGAATTAGCTGCGAATGAACAATCCTATACTTTTTCTTGGCTAACGTCATTACTTGGGCAAAGCCTGCTTCTCAGATTAGTGTTTCAGGAGCGAGATTGTAACATAAGGCTGAATTTCAAAAGGCTGAATGTTCAAAAGACTGAATACGAAAGGATGAAATCAAGAAAGTGTAACATAAGGCTGAAAATACAGGAGGCTGAAAATTGAAAAGGCTGAAAATACGAAAATGCATATATTAGTTGTAGCACTTCTTCCTTTTCTTGGAGTAACGCCCAAACTGAGATCGGACTTTGGCATATCGTGTAACATGCACAAAGATACTCAATGCCAAAGGGAGTCAAGAAAAATTTCACAATAAAAAGTTCTTGATCCGAACGCGAATCGTTCGCGTAACCCTCAGCATGGGCCCTAATTTCGAAACTGAGCTTATAGTGAAAAGGCTGATGGTGTATACCAACGAACACAAAAGGGAGCTGATAATATTCATATAGTTAATTTATCTTTCTTTAAACACAAGCTATTCTTTCGAGTCACGTTGTTTTGGGTATTGTTGTAATTACGGCTACTAAAACAATATAATTAGAGATTTTTCCTTTTTGAAATATATGCTATTTTTTTTGAAAACATACTGTCTTAGTAATGTATGCGTTCAAAAATGCATAGCATCATGGTCAGACGCAAAACTTTCCGATTCAGAACATAATTATTGAAGCATGTTCCCCCAAAATGGCTTAGAACTAGGGACGGTAGCACCATAGACTTGCTTCAAGACCTGAAAGTACCGAAGAAAACCATTGAGTTTTGTGTGTCCAAGGGGGTACCGAGGTTCGTTCACAGTCTGTGGACTTGATTGCCGAAAAAATCGCAACCTTGAGGCCGCTGGTAGGACGATCAATCGTCAAGCTCAAGCTAAACTAATGCGAGTACCACGGCCGGGTAATCGACCAACAAGCAATAGCAAAAGCAAATAGATCATAAAATCAATGAATGTATGTTATTATTCCCAATTTGAGTGATCTGTTTGTCTGAGTTGTTAGTGTTGAGGTTGGCTTTTAGGCTGGTGAGTTTGAAAACTAGTCGAATCACTATTTCAGCCTTATGTTATTTCAGCCTTTTGATGCATTCAGCCTTCTGTAATTTCAACCTTTCATGTTTCAGCATTTTGTTTTTACAGCCTTCCGTAATTCAGCCTTTTGTACGTAATCCCAGGAGCACTTCCACAAGTTTCCTCTACCAAGTACCATTTTGCATGAGTGTATCGTGTGGCAGGCATGAAGTTAGACTTTCCTTTCAATTTTCATTATGCAACCTTCTTTTCATTGAAGAGAACACACACCAAGAAAATTTTCTACTCAGTGACTGAGTTGGTCTTACTATTATTATTATTATTATTTATTTTTTAACTAAAAATTTTCGCAGGTTGGTCTTACTCAGAAATCGAAAAATCCTTTGTTTCTTACTCAGTTTCCGTTAAAAGTGGGACAACCCATTGGTAATTGGTTGTCCCACTTTTAGCTGAAACTGAGTAAGAATACAAAGGATTTTTCGATTTCTGAGTGAGACCAACTCAGTCACTGAGTAGAAATTTTTCTCTGTGCATTGAATTAGGCACCGATACTTCAAAAGGGCTCAACTGCATTTCCTTAATTACTACTCCTTCATTGTTTTGTAAGGAAGTGAAATTTCAAATGACAGTCATGCTTTTTTTAAATGTCGGTGCACAATTATTTAGAATTCTTTATCGAATATAATTCTGGAAAACCATAACATAAGTCAAGCTATTTATTGATCACTTATTATATTTTATATACTGAAGCATGCTTACTATGACTGCGTTTCATTTTTTTTTCGTGCCAAACAATATACGCTATATCTTACAAAACAGGTCGCACTCAGAAAACTGCAAAAACAAAAACTCCCAGGACAAAAGAAATCTTGAAGAATTCTTCGTAAAATTCTTTGTTGGATGTTTATAGGATCTTCTGATGTAATCACTTTTGGTAAACTCCCGGAATTACTTTTGAGGACACACCCAGACGCATTTCTATTTAATCCCAGCGATTACGGTTTTTCAGTTACAGTAAACATATCTTACTCTCCATAACAATCACGTTAGATAGTGTATCAACAGTATGTGTTTTGCGTAGAAGAACTGAAATACATGAAGAGCCTTAACAGATACCATCTGTTTATCCATGACGGTCTAACAGTTACTATTCAATATTGTTCCATACAAATAATGTGATTACGTATTATGTAGTCATTTCAGGTCAATTTTATAGAACTGTGAATAAAACACCAGCTTCTGATAACAGCTATAAGAACGCCTTCCAACCAAGTGGGCCACACTAATAGAGGTTTTCAAAGCAAGAAAAAGATCAACAATTAGCCACAATGTTAATTTTTGCTAGAAAAACACAATATTCATACGCCAGTGCGGGAAAAGCAAAACATACCAATGTATTTCATCACCATCACGAAAATAGTACATATTCTTGATAAAATATGAGTCTGTGGTGGTTACTAAGTGAATATTTTATGTGCAAAAAGTTTTACCACAAAAAACGAAATTATAGGAGCAGAAAACTAATGTGTCTCCGAAAATGTGAAGTTAATGAGGAAAATTCAAGCATAAAAAAAAGGAATTGCACACGGGGCTGCTACGCTGATCTGATTTTGTTGCCGCTTATCGTGCACAACCAGAGCTCACCAATACTAATATTCACTCAATAAAGCTGCGGGAGCAAATGAAGAAAAACGCACCTTGTCAAAGACAATTTGTGAAAAGAAGTGGTGTGTGTCTTTTTACAAAGAATTAGTACTCTATAGAAACTTGATTTAAATTCTGACACCCTCAAATTCAAAATTATTAATTTATTCCTATTTTTCATACTCAACAAATTTATGAGATCTGATCTGAAATAAGCGTTTTGACCCGATATCCCTCGTAAAAAGGTAAACATTCCACTTTCACAATTGTGTTGGTGAACATTTTGGCTGGAGTATAAATTTATGCTCCACGTAAGGAGGCACAATCCAACCTGTCAAACTCCATAGAGAAAAAAAAGGATGCCGTCCCCTTGGAATTGCAGATTTCTTCTGCCATTTGCTCAAAAAAAAATCTTCCAAATGTGGGTAGGGTCAAGTGGGGCAAAATGCCATTTTTCAAACTTTCATCGTTTTCAATGATTCATTTCATTTATTTAGTATTACATCAAATTCAAGATAAAACTGAATCAACAATATTTCTCCATAATACACGGTTCGTGGCTGCCGCTCTCCATCCTCGGTCGCGCCCAATGCTCGCCAAGTCGCGTTCCACCTGGTCCGCCCATCGTGCTCTCTGCGCACCACGCCTTCTTGTGCCAACCGGATCAGTTGCAAACACCAGTTTTGCAGGGTTGTTGTCCGGCATTCTTGCAACATGCCCTGCCCACCGTATCCTTCCGGCTTTGGCCACCTTCTGGATGCTGGGTTCGCCGTTAAGTGCAGCGAGCTCGTGGTTCATTCTTCTCCGCCACACACCGTTCTCCTGCACACCGCCGAAGATCGTCCTTAGCACGCGTCGCTCTAAAACTCCGAGTGCTTGCAGGTCCTCCTCGAGCATGGTCCATGTCTCGTGCCCGTAGAGGATTACCGGTCTTATTAGCGTTTTGTACATGGTGCATTTGGTGCGTGGGTGAATCTTTTTCGACCGCAGTTTCTTCTGGAGCCCGTAGTAGGCCCGACTTCCGCTGATGATGCGCCTCCGAATTTCACGGCTCACGTTGTTGTCAGCCGTCAGTAAGGATCCGAGGTAGAATAATTCCTCCACCACCTCGAAAGTATCCCCGTCTATCGTAACATTACTACCCAGACGGATCCGGTCGTTTTCGGTTCCGCCTACCAGCATGTACTTTGTTTTTGAGGCATTCACCACCAGTCCGACCTTTGCTGCTTCGCGTTTCAGGCGGGTGTACAGCTCTGCCACCGTTCCAAATGTTCTTGCAATAATGTCCATGTCGTCCGCAAAGCACACAAATTGACCGGATTTTGTGAAAATCGTTCCTCGGCTGTTGAGCCCGGCTCGTCGCATCACACCTTCCAGAGCGATGTTGAAGAGTAGGCATGAGAGTCCATCACCTTGTCTCAGTCCCCGGCGAGATTCAAATGAACTGGATAGTTCACCCGAAACCCTTACGCAGTTTTGCACACCGTCCATCGTTGCTTTAATCAGTCTAGTCAGCTTCCCAGGAAAGCCGTTTTCGTCCATGATTCTCCTTAGCTCTGCGCGGTCGATACTGTCGTATGCCGCTTTGAAGTCGATGAACAGGTGATGCGTTGGGACCTGGTATTCACGGCATTTCTGGAGGATTTGCCGTACGGTAAAGATCTGGTCCGTTGTCGACCGGCCGTCGATGAAGCCGGCTTGATAACTTCCCACGAACTCATTTGTTTTAGGTGACAGGCGACGGAAGATGATCTGGGATAGCACTTTGTAGGCAGCATTCAAAATAGTGATCGCCCTGAAGTTCTCACATTCCAAATGGTCGCCTTTCTTGTGAATGGGGCAGATTACCCCTTCCTTCCACTCCTCCGGTAGCTGTTCGGTTTCCCAGATCCTGACTATCAGCCGATGCAAACAGGTGGCCAACTTTTCTGGGCCCATCTTGATGAGTTCAGCTGCGATACCATCCTTACCAGCTGCTTTGTTGGTTTTGAGCTGGTGAATGGCATCCTTAACTTCCCTCAGCGTGGGAGTTGGTTCGTTTCCGTCCTCCGCTGTACTGGCGTCGTCGTTTCTTCCGTTGCCGTGGGCTCCCGCGCCTACGTTCTCCACGCCGTTCAGGTGCTGATCGAAGTGCTGCTTCCACCTTTCGATCACCTCACGTCCGTCCGTCAAGAGGCCTCCGTCTTTATCCCTGCAGATTTCGGCTCGCGGCACGAAGCCGTTGCGGGATGCGTTGAGCTTCTGATAGAACTTCCGTGTTTCTTGGGAACGGCACAGCAGTTCCATTTCTTCACACTCCGCTTCTTCCAGGCGGCGCTTTTTCTCCCGAAAGAGGCGGGTCTGCTGTTTCCGCTTTCAATGATAATTAGCCTCATTTGTTAGGCTTCCAAAGTAGTAACAGAAACTAGACAATATTTGCTCGATACTTCAGCAAAAATATTCACAAAACTATTGCATTTTCATCGATTTTCAGCGATTTTAAAAACTGATTCGTAAAACGGAAGTGGCGCAAAACGACCATCTGCCATGGGGTAAGATGCCACTTCATGAAAACATTCAAAAATTACGTCCATCAGTTTCGGGCATTTCCGACTCCTTTTCCCCCCTCTGTCCCGCTTTTTTCGTATACTCAATAAATGGAGTGTTACCCCCCTCCCCGCAAAACGATGATCGTAATATTTGAATAACCCCTAACATGGAAAGCTTAGACATCAACAACCATGCGTCTCCATGTGTGCCTCAATCTCGTTGGAAACACTTGGCTGGTAATAAAATCACCAGAAAACCTTAATTGCAAGCACGAAAAACCGGAAGTTGCCAATTTTCATTGGGAAATCAAAGGATTTTTCGTGGGTTTGGTGGCCTAGCTTCTAGAAGAATGTTTGATGCAAACATATCTTGACACTATTCACCTATAGCAATGATCTAGTCCCATTCAGGAATGATTTTATGAGTTGGGCCATTTTACCCCATCTTGGCATTTTGGGCTTTGTTCCCCTACACGTAAGCTTTCCGTCATGAGCACCAAATTTGCAAGGTATACTTTATTTACTGTCTATGTTCGCATAGTTGACGTAAGCGCCACTGTAGTTTTCAACACACTTTTGAAATTTCAACAATGAACAATGGAAAGTTTAGGATTTTTTCACGTTGACATCTAGCTTGTGGGTCTCCAGTTAGCCAAGTGGTTAAGGCTATGGATCGCCAATCCGGAGACGGCGGGTTTGATTCCCCTTCCGGTCGAGAAAATTTTCTCGACTCCTTGGGCATAGTGTAACTGTGGAAGTGACTAAGTGTGTATATAATATACAAATTCATGCAATGGCAGGCAAAGAAAGCCCTTCAATTAATAACTGTGGAAGTGACTAAGTTGAAGCGAGGCAGACCAAGTCCCAGTGGGGACGTAGAGCCACAAAGAAGAAGAAGAATCTAGTTAGTGGTTAGATTTTGTGCTCCATTGCATAAAACTGGTCACAATTATATGCATGTGATAGATATTAGCTTATGAATGCTACGTCGACTATGCGATCAAGGGCAGTTTTTGTGGAGTTACAAGTCTTCTTTATTACCGCAAAAAGTATTCTTTTCAATGATTATTTCAAAGTAATCAGTATAGGGATGGAAATATTAGACCAATTTTGAAAGTGAATCGCTTTCGTAGCTCATTTTCGGAATTACAGGGGGTTGCCAAAATGTTTGGGATAGGACATTTTTTCTCTCTAACTATGCATCAAAAATTCTCAAATTTTGACTGTTTGTCAACCTAATATATGTGCAATGCATCATTGGTACACATTTGAGCTAGATTGGTTAATCTTTCGCGAAGCTAGAACCGTTCTTGTAAAACACTATTTTTTAGACAACTATTTTTTGAGCTGTCATATCTCGGAGACCAGTGAACCAAATTGAATGAAATTTTGATCAAATGGTTCGAAAACTAAACATTTATTGATATTAATGAGTAGTTTCGTAATTTTGTTGTTATAGTAATACGATGTACGGATTTGTAATAATAACTTTTGCATGTATCTGCCAGTTTGCAGGACATAGTTGCAAGAGCTAGTAATTTATGTATGTATGTAGACTGTTGGAGAAGTTCTTTCATTAAAACAATCAGAATAATAAGGGATGTGCACTAATTACTGACTATAGGTATAAAACTTCGATTAGTTACAGTAATTGTTTTGACTGTAATGTTGTTGATATTGCATTTTTTATTTTTACTTTGGTCGATACACGCAATGAGCTTTGAATGGTTTGTGTTCAAAATTTCATCCATTTATTTTATCGTTTTCAAAAGTTATAGTACTGGCATGCTGTATAAGTTGCTGTACAAAATTCATTTACGCACGTTTAACTGATGAAATTTTGCAAGAAAGAACCTTTGTAGGGTAAGAAATCAAACTTTGAATTAAATAGTCAAATTATAATCTTAATTTGAACCATTTCGAAATTCATTAAAACGACGTACTTTTTAGGCAAATATTGTCCCAAAAAGATGTTAACAGCTTTCCGTAATATAACCTGATAACATGGGCTTTAAAAGCATTGAAAAAAACGTTTTTGTCATGGAAAACAGGCAATTGAAAAATCACTGTGATTTCACCCCATTTCTCCCCAGAGAAAGCACATTTTCGGTGCACTCGTACAGCTCATGCATTGTATCACACGCAATATGTGAACACGTCAAATGAAAGCTTATTTATCGTAGAATTGACCAACCGAATAATATTCCGCATTATTTGTCATAAAATTATCAAATTTAAGGAATTCTTACTTGGAGAATGTTATCTTAAGGACAGACTTGTTAGAATCCCGATATGGCCGCTACAATAGCCGACTTTAGCACCTACTCAAGATTTTGAGGGCACAAATCTCTTTGTAAACAAAACCAGCGCACCTGAGATTCTTATTTTAAGCTTATTACAAGTGAGCAAGAACAGAATAATAAAATGCATTGTTGTTTGAAGCTTGCTTCTTGAGATTTGTGCGTCTGAAGTTTTGATGCACTGTTGAACCGGGATTTAAAGACGTTTGTCCTTAAGTTGAACCATTTGTAATCTTAATTTGAACTAGTAAACGGGGGCGAGCTTCCAGTGTAGGCCGACAGACTGCGCTGGTGGTTGTTTTGTTTACGCTTGGGGGATGAAAAATTCTAAATTTTGTTTCCATGTTCCTGAAGAATTTAGAACGTTCTTAGTTGAAACTCCACTGCCTAATGAAAAATAGTTATGGGAATAAGCAGATCCATGTGTTTTCTATTGTTCAGTACGAGATTGGCTGTTGTGGGAGATGCTCGAGCTGCTGTCGCCAGTAGCCCAGACAGACCGAAAGTGGAGACAGAAAATCCAAACGCTAATTGGCTTCTTTAACGGTGTTGAGATAATTCCATATTATGAATCTGCATGCCAAACTGAGCCGAAATCCAAATTTTCATGAATTTTGGTGCCCGGGAACCTATTTAAAAATCAATTTGAAGTTTGTATGGGAGCGATTTGTCGAATCACCCCTCGTCCCAGTTTGTACTGGGCGAAGCTGTCAAACAGTTGCCCAGCTGTCAAAAGGTGATTTCAAAAATTCTCTTTGAAATTGATTTTAGGTACCAAAATAAAGTCCTAAAAATCTGAAAAAAATTAAAGTGGCTCAGAAAAAGGTGTTCTTTCGTATAAAATAAAAAAATCTATACATTTTTCAAAATTAAAAAACCCAATTGGGTTCGGATATGGAAGAACGTTTTCATCCGTGACCTACCTTCGTCCCATCGGAGCACACTGTACATGTGGATAAACCAAAAAACTCCACATCGCCGACTGCTGTTCAGGATGAGACGTTCAGATGGAGAAGATTGTACGCATTGTGGAACACACGTAGAAACAACGCAGCATAAATTTTTTGCATGTCGACGAGTGAACAATGCGTTCGAACTACTACAGCGAAAACTGATGCAGACCTGTGGGCGGAGGATCGAAGCGATCGAAGCTGATGAGCTACTGCGACCATCGTTAGAACGAATTGGAACAAGAACGAGAACCAAGTTATTGAAGATTTTAGTGAATTATATTTCCTTCATTAATGATTGTAATGGACGGATAGATATCGATGAACTAAATATTACTATTTATGTCGACGTTTAAGTAATTATGTGAATAACTAGAACAAGTCCTGCTTTTCAGCTTGGTGTTCAATTGACTGGGAGTTACCAATTGGGTTCTTTAGGGGTATCCGGATTATTTCATAATCGGATTATCCGCCCAAATATTAGTCGAAATCAAAAATTTAATAATTTTTGAAGTCCGGGAACTATTTTTAAAATGCATTTAAAGTTTGTATGGGGATTTTTTTTTTGATCGGGTCGAACTGTCACTTTATCGATTGAACTATCATTCTATCCACGAAAATTAAAACTGTTTAGTTAATTAAATCATCAAAACAAAGGTATTGGAATCCAATGAAATCACGTTATGCTCAGAAAAATGAGCTCTTTCGATTAGGCTATATAAAATAGCAATATTTTATTCACTAAACAACCTAATTGGGCATTTTTGCATTTGTGTAGCTTGTAGCAAACACAAATATACTCTTGGGCATAGCAAATCAGGGATTTTTTCACTAAAAGCTTCCAGCCTGTTCAGTAACTCAAACTTTCACCATGGCCTTGCTGAAAATCTGCGTGTTTACCGTTCAGCTATATGGGCTACTATTCTTTTACTTACCGAACATTCCAAACTGGCATATTCAATTCAAATATAAGCTTTAGAATTTACATAGGCATCAGTTTAGCATACAGTTAATTGCATTCTTACACAGTCAAGGTTTTAAATTTCTTTTAATTTTAATACAATATCATGATGACATGCAAAGGCCAATGAATAACTGTTCCGATTTAAATTCAAGTGTACATTCTCACGCATTGTGCTCTTACCGCAAATATAAGATTGAAGACAAACAACAAATATTTGATCGTCGTTGTTCCGCAAGAGCCCATCCTGGCTCTGATGTTATCCAAAAATTTTGATTTCATTTTTCAGCTGGATTCAGCACTTGATTCTGAACAGAACTATCCTCAGCTAGCAATCACTTTCACTGATATTTCACAAATCTTTTCTTCCACAGAAATCACTTTTCTTCTCGGGGACCACTTTTCGACAAATCCTTTCAGCTGCCCGGAGCGGACTGAATCAATGTTGGCTGGCGTGCGGTCATTTGAATACACCACCTTTCCATTATATACATATCAGAGGGTTTTCCAGTACATTTATGCTGCCCAGCCAGCACCTAGAATGTCCTGAATAGAAAATACCACCCATCCTCCCGCCTTGTTTTCAGCCATCAACGGCGGGTCAAACACGCTGACCGGTCACTTGATGTGCCACTTTTCCATGTGTTTGCGTGGAGGGTACCATGCGCACGATAACTTCGGAAAAGCTAGAAACCACGCAACCATCGCGGTTTGTGCTTTCATCGAGGAAACTTCCATGGTCCGATAGGGCGCGTTTTGTTTGGGAGCATGCTTGTGGTTGAAACGCTATTTACTTTTGATCTACATTTACGGCCACTTTGGGAGTCCTGCAGCGTAGTGGTAGCTAGTCTAGCTGATGACGAAAGCTTTGTGGTGGATACTTTTACTGAAGTGACTCAAAATGTAGAAATCAGAGGATATTTGTGTACATAAAGAGGCGACAAAACTCACATTATTCAAAAGGTCTAGCTTTGCGACACATAAATCTGGCGGATGAACTTTTTATTTGAACTTGTTAGAAATGGTGGAACGCTGTTTAGCTTAGCCCTTATTACGCAGTATGTGAAGAGGAGGTAATGGTTAAAAAATGTCATAATAAAATGAAAAAAAAAATCTTCAAAAACGGTGTATACAAATCTCGTTATTCATTTTGACCAGCTTTTCTGTAATTTAGAATTTTATCGGTGTTGGTAGGCCTAGATTTGAAGTTCATTTAATGAGGTTGACTATCGTACCATAGATAAACAGAGCAACACAGGCAATATCTCCACCGATCATGCTTTTAACGATCATTTAAATCTTCTGAATTCTATCTGAAACACCAGGTGGTGATAGTGTAAACTGGGCGATAAATTTTTATGAAAATTGTTCCAAGTGTTACGTCTGTTTGTCTGTGGTCCCTCGTCCACGGGTTTTGATGTAAGTCATTTGGTTTTGTTGTTTTGTCTTCTGTCTTTTTTTCGTTTTCCATCTGTTTGTCCTTTCCTTAACGTTGACTTCAGATAATGTCCTTTATGTAACAGCTCACAACCAATTTAGTTCAGTATTGGTATGTGACAAGTCTATAATAGACACTAACCACACTCAAAAATCAGTTGGGTTGGATGCAAAATAGCTGAGATATTGGGGTGACGTAAAGTGGGTGTTAAGGACAGACGTGTTAGAATCCCAAAATGGCCGCCACAATGGTCGACTTTGGCACCTACTCACGATTTCGAGCGCACAAATCTCTTCGTAAACAAAACCAGCGCACCTGATCTTCTTATTTGAAGCTTATTACAAGTGAGCAACAACAGAATAACAAAACGCACTGTTGTTTGAAGCTTGATTCTTGAGATTTATGCGTCTGAAGTTCTAAGGCACTGTTGAAGCGGGATTTGAAGACGTTTGTCCTTAATGTTTTAATGTTTTATAGATCTCAACTCGCTTTCTAGATGAGGGTGTATGGGAGGGGTCTATATTTTATGATGGGATTTCTTTTTTCTCTAGAAAATAAAAACAAGCGTTTGCATGTATGTGTGTTTTTAACAAGTGAAACTGGATAAGGGGCTGTCCATTAACCACGTGGTCATGAGGGGGGGGGGGGGGGGGTGGTTCGGCCAATGACCATTTTGTATGGACGAAAAAAAAAATTGTATGGTCTAATGACCACGCGGGGGGGAGGGGGGGATGGGGGGTTGAGAAGTACCAAAAAAATGACCACGTTGTTTATGGACAGCCCCTAACATGTTTTATTTAAATGGTTAATTATTTCAGTTTAGGCTGCACTATATCTTACCAAGTTCTGAACCTTAAAGCAACTGCTGTCCTTGAAATTTGATCACGGAAAGCATTTACCCAGCGTCATTTGAAGTCCTTACTTAATTTACATTTTCATTCGACTTAGCAGGATGTGAATCTTCTTATAATAATATATTGCTTTCAGACGAGACGACTGCTATTAAGATTACAAACTTACCACGCTATGTGATTCAGAAGTGGGAAAGAAAGAGAACGTTCTTTATAAATTAAATTAAATATCTACATTGGAAATAAATAAGGCCACGAGCATCAGGTATAATGAAATATATAAACATAAGTATCACGCCACAGTAAACAAAGGAATGCTTTCTTCACGCGAAAAACCACTTATAATGCTTTCATTTCATCGACCGAATTTGTGTCCTAAGGCGAATGTTGTATCCAACCGGCTCTGCTAAGATGCGTTCCTCGGTGGGTGGTAACTTTTTCGGAAATTATACAGTTCAACGAACCACCTGTCATTCTGCTTAATGGTTGCAAAAGCAGCTGGACAGTGTCAATGTGACGGAAGATTGATTGGACATTTTCCAGTAATAAACATTAGTATCCAAGGGCGCGAACAACTAAAGTGCTCATCATCAGTCCTAGCACAATTTGAAGTGGCCTCATGGAGTGGCCACTGCTGCAAGGCTGTTCGGGTTCATCGAATGGTGAGCTAAAATTGAATAAGTAAAAAAAAGTTATTAGTTTGCTTATTTTGGAAAGGATTACATATTTTTGTATAAATTGTAGGTATTGTTCTAAACTTCCTGAACTACGACACCAGCAGCATTTTTCGTTGTAGGAAAAAATCTCATCTTCCGCGATATCTCTCAGTTCTCGTGCTTAGTATTTATCATACGGGCGTATCTACAATGATGGATTTCTCTTCATCGATTTTCTCTTCGGATTATTCCGGGAAATATGAGCAGTATACAGATGATTTCTCGGTGTAGTCCTGTGGAGGGCGACTAGTGCTAGCATATAGAACAATGAAAACAACCAAATTCGATTCCGGCCAAGTTATTAATGGAAAAGATAGTCGATGAAGAGAAATCGATCATTTTAGATACGCCCGTATAATACTAAACGCGAGAATTTCTAAATTGAACGCAGACCGTGTTGTCGAATCTTGAATTTGTTAGACCGTCTTTGATTGAAATGTTCATTTTTTGGTTACTAGTGTTTTTAACATTTCATACAAAAGAGCCCATATTTTTAGCAACGTGGATATGTTTATTAGATTTTCAAATTTTATTTTGTCACAAAGCTAAAATCAATTTCTTATCAGCACCGCTCAGTACAAAACTCCAATTTACGTTCACTCAAACTTTAAAAAAATGTTAAAATTAGTTGCTGGACATCAATAATAAGGAAAATTTGAATTTTTACCCAGTTTGGCATGACGAGTTTGAATATGCAACTGCCTTGGTACCGCTATGGTAATCCTAATAAAATAACATAACCATTGTCTCAATTTCAAACAAGTTTTAAACATTTTGAATGTTTCTAAAAATGATACTGGGAAACTGTTGTAGGGAAGTAGGACCATCTCGGCAGGGGTCCTATTTTGGGCACTTTTCTGCTATAACTCAGCCAATTCTGAACCAATTGACACAATTTTTGGAACGCAATTAGATACGTATAGTATCTAGCCGTGTACAAAACTTCAAGTCAATTGGTTGGAATTGACTGAGTTATAACGATGAGTGCCAAAAATACCGGCCGCTGCCCAAGTGGTTCGCTACCCTACTTAACTTCTGGAAACAATGGAATGAACCGCTTTTTCTATATATCCTTATTTTTATTTAAATTCAATCCGGTAACGTAACTATTTGTTTTCAAATATAATGAAAAGTGCACGGAGAAGGCTGGACCTTATAGACTCCATCTAGATCATTAGCCTCATCACAGAAACTTTTATATCTACCCAGGGAAGGAGGATGGGATTATTTCTTCAAACCTGTGCGTCGGATCCCCACCCCAGGTTAGAGATGACTGATCAACGAAGTCGACGGTTCCAATGAGGAGTACAAAGCGATTTTGGAAGAGAAAAACGCAGTGTGGGCTGTAATGCTGTAGCACGGAGCCCGGAAGAACGTGGAACGATATAAACAGAAGCGGGAACAGCAAACCTGCCTCTTTTGGGGAAAAACCCCGCCGGGAAGAAGCGGAAAGCGAGGAAACAAAACTGCTATGCCGTTGTCAAGAAACACAGAAGTTCAGAGACAAAGATGATATAGTCTCCTGATAGATAGATGGGAGATGATTGGAAGGTGGAAGCTGCACTTTGATGCGCACCTGAGTGGTTTGAAGAATGTAGACACGGGAAATCTACCTCAGTACAACAGTGGATGGAAATGAACCAACTCCCACGCTCAGGCAACTTAAAAATGCCATTCACCGGCTTCAAACCAACCAAGCAGCTAATAAGGATGCTATCAAAGAATAAAAATAGAAAGAATGCCCTCTCTTGTCTTTTTCTATGTAAACGTCAAGCGACAAGACAAGTGGCGCTCTCTAAGCGGATGAGTGACAAGCCCCATTTGCAAGAAAGGCGACCAATTCGATTGTGGGAAGTTTAGAGCGATCACTATTTAGAATTCCATCTTCAAAGTGTTATCTCAGAAAAAATCATGGACGAAAACGGCTTTCATGGGAAGCTGATCAGACTGATCAAAGCAACGATTGATGGATGGATGCACAGCTGTGTAACGGTTTTGAATGAACTATCCAGTTCATTCGTATCTCGTCAGACAACAACAAGCTCACAAAACTCTCATGCTTCTCAGGAAGGTGAAATCCAACGAGACGGATTCAACAGCATAATACGATGTTCACGAAATTCGGTCAATTTGTGAAATTTACTGCCAAGATGGACATTATCGCCAGAACATATGGAACGGTGACAGAGCTGTATAACCAAATGAAGTGTGAAGCAGAAATCTGGTGGTTTATGCGTAAAAAGTAAAATATATGCTGGTACGTGGAACCGAACACGACATAATTTATCTAGGAAGTAGTGTTATAATCATCAGCGGAGCCAGCATTTTCTTTTTTCTTACTCACTCTCCTAAACATACACGAGAAAGAAACAGATGGAAGAGGGGGCAGCTTGCCTCCTCTTTTATCTCGCTCATTTTCCTGCATGTTTAGGAGAGTGAGTAAGAAAAATGAAAATACTGGCTCCGCTAATGGTTATAATAGGCGGAGAGACCTTCAGGAGATGGAGGAATTCATTTATCTTGGATCCTTACTGACGGCTGACAACAATGTGAATCATGAAATACGAAGATGCATATCAATGGAAGTCGAACCTACTAAAGGTTCCACAACAAAAAAACTGCGTCCAAAAAAGATTCATTATGCACCAAATGTACCATGTACAAAACCTTTATACGACCAGTTGTCTTCTACGGAAAGAGACCGGGACCATGTTTGAGGAGGACCTGTCAGCACTCGGAGTTTCCGAGCGATGCGTGCTAAGGGGCTGTCCATAAACCACGTGGTCATTTTTTTGGGACTTCTCAACCCCCCCCCCCTCCCCCGCGTGGTCATTAGTCCACACAATTTTTTTTTCTTCCATACAAAATGGTCATTGGCCGAACCCCCCCTCATGACCACGTGGTTTATGGACAGCCCCTAAGGATGATCTTCGGCGGAGGAGTCCATGCGAACGGTGTGTGGTGGATAACAATAAACCGCGAGCTCGCTGCACGCAATCCACAATATGGCCAAAGTCGGAAGGATACGGTGAGTAGGGTATGTTGCAGAAATGTCGGACAACAACCTTGCAGTGTTGGTGGTTGTGGTAGGCTACAAGTTATGTATCCTTGAATAAACGTCACTTGTAATTTGTACACCACTGAAAACACACCTGTTTTGGAGTCTCTACATTGGCGACATTGGATGGGATCACTTTGAAGAGAATTGTTACTGCTGTTAGCTGAAAATCGTTGGACACACAAATGCAGAACCTTTAGTGACCGGAGGAGTTTTTCTCTGCAAATAAACCACTGGCGATATTGGATTCAACGCTGAAGGAAGGACCGAGGGAAGGATTGAGTGCTGAATGAAGGAATATGCAAGTTAACTGGCAAATAGAACACAGAGGTCATCAAGTGATAGATCGATATGGTCTCTTCAGTGGTCGCCATTAGTCCGATTAGAACGAAAAGGCATAGAACGCAGAGATAATGAGAGACGGACAAGCAGGAGCGTGGCGCCGTGAGTATTGGGCGTTAGTGAGGATAGAGAGTGGGAGCCACAAACCGAGAAATTATGGGGGCCCTGGACCCCCATATTTCAGGGGCCCCCACAAAATCTCACTTCATGAATAAAAATGCGAACTAGTGATATAAGAAAGAAGAAGTAGCGCAAGACACATCTCTTGAATTTGTTTTGAAATCATAAGAACATGATGACTGTAATTTGGCAAGGAATATATGATATGTATGTTATTATTCATATTGGAAATACTTCTGATATTTTTTCAGTCAGGTTGACTTATTACATTGAAAAAATATCCCTAAAACTTATTTTGAAATTGCTTTAGAGATTTCATGATGAATCCTGTAGAAAATTGCTGCATAATTTTTGAGAAACTCCATAAATCTGAAGAATGAAGTATCAAAAAAAATTGCTGCTGAATAAATCTGTGAATTCTTTAAGATATTAAAAAAAATCCATGATGTTCTTAAAAAAATATATCCAAAAAAAGCCTCAATTTTTTCAAGATATTGATAAGAATTTTCCACAGGGCTTTCGGAAGAATAGCACGAATTTCTTTTAGTATTCAGGAGATTTTTGAGAATTCCAGGGTTTAATTTTTCAAAACAACATACGCGCCAACTTGTGATGTCGTTAGGAGGCAATTGGGGCATTTAAAAATCGATGACATTGGAATAAAATCGATGGAGTTCGTCCAAACCAGACACATTTACTTAAAAAACTCACCCACTCGCTACGTCACAAATTGGCACATATGCTTAGCAAACAAACTTTGTAAATCAAACTTCAGAATTGCTGAAACAATATTTAAACTTGAATTGTTTCGGTCCGATTTATTTGGAGAAGAAAGTTCTTAGTAATTTTTTTTCTGAATGAAGGGTGTAAATTATGGCGAGCTCCTGACAATATTCCATTGATTAGATTCCTTGAGAAAATTGTAAATTAAGCTTTCACATTTTTTTTTTGTAAAATTCGAAAACGATCTCCATCAAAAAATTTCTGCAAATATGACAGGAAAGGTATTAGAAGTGAAGTCATAAATTATACCAGGAATCTTTAAATATTTCCAAAAAGAAAAACTTCAATAGTTTGTGTTAAAGTTTTCACTGCTCAATAAAGTGTTGGCAGATGAATGTTATCGAAAATTGTTTTGGAAGTCAGCAGGAATTCCATTAACAGTCGCGTTAGAATTAGTAATGCTCCGAACTCCAACGAAAAAGGCATGGTAGTCTACCAGCAACTTCTTCGCCATCTGCTCCAAGGATTTCACTAGAAATTTTCTTTGGAGCTTGCACTACAATTTATTAAATAAATTTCCGCTTGAAAGTTAACTGAAGACTCCCGACTAAATTGATAAAGTATCCCGACTAAATTGATATTGATGTCACGAGCACACTCACGAAAAGTACGTTTTATATTTTTTTTTAAATTTCGAAAACGATGTGCAGTGGAAATTCAAAACTAAATCTTTTTTATAAATGAAATGAAGTGGGCACCCAAACGAATTCTAGTTATGCTAATTGTCCGAGATTCAAATTCTTCTTCAACGAATTTTGTACTTTTTAGTAAGAACTATTAATACTTTTTCTCGATTTGTGAGCAAACATTTTAGATTAATTTGTTATTAGGACCCCCACTTGTTAATCCGGTCCTGGATATCGACCACTCTTTAAGATAGTTTAAAATTCACGTAGTTGAAAATATAACTATCAGAGGTACGTGCAACAACACGGCTGTTTATCTGTGGTTTTAAATTTAACATTCAATAGGCAGTCATCATATTGCATTTCGGGACGCCGATTACTCCCAGGTCCACCGTAATTTATGACAGCATTCATCTTGTTTTTCCTTAACCCTAGTCATGCATTGGGGTCATTATGACTCCAAAACGCGCCCAACGGCAGGTAAATTAACGACTCATGCAAAATATTTCATTTTACCAAACCAAATTTGATAGTTCTAAGCGATTTATATTTCCCTTACAAGTCACCCCCCAAAAGCTGAAGTTTACTTACTAACATAAAATGCTTAAATCTATCAAATTTGATTTAGTAAACCGAAATATTTTGCATGAATCGTTAATTTAGATGTGAATTTGTAGGCTTCAGCGGCGTCAGTCGTTTAAGCGTTTCGTAAGCCTCGGAGTGTGGGTTCGATTCCCGCTCCAGTCGGGGAAAACTTTTCGACAAACGGAAAATTCTCCATTTGGCCACTGGGTGTTATGTGTGCTGTCCGTTGTCTCGTGTTAGTAATGTTCAGTCTGTGCAGCCTCTGGCTGAAGACGGTGTAGTGTCTTTTTTTAAATTGACCAATTTACCATTTGATTGTTTAAAAAAATATTTCCTAGCCTAATGGCTTACCATCAAAAAGGCCGAAAATCGCATATTTTGCCCAATAAATTAAGGTATAGCTCAAAATTGTGACGTGCTGGTGCAAATCTGAGCCTGGATTCGGATTCAGCAGCGCAAAATCTGTCAGAGACACATAAGTTTGCTCTTGAGACAAAAAAAATGTAGCGCTGTAATAATAATCAAAAATCAATGAAATACTATCAAAATCGATGCAGTTTCTCCAAATTAGGCATATTCCCGTGGAAACTAGCGCATTCAGTCGAAAAAAGTTGCATTTTGTTCAATTTTGAATACCTTTGAAATTAACTAAAATTTCATAAAAACTTCATAAAAATGGTTTCTTTTAATACGACTTGTTGCGTATGTTGTTCCTTACATAATTATCCGATGTAATCGACGGAGCATATCGCACAAATGTCGGTAATAACTTTGACAAATCAACGTTTTATAAAAACATGTGTTCAACATATCTACTGTGAATTGTGATATATCCCGAGCCTTTTATAATTCAATTTTCATCAATGTGTGTTGTTCCAATTAATGTAAGCAATATCACAATCAATTTATCATAATATTTTTTGGGGTTGATTAATCATGAATGTTAATAACAGAAATGAAAAAAAAAAAATCAACCATTTATCATTCTGATAGTTAATCGCTACTCACAATGATTAACCTTCCTAAGATGTTACGCTAGTCGCACCACGATTTTGTAGCCTATCTAGGTCACATTGACCCCAACATCCTAGTAGGGTTGATATAAAAAATCAACATCTTAATCAATTATTCATGTTGGTTTTCTTGTTTGCTAATAACTAACGCTCAAAAGCAGACAATTTGTAAAAAAAAATCCGTAATGCTGCACATACATTACGGACTGTATATTAATTTGTAAACTTTTAAGCACAATTGATTGATATGTTTGTGTAATGGAACTCAAAACTTGAAATAATGCGTATGTTTCGCTTTTAGATACCTGTTTTGCTACATAAGAATGATACGGAATGTCATTAATTATACAACTTTTCAGAATTTGTTCATATTAGCACAGTACATTAACACTAGACAATGACAATCGGAATTATCTGTTGCGACGCAATATTATTCTCATTATTCAATATTCACAGCGTGCCGATCGTTTTTATTTTTTTCTGAAGTGCACCACTATCGAGATCGCAACCTTGAAAGCGGCGTTGAAAGCGAAAGAAAAAAAAAAACGATCGGTCGGTTAATACAAAACAATAATAAAAGAACAGCGACAACCACCTACAAAAGCAACACACAGCTTTACCACAGACGATAGCGAATGACAGTGATGATAGCTTAGTAGAACGATGATGAATTGTACGCCACAAAAGCCGGTTCTACGGGTGATGTGATGAAGTAATCAAAGATAATTATTGAAGAATTAAAAGGCACGATTTTAATGTTACGTTTTGAAAAACAATCACTTGCTACACAAAGCGTTAAACAAGAAAATACTGAGCATCATCATGGAACGAACGAAAACAGTCAATAAACAATCAACTAATATTTACAGGATTCCGATGATTCCGCATGCGAGTCGTCCTCCGGCATTTCCAGTCTTGAGCGAGTCTGGGTGGTTGGTCTTTCCGAAATCATCAACTCCGGCATGGACGACGATGGCACGACCAAGAACGCTATAGGATCCGAACAGTGAAACGACTGTGTCCGAGAATGAGGTCTTTACCACTCCATTTTCATCAGCAACAACGTTTCCTAGATCGCCAACGTGACGAACTTGATCAGCAGGACCACCGTGCGTGACCTAAAATGTAAAATCGTTAAGCACTTGACCGATCATTTTTGCTCATTAGCGGAAAGTCAACCTTATCCGGATTGTAGTGGCCTCCGGTGCTGGTACATCCATCGCTCAAATCTCCCTTCTCGTGAATGTGGAATCCATGCTTACCGGGACTCAGCCCGATGATGTTCACCTCAATGAAAACTGGCTCGGTACATGATGGCTGCGATAGTGTCACGTTACCGGATACATTGGAAGTACCTTGCAGGAAAACGACTGCTTTCTTGGATTGTTCCTGAGGGCAAGAGAATACAATTCATTTAGCTACAGGGTTAATTGGCAGTAAATATTACTAACATGCGTTTGATGTTTTTGCTTCAATCCCCATTGGAATTATAAAACGCGTTTTAAAAATATTTTGCAATAGATCTGTACTGAATACTTTTCCCGATATGATTAGTTCAAAAAAGGAAAGGATCACTCTTTACATCAATAACCTGTTTTGAACAATCCTGAGAACCGCTGCAAGTCCGTTATAGTGTAGGCCAGTAGGTTTTGGTCAACAGCTGTGTTTTTTTAGATAAAACTAGAATAATTTCTGTATGAGAAGATCCAATCAATGTAACATTGTTATGTATACCATTCAAAACTATCCCATACATTTCTAGGAGGGTGGTTTGGGTAAAATACTGATTTTATTTTATTTACACAACATAATGCCGTCACGTTTGTGATTGTTAATTGTTCTATATATGTTTGAGTTTGTAATATTTATATTTTTATCGAAACCCATTGATCAAATATGCCTGTTTTAAGGTTGGTGCAAAATTACCACACGCACCCTGTAGAAATATATAAACTTTTTGTAATCCCGGTAACTCGTTTTTGGAAGCCCGGGTAAAATGGCTGATAAAATTGGAGGTAAAATTGGCTGATCAACGAACGAACCTTTGTTCATTGTGGAGTAAGGTTGGATAAAACAAAATTCTCGAGATTTCGCCAATCCAGTTACCTAGTTCTAACACTAAGGGGACGATAAAATAAGCGGTGATTGAATTGAATTTACTCCAGAAATTTATTTCTTTCATTGTTAAGACATATAACAATCATCATTTTCTATTGTAAAAGTGTCATTTGCAATAAATATTGTGGTGAAAAATCATACGGCCTGTTGTTGCTTCATCGTTTTCACCATTTGAATAAAGCTACCATTAATTTAAACGTATTGTTACAATACATATCATTGTATTTAAAGACCTTTTTTATCAGGGTATGCATGTATATCTGATGACTTATGCTCAAGAAAGATACTAGTGAGCCCAAGGCTTCTCTCTTCATCTCTCATTCATAAATAGTTCACTGGAGTAAGGTACGGTTTAAGTAACAAAAATTACCTTAATGCAAAAGGAGGGTTACGGGTAGCGAGTAGAGTTGCCTTTCCGTAAACTAAACTTATCCCTTATATCAACCTTCACGACCCGAACCCCGACAACTCATTTTCAAAATGCTAGCATATCCTCAATTTTCATCTGATTTTTTTGAAGTCGCCCTTAATCGGCCATAAACTGGTGCAAGTTTATTACACTCAAGTGGACATGTGATATCCAAAGCCATTCCGGAGATAATCCGGATTGTACTGGGGTCAGGAGGTGAGGGAGGGGTGTGTTTTGCCAAATGACTTAAAGTAATTATTTCGTGTGTTATTGTGTTTGAAAGGCCCCTGTAGAACCTGATCCAGGTGTAACGGAGTGGCCACATCAGTTGATACATACTTCAGCCAATTTTTCCTGTCCCATTCTTTAGAAGTCATGATAATTGATACGTCGCACGGCATGTTTTGGTTGCAAACCAGAAATGTCCCCGATGATACCCCCGTGGAACCTATGCTAGATATTCCGGGGTGGCCATATTAGTTGATAAAGATTTAAATCTATCATTTCTGACTCAGCCATTCGAAATCATGAAGATTGATATGTCGCACAGCATGTTTAGGTTGAAAACCAGAAGTGTCCCCAATGAGGCCCCGCGGAACCTGTCACGGGAATCCGGATGGGTCAACTTATTCAAATCTGGTAATCTCAGTTGTGTTTCACTGTTCGCTACAAAAAAATTACTAAAAATCCATGGTTCAAACAGAAAAACAAACGAAATGATCACTTTTAGCCATTTTGGCTACACCCTGACCCCAGCACAATCCGGAATATCTCCGGAATGGTTCTGGATAGTGCATACTACTTGAGTATAATAAACTTGCACCAATTTATGATCGATTGAGGGCGACTTCAAAAAAATCGGATGAAAATTTACGAAATGCCAGCATTTTGAAAATGAGTTGTCGGGGGTCGGGTACATGAAGGTTAAGTACTCCAACTGTCCTGTACACAATCATATTCTGTTTAGGTAATGTTCCTTAATGGAGGTACACAATAGATTTTGCCTAAGAATCAATTACCTAAATGTGTATCGAAACTCACGAACTGAACGTTTCAGCTATTTTAAGCAAAGTTTGTCGGACTTTGGCCCGCTATTGACTGTGAGACAATCGGAAAGTTCAGCTTTTGGCGCTTACCAGCCGAAGAATGGAAACGGCATACGATTCATACATACATTTTACTGCCTCCAAGAACATTGTCATTCGTAGCACTTTATTCCAACACAGCCTCCCTTATCCCTTATTACATTTGTAGATGACCACAACAGACCTACAAAATGAAACGATAAGAGAAGCTGTAACTATTCAAATCGATGACGTTATCGACATCAGGACCTATCGTGGCGCTGACCTATCGACTCTGACCACTATACACCAAAACCTCCGCTTAGGTAACGAGTCGGGACTGCCTAAATAGAATTTTTACCTTAATGAATTCAGTTCATTACCAAAATGGATTTGAAGATTGCAAAGAAGTTTTTTTTTTCCATAAGTTTATTTGAGGCTCATTCGTTTAATCAAAAACTTTACGGAGCCGATTCCCATATGAATAATTTGATAAGTATTCTAGAACTTCAATTAATTATCTAATAAAACATTTTTCGCGCGCACTTTTTCCTCGGACGAGAATTTGATCCGGAACTGGATTGCGAAGCCGCAAACTGAGCTCGTCTCTGGTCAGCCGTCGAGTTTCCAATCACGTCCTTGATTACTTGAACCGCCCGTTCAACTTTGTCTGCCGTAAGCGTCCAAGTCGTGCTTCCTTCACTACCACCTTGTTTTGGTCCTGGTTGTTCCTGTTCCGGCTCTGTTTCGTTCGTATCCTGATCATCGATTTCCTCCTCAATAACTTCAATAATGTCGTCCTCAATTAGGTCCGAGGGTATCTGCATAGCGGGTGCAATGGGTTTTCCTGCCACAATATTTGCATAAGAACGTTCTCCGGGTTTTTCCTGCTGTACCTTCTTCTTGCTCCTCTTTGCTTGACGCTGAGGACAAGAATCCTTTCGGTGGCCTTCCGCATAACACCAAAAACATGTGTCCTTGAGCCCGTCATAGAACACTCTACCTCTCAGGCCAGCAACGTCAATTGCCGGCGGAATACTTCTTTTAACCTCCATATACACACCGCGTATACCATTGTGCAAATGGTCGAGGCCTAGGTCCGCTGGGAATTTCTCACGGATCACACGGTCGATCTTCCCATATTCTCCAAGCACCAGTGAGAGCTGGTCATCCCCCAGCTCTGGTGGCAGGTCGAAAACTCGAACATACTGCATATTTGCACCAGCGATCGACATGCGTACGTTTACTAGTTTCCCACTGTTATAAACAAACTTTCTTTGTTCCATGTTTTTCTGCAGGGATTCCTTCATGGCATCACTGGACACAAATTTAATATACAGCGATCGATCCTGCGCCGTTTTATACGATGATTCCATCGTTAATAAATCCGTGTCCAATTCCTTCAGAAATCTTGCGATTTCTTCCCATGTGGGATTTGGACTGCCCGCCGGGAAACGGAATTGCACCGTGTTAATAAACATCCCATCCATGATGTGGTAATTGAATGAGATTCAGCACCAACAAGCGAACGTAAACGACCGGTGAACAAAGCCGCGCGCGACAAAGCAAATCGATAGCAAAAAAAAAACTACCTGCAGATCGAACACATTTGTTCGTCTATACTCGACGGCTTCTGCGACAGAACTCTGCAAAGAAGTTTAAGAAGGTTGAGTGAACAGAAGATTTAAAGGGGGCCATGCGGGGGCTTCAGAGGGATTTCATGGGAGTTTCATGGGGGGGGGGGGGTTGTTGTCAGAGGCGTTGCACCGGAAGAGGGGGGTGGTCTTCAGGGGTATTTTCGGGGAGTTTCGAAGGGTCTTAGTTGTATGGGATCCGATAGGGTTTTAAGGTGATTTCGAGTGCATTTCAGAAAGCTTCAGAGGATTTTTTATCAGTTTCAGAGGCGTTATGAAGGCGTTTTGGGGGGTTTCTAAGGGTCTCAGGTGCGTTACATGGGGTCCGAGGGGGCTTTAGGGTGATTTCGAAGGCATTTCAGACAGCTTCAGATGATTTTTGGCGAGTTTCAGAGGCGTTACTCAGGCGCTATGTAGACGTTTTTGGGGGTTTCAAGGGGAACCCCCCGTGCGTAACATGGTGTCCGGGGGGTTTTAGGGGGATTTCGAAGGCGGTTCAGGAAGCTTTTTGACGTGTATAAGAAGCGTTACGTAGGCGTTTTCGGGGGTTTTGGAGGGTCTCTGGGGAGTTACAGGGGATTTTGAGGGGGTTGAGAGGGCCTCCAGTTTCTAAAAATACATTTTGGATCACAGCTCTTAAGTAAGATTCAGAGAGATTTCAGCGGTTCTTCAAAGTGTTTCTCAAACGTTTCAGGTGGTTTCAGAAGAGATTCGAAACGTTCTAGACAGTTTACGATTGTACATCCGATGGCCTATACCCAAGGGAGCTCTTAGAGATTCTTAAACAAACATTGAACTTATCACTTGTCACTCAGCACAGAGTTGCATGAGGCTGTGTAAGCATGACGTTTATTCAATAATTTAGGCACACAAGTTATGCATGTACATTGTACATAGGTTCGATGACTTATGCTCAAGAATGTTATTAGGAAACCGTTAACAGTCTCAAACCAACCCCATCTCCCCTAATTGCTCCCCCTGAGAACGCCCTGAACTCCCCTTAACTCCACTTGCAACTTAATTCCCTTGAACCATTATTATCTCTAATCTAAAACACTCCAATTGCTCTGAAAAGGTAACGTTACCTAAATGGATTCGACCTAAATGGAGGTTTGAGTGTACGATATTGCCCAAAAATTTACGCGGCCTTTCCTCGAGGAAAGGAACAGCCGGGTTATTTGCATCCCGTTTACTTCATTCTTATGGGAGATAACATTGCGGCGTTTCCTCAAGTGCGGCCGTTCCTTTCCAGAAGGATTTGCCGCGTGGACTTTCGTGCAAATGCGCGTTTGGAAACATTTCAAAGGCCGCGCGGTGTATCATTTTCAGCGCACCACTCAATACCTGATCATGGTCAAACTGTGCCCAAAACTCTCCATAAACAACTATCTTTGGTACCAATGGCCGCCTCGGTACTTCCAAGACCTACTGAAGCAACCATATGTCTTCTCTATTGACAAGCTTTGTACTGCCTATTGATTTTTTAAAGATATTCTCCACAAAATGTTAAATATATTTTTGCGTTTATCTTACTTTCCTGTCGATATTCTCAATTATTATTCCACACGAAGACGTATGAGTCCCGGACCAGTGAAACAGCCCAGGAAACAGTGGCAAAGTGAATAAAGGCGAATACGTTGATCCATGCCAAATTCCAATCGCGATTACGAACATCTTACGTAAGAATACCGATATGTATACCAATTCAAGACATTCTAAAAAACAGAGCATGTCTTTTTTGATATTTACTGATTTAAACTATCTTATCAACACCTAAAATAAGATACATCGAGGCAAATTGAAACGGGTGGGATGAGATGAACCAGTGAGTTAACGTAATGTTATCCATGGTTAGAACAATTTGATTACCATAACACATACACGGCATACAATAAGACAAGGTAGGCTATTATTGGTAAACATCAGTTTTGGACATAAACAAGTGACGTCATTTTTATCGTCCTATATGTTGATCAAAATGATAGGGACTACTAGAACGTTTTATTCATGTCTTTGAACGATTAGAACAACATCATTGAACAATAAAATCAGCATGTTTTGCGGAATGTATCCTTCTAAATGGTATAGAAAATGTGCCGTGCGTTTGATTGTGTATTATGCTCGTATAAACCATTGCCAGTACATAACCGTTAAAAATGCCATGGCCTACTGAGGCATCTCAAAATGGTACCTAATGATAAAGTTTCTCGCTAGTAGGTCCCTTTCTGTATCAAAGAAAATGGATTTGTCAACGGAAACGAAAATTCAATAAATGATGCCACCATAATTCCTAAACACAATCAAAACAAAAACTTGTTGAGCATACGTGATTTTTTACTTTGTATGTGTTTTTGGGCAGTTCTTTTGTGATTTTTTTTAGAAAAATACCTCAAAATCCCAATTTCACTAAATAGTAAATCGTGAATAACTCTGAAACGGATAGAAAAAACGCAATGCTATCTTCGGCAAAGTTTTTCCTCATAAAATTTGCGATCTTTTTATGGAAATTGTTTAAAATTAGCCATTAAGTTCAGATACGTTTTATGATGGGTAAAAGGCACAGTATATCAAACATTGACAAACTTTAGTAAATTCAAAAATTCAGTATGAAAAAGTTACCCGCAAAACATGTCGTTAATTATTTTTCTCAAGTAGTTTGGATCCATATCAAGCTGCAAAAAATATAAAAATAGTGGGTATTGCCAATTTTTGTACGGTAAAAAATATTTGTATAAAATTTATTATGAAAAATGGCCATTTTTCGAAAATCTCGCCGGGGCGACCTCTAAACGTCATTTCTGAAAGTTGCCGTCATACAAAAGTTTGTTTCTAACACCCTTAGCTATCATTTGCAGGGTGAGCCCCCAAGCATTTTGACCATGTGCAATTTTTGGGACAACCTAATGAGGTGTGTGAAGTGAGCGACGTTGCTTAATAATAGAACAAAAATCGATTTCAAATCATCAACCTTGTATGGAAAGTCGAAAAATTTTCCGCTCTACTGTATTTTTTTTCCTTCGCGTTTTCGAACTCAGGGCATGATTCTACACCAAAAATGATCATCAGCTTACCGAGTTCAAAAATGCTGTAAACTAGTGTATTTGAAGCAGTACTCTATCCACCAATTAAGATGAAGTGGACCTAAGCAAAAGGTGTCTTTGTTTTAAATGTGAAATAATCAGAAAATCGAAAAAATATAGTCCGGACAAAAGAAAAGATATTTTTTTTTGTCTGTACTGTACTGTTTTTCTTCAAGTTCCTCGGATTTGCTTTTATTCCACATAATAATACTTATTTAAGAATTACAATAAAAGCTAGATTCGTAATATTTCTCACATTTTAATTCACTTTTTTACTAGTCTTCCTGCTTTAATGGTTTCATTTACCTGGGTATTGAATTCTGTTTTTTATTTGTTTTAGAGTAGAGAAAATATATGAAAATTATATTATGGAAATTCTTTATCAATGATAAAAAATAATAAAACGTGTTATTATTTTGTTATTCTCATCTGGTAGTAACTTTTCATTACCAGGATGAGGTTATTGTACATATTAAGTCTTCAAAAAGCTTTATTGTATATTACAGGGTGCGGCAGGAAAAAAATGCGAAAAGTTCAAGGCACTATTACACGCCAAATATGCGATACATATGACTATTTTTTCACGACAGTGTATCAGTTAATATCTATGTTCTAGCACTGCAAAATAAAAATGAACATATTTGATGTTTAACATGTAATAATGTAAGCCCAATAACCCGAGCAAAGTACAATAACTGACCAGTAACAAAGTGATAACTAGGGTTCGCTCCATAACTTATCTTAATTTTTTTTGTTATCAATTTAATAAATCGCGTTACTACACCTGTCAAGCTGGAGGCATCATTGTCGACGACAATAATGGAAGTTAGTTATCCATGACCGTTGCAAATATCTTTTTGGTAACAAAATGAGCTTTCATCTGTATGAAATGGATTGATTTACAGAAATTGTTATCAGGGTGCCTTTGATGACAACATAATGAGATATTTGAATGATATCCCACGTATACTTGGTTGTTATCATGTTTGTTATGTTGCCTGCTTATTCAGCCAAAATGAGAACAAATTTAGTTAATTATTCTTGATATCAGATAACTCAGTATATTATCCAGTTAACTTTGCTCGGGAAGCGGGTACTGCGCGCCCAATGGTCATTAAATAAAATGACTATAACAGTAAACAAAGAGCTTTTATTCGATGAGCAGCCAGAGCACACTGATCCAGAGCCATGTAGTTTCACATACTAGATGAAATACGTCAATATATTTGATGATATTGTAGAGAAAATTAAAAATATGTTTTATCAGATACGAAATTTAGCGCCATGTGTACTTTTCTGCGGTTTGAAAATTCTTATTGTCTTCAGCTTCAGGCGCCACCCTGTAAAATGGGAAAATTTTTAATTAACTTTTAAGAAAACTAGCCTACAGTATGACCCATAAAAAATGCGACATTCTATTTTTTTGCGGTATTTGATGGTTTTTATTGAAATAATCCTAATGAATTAAACTTTTTTGGATTAGGATACAATAAAAAGGTCATTGTCATACAGGATCTTTAAAATTTTTGTCAAAATATTCATTGGTTACGTTTATGGGATACCTTACAATTGTTAACAATTTCTAAATAAAATCAAGTTGTGGAGCGGATCTGGTTGGATGGTTAGAACACTTGACTATCACGCCGAGGACCTGGGATCGAATCCCACTCCCGACAAACTCACAAAATGTGAGTTCTTCCTTCGGAAGGGAAGTAAAGCGTGGGTCCCGAGATGAACTAGCCCAGGGCTAAAAATCTCGTTAATACAGATAAAAAAAAAAAAAAATCAAGTTTTCCTCTAATTTTCAGCGCAAAATGAACTAAGATAAAAACTTTAAAACACATGGAAACCATGAAGAAATAAGTACTCTTTAATACGCCCATGTTTCAAAAATATTTTAAAAATAATTTAAAATGTTTAGGAAACAAATACTAAAAAAGGTGCAACATATTAAAAACCGTATTTAAGATAAATTAATAAAAAAGCTATAAAACGATCCGAGTGTCTGTTCACCAAGGAGGTGCGGCTCAAACAGCGTCTGTTCTGGCATCCAGCGGCTGAGTAAGAAACGCTGCACCACGCCCAGCTAGATCCAAGGTGGTAGCCCCATCAGCGTGGTCGTCCCAGTGTTGGTTGGGACGTTAAACAGAACTGGCACGATGGCCCTCCGGCGAGACAGGAGTGTTGGCGTAGGCCCAATAAGCCACCCGTAAAAATCCCCATTGCGAATAACATAGGAGAAAATACGACTCGATACAATCGGCAAAGACCCACGCGACGAAATAAGGACTACGATTGGAAACTTGGAACATGGAATTGCAAGTCACTAGGTTTCGCAGGATGTGACAGGATAATCTACGACGAACTACATCCCCGCAACTTTGACATCGTGGCGTTGCAGGAACTTTGTTGGACTGGACAGAAAGTGTGGAAAAGCGGGCATCGAGCGGCTACCTTCTACCAAAGCTGTGGCACCACCAATGAACTGGGAACAGGATTTATAGTGTTGGGCAAGATGCGACAACGTGTGATCGGGTGGCAGCCGATCAACGCAAGGATGTGCATGTTAAGAGTTAAGGGCCGTTTCTTCAACTACAGCATCATCAACGTCCACTGCCCACACGAAGGGAGACCCGATGACGAGAAAGAAGCGTTCTACGCGCAGTTAGAGCAAACATACGATGGTTGCTCGCCGCGTGACGTGAAAATCGTTGTCGGCGACATGAACGCGCAGGTAGGAAGGGAGGAAATGTACAGACCGGTAATCGGGCGAAACAGCCTGCACGCCGTATCGAATGATAACGGCCAGCGATGCGTAAACTTTGCAGCCTCCCGTGGTATGGTAGTCCGAAGCACCTTCTTCCCCCGCAAAGATATCCACAAAGCCACCTGGAGATCACCCGACCATCAAACAGAAAACCAAATCGACCACGTTCTAATCGACGGTAAATTCTTCTCAGATATAACCAACGTCCGCACATACCGCAGTGCGAATATAGATTCGGATCACTACTTAGTCGCTGTATGCATGCGCTCAAAACTTTCGACAGTTATCACCACGCGTCGAAGTCGAACGCCGCGGCTCAACATCGAGCAACTTCGTAACGTAGAAGTGGCTCAAGACTACGCGCAGCAGTTAGCAGTGGCCCTACCAACGGAAGAGCAGCTTGGCGCAGCTACACTTGAAGATGGCTGGAGGGACATCCGATCCGCCATAGGTAGTACCTCGGCTACAGCACTAGGCTTCGCGACTCCGAATCACAGAAACGACTGGTACGACGGCGAATGTGAACAGTTGAAAAACGAGAAGAATGCAGCATGGGCGAGAATGCTGCAACACCGTACGAGAGCGAATGAGGCACGTTACAAACAGGCGCGGAACAGGCAGAACTCAGTCTTCCGGATGAAGAAGCGCCAGCAGGAAGAACGAGATCGCGAAGCGATGGAAGAGCTGTACCGCGCTAAGGACACACGAAAGTTCTACGAGAAGCTGAACCGCTCGCGCAGAGGCTTTGTGCCACAAGCCGACATGTGCCGAGATAATCACGGGAATATTCTCACGAGCGAGCGTGAGGTGGTCGAGAGGTGGCGGCAGCATTACGATGAGCACCTCAATGGCGACGTTGCAAGTACCGAAGGTGGCGTGGTAACCGATCTAGGAGTATGTGCACAGGACGAAAGACTTCCAGCCCCTGACCTTCAAGAGATTGAGGAGGAGGTTGGCCGGTTGAAAAACAACAAAGCCGCTGGAGCAGATCAACTACCAAGCGAGCTTCTAAAATACGGTGGAGAAGCACTGGTGAGAGCACTACACTGGGTCATTACCAAGATTTGGGAGGAGGAAGTATTACCGGAGGAATGGATGGAAGGTATCGTGTGTCCCATCTACAAAAAGGGCGACAAGTTGGATTGCGGGAACTACCGCGCGATCACACTACTGAGCGCTGCCTACAAGATACTCTCTCAAATTTTATGCCGCCGTCTATCACCGATTGCAAGAGAGTTCGTGGGGCAATATCAGGCTGGATTTATGGGTGAACGCGCTACAACGGACCAGATGTTCGCCATCCGCCAGGTGTTGCAGAAATGCCGCGAATAGGGTAGGTAATCAAAATTTGAACCAAATTGCGGTTTTCTGAAGCAGTGTAAATTTTAAGTGATTTTTTCTCCCACATGGAAATAATTTACTACGGCAAAATCGTATGTACATGAAAGCCACGGGTATAAGCTATCTGTTAAATGGTAAAAAGTTGGTATTTGCACCGAATTTCATTGAAATATTTGGTTTTTCATCAACAATGATTTTAATCTTAATTTGAACCATCGTAATCATAATTTGAACCAATTTTAATCTTAATTTGAACTACTGGCGGCAGCAGCTCGAGCAACTCACAAAACAGCCAATTCCATGCTAAACAATGAAAAATCACATGAATCTGCTAATTCTCATATCTATTTTTCATTAGGCAGTGGAATCTCAACTCAGAATGTTCGAAATTCTTTAGGAATTTGGAAACAAAATTTGGATTTTTTCATCCCCCAAGAGTAAACAAAGCAACCACTAGCGCAATCTACAGGCCAACACTAGAAGCTCACCCCCGTTTACTAGTTCAAATTTAGATTACAAATGGTTCAACTTAAGATAACATTCTCCAAGTAAGAATCACTTAAATTTGATAATTTAATGACAAATAATGCGGAATATTATTCGGTTGGTCGATTCTACGATAAATAGGCTTTCATTTGACGTGTTCACATATTGCGTGTGATACAATGCATGAGCTGTACGAGTGCACCGAAAATGTGCTTTCTCTTGGGGGAAATGGGTGAAATCACAGTGATTTTTCAATTGCCTGTTTTCCATGACAAAAACGCTTTTTTCAATGCTTTTAAAGTCCATGTTATCATGTTATATTACGGAAAGCTGTTTAACATCTTTTTCGGGACAATATTTGCCTGAAAAGTACGCCGTTTTAATGAATTTTGAAATGGTTCAAATTAAGATTACAATTTGACTAGTTCAAAGTTTGATTTCTTACCCTACAACGTGCCCACACATCACTTGTTCATCGATTTCAAATCGGCGTATGATACAATCGATCGAGAACAGCTATGGCAGATTATGCACGAATACGGATTCCCGGATAAACTGATACGGTTGATCATGGCGACGATGGATCGAGTGATGTGCGTAGTTCGAGTATCAGGGACACTCTCGAGTCCCTTCGAATCTCGCAGAGGGTTACGGCAAGGTGATGGTCTTTCGTGCTTGCTGTTCAACATTGCTTTGGAGGGTGTAATAAGAAGAGCGGGGATAAACACGAGTGGGACGATTTTCACGAAGTCCGTTCAGCTGCTTGGTTTCGCCGATGATATTGATATTATTGCTCGTAAATTTGAGACGATGGCGGAAACGTACATCCGACTAAAGAGTGAAGCCAGGCGAATCGGATTAGTCATTAATGTGTCGAAGACAAAGTACATGATGGCAAAGAACTCTAGGGAGGAATCACCGCGCCCGCCACCCCGAATTCATATCGACGGTGATGAAATCGAGGCGGTTGAAGAATTCGTGTACTTGGGCTCACTGGTGACCGCCGACAACGACACCAGCAGAGAAATTCAGAGGCGCATTGTGGCAGGAAATCGTTCGTACTTTGGACTCCGCAGAACTCTACGATCGAATAAAGTTCGCCGTAACACGAAGTTAACCATCTACAAAACGCTGATTAGACCGGTCGTCCTCTATGGGCACGAAACATGGACCCTACGTGCAGAGGACCAACGCGCCCTTGGAGTTTTCGAACGGAAGGTGTTGCGTACCATCTACGGCGGAGTGCAGATGGAAGACGGGACTTGGAGAAGGCGAATGAACCACGAGCTGCATCAGCTGCTGAGAGAACCAACCATCGTCCATACCGCGAAAATCGGGAGGCTACGGTGGGCGGGTCACGTCATCAGGATGTCGGATAGCAACCCGACTAAAATGGTTCTCGAGAGTCATCCGACCGGTACAAGAAGACGTGGAGCGCAGCGAGCTAGGTGGATCGACCAAGTGGAGGACGATCTGCGGACCCTACGCAGAGTGCGGAACTGGCGACAAACAGCCATGGACCGAGTGGAGTGGAGGCGGCTACTATGTACAGCAGAGGCCACCCCGGCCTTAGCCTGACCGGTAAGTAAGTAATAAAAAAGCTTAACACTGTTTTTCAAAACAATTTTTTGTCGATGAAGGCATATAAACCTACCTTTATGATAGGTACAAATACTAAGTACTTTAAAACAAATTCATGCTTAAAACATAATATTTTCTAAAAATTATCATTTGTCAAATAATAAAATTTTCAGAAAATGTCTCTTAATTTATAAGGTAATATTTTTTTCGTTCTTGTCCGACGAACCAACGAACAAAAATTTACGCGGCCTTTCCTCGAGGAAAGGAACAGCCGGGTTATTTGCATCCCGTTTACTTCATTCTTATGGGAGATAACATTGCGGCGTTTCCTCAAGTGCGGCCGTTCCTTTCCAGAAGGATTTGCCGCGTGGACTTTCGTGCAAATGCGCGTTTGGAAACATTTCAAAGGCCGCGCGGTGTATCATTTTCAGCGCACCACTCAATACCTGATCATGGTCAAACTGTGCCCAAAACTCTCCATAAACAACTATCTTTGGTACCAATGGCCGCCTCGGTACTTCCAAGACCTACTGAAGCAACCATATGTCTTCTCTATTGACAAGCTTTGTACTGCCTATTGATTTTTTAAAGATATTCTCCACAAAATGTTAAATATATTTTTGCGTTTATCTTACTTTCCTGTCGATATTCTCAATTATTATTCCACACGAAGACGTATGAGTCCCGGACCAGTGAAACAGCCCAGGAAACAGTGGCAAAGTGAATAAAGGCGAATACGTTGATCCATGCCAAATTCCAATCGCGATTACGAACATCTTACGTAAGAATACCGATATGTATACCAATTCAAGACATTCTAAAAAACAGAGCATGTCTTTTTTGATATTTACTGATTTAAACTATCTTATCAACACCTAAAATAAGATACATCGAGGCAAATTGAAACGGGTGGGATGAGATGAACCAGTGAGTTAACGTAATGTTATCCATGGTTAGAACAATTTGATTACCATAACACATACACGGCATACAATAAGACAAGGTAGGCTATTATTGGTAAACATCAGTTTTGGACATAAACAAGTGACGTCATTTTTATCGTCCTATATGTTGATCAAAATGATAGGGACTACTAGAACGTTTTATTCATGTCTTTGAACGATTAGAACAACATCATTGAACAATAAAATCAGCATGTTTTGCGGAATGTATCCTTCTAAATGGTATAGAAAATGTGCCGTGCGTTTGATTGTGTATTATGCTCGTATAAACCATTGCCAGTACATAACCGTTAAAAATGCCATGGCCTACTGAGGCATCTCAAAATGGTACCTAATGATAAAGTTTCTCGCTAGTAGGTCCCTTTCTGTATCAAAGAAAATGGATTTGTCAACGGAAACGAAAATTCAATAAATGATGCCACCATAATTCCTAAACACAATCAAAACAAAAACTTGTTGAGCATACGTGATTTTTTACTTTGTATGTGTTTTTGGGCAGTTCTTTTGTGATTTTTTTTAGAAAAATACCTCAAAATCCCAATTTCACTAAATAGTAAATCGTGAATAACTCTGAAACGGATAGAAAAAACGCAATGCTATCTTCGGCAAAGTTTTTCCTCATAAAATTTGCGATCTTTTTATGGAAATTGTTTAAAATTAGCCATTAAGTTCAGATACGTTTTATGATGGGTAAAAGGCACAGTATATCAAACATTGACAAACTTTAGTAAATTCAAAAATTCAGTATGAAAAAGTTACCCGCAAAACATGTCGTTAATTATTTTTCTCAAGTAGTTTGGATCCATATCAAGCTGCAAAAAATATAAAAATAGTGGGTATTGCCAATTTTTGTACGGTAAAAAATATTTGTATAAAATTTATTATGAAAAATGGCCATTTTTCGAAAATCTCGCCGGGGCGACCTCTAAACGTCATTTCTGAAAGTTGCCGTCATACAAAAGTTTGTTTCTAACACCCTTAGCTATCATTTGCAGGGTGAGCCCCCAAGCATTTTGACCATGTGCAATTTTTGGGACAACCTAATGAGGTGTGTGAAGTGAGCGACGTTGCTTAATAATAGAACAAAAATCGATTTCAAATCATCAACCTTGTATGGAAAGTCGAAAAATTTTCCGCTCTACTGTATTTTTTTTCCTTCGCGTTTTCGAACTCAGGGCATGATTCTACACCAAAAATGATCATCAGCTTACCGAGTTCAAAAATGCTGTAAACTAGTGTATTTGAAGCAGTACTCTATCCACCAATTAAGATGAAGTGGACCTAAGCAAAAGGTGTCTTTGTTTTAAATGTGAAATAATCAGAAAATCGAAAAAATATAGTCCGGACAAAAGAAAAGATATTTTTTTTTGTCTGTACTGTACTGTTTTTCTTCAAGTTCCTCGGATTTGCTTTTATTCCACATAATAATACTTATTTAAGAATTACAATAAAAGCTAGATTCGTAATATTTCTCACATTTTAATTCACTTTTTTACTAGTCTTCCTGCTTTAATGGTTTCATTTACCTGGGTATTGAATTCTGTTTTTTATTTGTTTTAGAGTAGAGAAAATATATGAAAATTATATTATGGAAATTCTTTATCAATGATAAAAAATAATAAAACGTGTTATTATTTTGTTATTCTCATCTGGTAGTAACTTTTCATTACCAGGATGAGGTTATTGTACATATTAAGTCTTCAAAAAGCTTTATTGTATATTACAGGGTGCGGCAGGAAAAAAATGCGAAAAGTTCAAGGCACTATTACACGCCAAATATGCGATACATATGACTATTTTTTCACGACAGTGTATCAGTTAATATCTATGTTCTAGCACTGCAAAATAAAAATGAACATATTTGATGTTTAACATGTAATAATGTAAGCCCAATAACCCGAGCAAAGTACAATAACTGACCAGTAACAAAGTGATAACTAGGGTTCGCTCCATAACTTATCTTAATTTTTTTTGTTATCAATTTAATAAATCGCGTTACTACACCTGTCAAGCTGGAGGCATCATTGTCGACGACAATAATGGAAGTTAGTTATCCATGACCGTTGCAAATATCTTTTTGGTAACAAAATGAGCTTTCATCTGTATGAAATGGATTGATTTACAGAAATTGTTATCAGGGTGCCTTTGATGACAACATAATGAGATATTTGAATGATATCCCACGTATACTTGGTTGTTATCATGTTTGTTATGTTGCCTGCTTATTCAGCCAAAATGAGAACAAATTTAGTTAATTATTCTTGATATCAGATAACTCAGTATATTATCCAGTTAACTTTGCTCGGGAAGCGGGTACTGCGCGCCCAATGGTCATTAAATAAAATGACTATAACAGTAAACAAAGAGCTTTTATTCGATGAGCAGCCAGAGCACACTGATCCAGAGCCATGTAGTTTCACATACTAGATGAAATACGTCAATATATTTGATGATATTGTAGAGAAAATTAAAAATATGTTTTATCAGATACGAAATTTAGCGCCATGTGTACTTTTCTGCGGTTTGAAAATTCTTATTGTCTTCAGCTTCAGGCGCCACCCTGTAAAATGGGAAAATTTTTAATTAACTTTTAAGAAAACTAGCCTACAGTATGACCCATAAAAAATGCGACATTCTATTTTTTTGCGGTATTTGATGGTTTTTATTGAAATAATCCTAATGAATTAAACTTTTTTGGATTAGGATACAATAAAAAGGTCATTGTCATACAGGATCTTTAAAATTTTTGTCAAAATATTCATTGGTTACGTTTATGGGATACCTTACAATTGTTAACAATTTCTAAATAAAATCAAGTTGTGGAGCGGATCTGGTTGGATGGTTAGAACACTTGACTATCACGCCGAGGACCTGGGATCGAATCCCACTCCCGACAAACTCACAAAATGTGAGTTCTTCCTTCGGAAGGGAAGTAAAGCGTGGGTCCCGAGATGAACTAGCCCAGGGCTAAAAATCTCGTTAATACAGATAAAAAAAAAAAAAAATCAAGTTTTCCTCTAATTTTCAGCGCAAAATGAACTAAGATAAAAACTTTAAAACACATGGAAACCATGAAGAAATAAGTACTCTTTAATACGCCCATGTTTCAAAAATATTTTAAAAATAATTTAAAATGTTTAGGAAACAAATACTAAAAAAGGTGCAACATATTAAAAACCGTATTTAAGATAAATTAATAAAAAAGCTATAAAACGATCCGAGTGTCTGTTCACCAAGGAGGTGCGGCTCAAACAGCGTCTGTTCTGGCATCCAGCGGCTGAGTAAGAAACGCTGCACCACGCCCAGCTAGATCCAAGGTGGTAGCCCCATCAGCGTGGTCGTCCCAGTGTTGGTTGGGACGTTAAACAGAACTGGCACGATGGCCCTCCGGCGAGACAGGAGTGTTGGCGTAGGCCCAATAAGCCACCCGTAAAAATCCCCATTGCGAATAACATAGGAGAAAATACGACTCGATACAATCGGCAAAGACCCACGCGACGAAATAAGGACTACGATTGGAAACTTGGAACATGGAATTGCAAGTCACTAGGTTTCGCAGGATGTGACAGGATAATCTACGACGAACTACATCCCCGCAACTTTGACATCGTGGCGTTGCAGGAACTTTGTTGGACTGGACAGAAAGTGTGGAAAAGCGGGCATCGAGCGGCTACCTTCTACCAAAGCTGTGGCACCACCAATGAACTGGGAACAGGATTTATAGTGTTGGGCAAGATGCGACAACGTGTGATCGGGTGGCAGCCGATCAACGCAAGGATGTGCATGTTAAGAGTTAAGGGCCGTTTCTTCAACTACAGCATCATCAACGTCCACTGCCCACACGAAGGGAGACCCGATGACGAGAAAGAAGCGTTCTACGCGCAGTTAGAGCAAACATACGATGGTTGCTCGCCGCGTGACGTGAAAATCGTTGTCGGCGACATGAACGCGCAGGTAGGAAGGGAGGAAATGTACAGACCGGTAATCGGGCGAAACAGCCTGCACGCCGTATCGAATGATAACGGCCAGCGATGCGTAAACTTTGCAGCCTCCCGTGGTATGGTAGTCCGAAGCACCTTCTTCCCCCGCAAAGATATCCACAAAGCCACCTGGAGATCACCCGACCATCAAACAGAAAACCAAATCGACCACGTTCTAATCGACGGTAAATTCTTCTCAGATATAACCAACGTCCGCACATACCGCAGTGCGAATATAGATTCGGATCACTACTTAGTCGCTGTATGCATGCGCTCAAAACTTTCGACAGTTATCACCACGCGTCGAAGTCGAACGCCGCGGCTCAACATCGAGCAACTTCGTAACGTAGAAGTGGCTCAAGACTACGCGCAGCAGTTAGCAGTGGCCCTACCAACGGAAGAGCAGCTTGGCGCAGCTACACTTGAAGATGGCTGGAGGGACATCCGATCCGCCATAGGTAGTACCTCGGCTACAGCACTAGGCTTCGCGACTCCGAATCACAGAAACGACTGGTACGACGGCGAATGTGAACAGTTGAAAAACGAGAAGAATGCAGCATGGGCGAGAATGCTGCAACACCGTACGAGAGCGAATGAGGCACGTTACAAACAGGCGCGGAACAGGCAGAACTCAGTCTTCCGGATGAAGAAGCGCCAGCAGGAAGAACGAGATCGCGAAGCGATGGAAGAGCTGTACCGCGCTAAGGACACACGAAAGTTCTACGAGAAGCTGAACCGCTCGCGCAGAGGCTTTGTGCCACAAGCCGACATGTGCCGAGATAATCACGGGAATATTCTCACGAGCGAGCGTGAGGTGGTCGAGAGGTGGCGGCAGCATTACGATGAGCACCTCAATGGCGACGTTGCAAGTACCGAAGGTGGCGTGGTAACCGATCTAGGAGTATGTGCACAGGACGAAAGACTTCCAGCCCCTGACCTTCAAGAGATTGAGGAGGAGGTTGGCCGGTTGAAAAACAACAAAGCCGCTGGAGCAGATCAACTACCAAGCGAGCTTCTAAAATACGGTGGAGAAGCACTGGTGAGAGCACTACACTGGGTCATTACCAAGATTTGGGAGGAGGAAGTATTACCGGAGGAATGGATGGAAGGTATCGTGTGTCCCATCTACAAAAAGGGCGACAAGTTGGATTGCGGGAACTACCGCGCGATCACACTACTGAGCGCTGCCTACAAGATACTCTCTCAAATTTTATGCCGCCGTCTATCACCGATTGCAAGAGAGTTCGTGGGGCAATATCAGGCTGGATTTATGGGTGAACGCGCTACAACGGACCAGATGTTCGCCATCCGCCAGGTGTTGCAGAAATGCCGCGAATAGGGTAGGTAATCAAAATTTGAACCAAATTGCGGTTTTCTGAAGCAGTGTAAATTTTAAGTGATTTTTTCTCCCACATGGAAATAATTTACTACGGCAAAATCGTATGTACATGAAAGCCACGGGTATAAGCTATCTGTTAAATGGTAAAAAGTTGGTATTTGCACCGAATTTCATTGAAATATTTGGTTTTTCATCAACAATGATTTTAATCTTAATTTGAACCATCGTAATCATAATTTGAACCAATTTTAATCTTAATTTGAACTACTGGCGGCAGCAGCTCGAGCAACTCACAAAACAGCCAATTCCATGCTAAACAATGAAAAATCACATGAATCTGCTAATTCTCATATCTATTTTTCATTAGGCAGTGGAATCTCAACTCAGAATGTTCGAAATTCTTTAGGAATTTGGAAACAAAATTTGGATTTTTTCATCCCCCAAGAGTAAACAAAGCAACCACTAGCGCAATCTACAGGCCAACACTAGAAGCTCACCCTCGTTTACTAGTTCAAATTTAGATTACAAATGGTTCAACTTAAGATAACATTCTCCAAGTAAGAATCACTTAAATTTGATAATTTAATGACAAATAATGCGGAATATTATTCGGTTGGTCGATTCTACGATAAATAGGCTTTCATTTGACGTGTTCACATATTGCGTGTGATACAATGCATGAGCTGTACGAGTGCACCGAAAATGTGCTTTCTCTTGGGGGAAATGGGTGAAATCACAGTGATTTTTCAATTGCCTGTTTTCCATGACAAAAACGCTTTTTTCAATGCTTTTAAAGTCCATGTTATCATGTTATATTACGGAAAGCTGTTTAACATCTTTTTCGGGACAATATTTGCCTGAAAAGTACGCCGTTTTAATGAATTTTGAAATGGTTCAAATTAAGATTACAATTTGACTAGTTCAAAGTTTGATTTCTTACCCTACAACGTGCCCACACATCACTTGTTCATCGATTTCAAATCGGCGTATGATACAATCGATCGAGAACAGCTATGGCAGATTATGCACGAATACGGATTCCCGGATAAACTGATACGGTTGATCATGGCGACGATGGATCGAGTGATGTGCGTAGTTCGAGTATCAGGGACACTCTCGAGTCCCTTCGAATCTCGCAGAGGGTTACGGCAAGGTGATGGTCTTTCGTGCTTGCTGTTCAACATTGCTTTGGAGGGTGTAATAAGAAGAGCGGGGATAAACACGAGTGGGACGATTTTCACGAAGTCCGTTCAGCTGCTTGGTTTCGCCGATGATATTGATATTATTGCTCGTAAATTTGAGACGATGGCGGAAACGTACATCCGACTAAAGAGTGAAGCCAGGCGAATCGGATTAGTCATTAATGTGTCGAAGACAAAGTACATGATGGCAAAGAACTCTAGGGAGGAATCACCGCGCCCGCCACCCCGAATTCATATCGACGGTGATGAAATCGAGGCGGTTGAAGAATTCGTGTACTTGGGCTCACTGGTGACCGCCGACAACGACACCAGCAGAGAAATTCAGAGGCGCATTGTGGCAGGAAATCGTTCGTACTTTGGACTCCGCAGAACTCTACGATCGAATAAAGTTCGCCGTAACACGAAGTTAACCATCTACAAAACGCTGATTAGACCGGTCGTCCTCTATGGGCACGAAACATGGACCCTACGTGCAGAGGACCAACGCGCCCTTGGAGTTTTCGAACGGAAGGTGTTGCGTACCATCTACGGCGGAGTGCAGATGGAAGACGGGACTTGGAGAAGGCGAATGAACCACGAGCTGCATCAGCTGCTGAGAGAACCAACCATCGTCCATACCGCGAAAATCGGGAGGCTACGGTGGGCGGGTCACGTCATCAGGATGTCGGATAGCAACCCGACTAAAATGGTTCTCGAGAGTCATCCGACCGGTACAAGAAGACGTGGAGCGCAGCGAGCTAGGTGGATCGACCAAGTGGAGGACGATCTGCGGACCCTACGCAGAGTGCGGAACTGGCGACAAACAGCCATGGACCGAGTGGAGTGGAGGCGGCTACTATGTACAGCAGAGGCCACCCCGGCCTTAGCCTGACCGGTAAGTAAGTAATAAAAAAGCTTAACACTGTTTTTCAAAACAATTTTTTGTCGATGAAGGCATATAAACCTACCTTTATGATAGGTACAAATACTAAGTACTTTAAAACAAATTCATGCTTAAAACATAATATTTTCTAAAAATTATCATTTGTCAAATAATAAAATTTTCAGAAAATGTCTCTTAATTTATAAGGTAATATTTTTTTCGTTCTTGTCCGACGAACCAACGAACTCCTGAAGACCTTATCCAGCCATAAAAGTACTATTTTGAAAATAAAATTTAATTGAGTGTGATTGAAAGCAATTGAAAGAAAATAATATACCTAAAAAACGGCCTCTGGCGCGTGGACGATTTCGACATCCATATGTTCAACGTTATATTTCCAAAGGTATGTGCATGAACTCAGTCTATGTTCCTTTGCCATTATCGGATTAGTGGCTCTACTATACTATCCAATAGATATATGCAAGGTTAATCAGTTCAAAGTAGGGGAACGATGACTTTGAAAACTGTCGCATTTTTTTATGGGTCATACTGTATTAGAGATCATGGAACGTTGAAACATAGATTGGTTAACGTCAAATGGACGAAAATGAGGTTTGAAGTTGAAAAACACTCGCATTTTTCCCTGCCGCATACTGTACTTATACAACAATCAAATGTTAACGAAGAAAACACCACTAATAGAAATAGATTATGTGTTGAAGGTTTCAGGTATCAGTAGGTCAGCTCCAGAGGCACGTTCTTCTCCATTTGGGAAATTTGTACCATGTGTTGAAGGTTTAGTACAAAAACTTATCTTCAACGCACTGCATACAATAAATGTGGTAAAGCGGCTTCCGACCACGATGTGCGTGATCCGCGTATTATCTATAGAAAAGCAAATTAATAGCCCGTGCCATCGCTAGAAATCCATTGTCAGTGATAATGGCACGAGCTATTTGAAATTCACGTACGCAAAATCGGCATCAAATCTAAATTGATGCAAAATGAGGTTTTTTTTTGTTGGTGCCCGGTGATAGGTGCTTCTGTATTTTGTGTTTTTTACATAATTCAATAATAAATCGGTGAGAATATGTGATACAATTTGATAGAGAAGACGTCACCAGGAAGTGCATTATTAATGGCTTAAAGAAAGAATTCGTCATTACTCAAACTCTTCAATATTTGTAAGTTTTAATACAAAAACTGCTTGAATGGCAGAATCAGACTGTTCATCATCATCAAAAACCACCGAAATTTGGTTGGCTAATGTGGCCCAATCGTTGAATGAGCAATATTTTTAAAATTGCCGCTTGATGTTAAACGTTAACGAACGTCTATCGAACAATTGCTTTGCTATACCGCTGTTCCATGCATGAGTACCCCAAGGTGTACGAGAATGCTTTGCATAGTATTATAAACCCTAAAAAAATACAGTGTACTAGTGAGGAGGATAATATTCTGTTCGAACGATTGATTCACGAGTTATTAAGGAACATACACAATTTGATGGTCAACAATTAACGAAGTTTCATATTGATTGTTTTCCTCTTCAGTAGAGCTATTCATTTGAATTGTGAAGTTATCATAATAAAAATAGTGTCCAATGTTCAATAAACATGCGTTAACGTATAACTGTAGGCGTGCCCACTACTGATGATAACGAGACCTGCACTGTATACTCGTTTAAACAATATTGGTTCAAATGATACTAATACTGCATTTAGCACAATACATAAGATAAAATTGATATCAAGATACCTTCTTCTGTTGGCGTTTTTATGCCAAAAATACTTTTTATGGTCAACAATAAACTTCGAAACTTTTCATGGCGTTCAACCAATCATGCATAATGCAATTCTGCTACATGCAAATCTGATTTGTCTGGATACAATTACTTGCAAATTTTATTTGCTTCGCACATATGTATTGGCTATATTGACCGTATGAAGCAACACGCCCATCCCACTACAATAAAAATTGGAGCTGCCGTCGGAAGTCACACTTTGATTTTGGAACAACACCGCTTTGTTTACAGGGCTCCAATTGAAGTAAATTGACCTGATAATGCTCTCGCTCTTGCACCGCAGCGTTATCACTTCGCTTTAGATATACACTTTTTTATCAGCTTGCACCACACAGTTAGATGACCTCAGGCGCCCTTGTGCAACATGGAAACTATTCAATTATATTTTCACTTGTCTAGAACTCACAGCATGTACTGAAGCCATACAGCCAACAACCGCCAAAACGATTAGCACCTTCATGTTTCTTGTTTGAACACTTTGACTATCAACTAAAAAAAAACTACACAGTAGAATTGAAGTACACAACTGAACACGGTAGAGTCTGAAACGCGAATGATTCAAACTTCCGATCTCGCGGATGGGGACAGACTCAATTTAAGCCGCTCCGAACGATCTCGTGATCGCGCGCTCTTTGCCGCTGTTGATACGAACCGATCCGGTATGACAAACTACCTGGGATTACGACGACGGACGGACGCCGAGAGAGTCGGTTATCCCGCCACACCGCGCTTCGCCGGGCAGGACTCAACGAGATACGATTTCGTAATTTAATCACCAATGCGTTTGAGATACGAGGTGCTCTTCAAGAGTCGAGTCTGGACTGGTTTTATAACCCTTTATGGGTGTAGTGGAAGAATGGCCTGCGGTGCTCACGCGGTTCTAGTCACACTACTGACTGGTGCTCTCGGTATCACATTGAAATGCATCTAGCTAGATAGTATCGAGACTGTCTCAGGAAATAGTTGTCGCCGCCAGCCAGTTACCTCTACAGGTGTGGAAAATGAATACTGAAAAGGTTGTTTGCGCTATCTTTAGACTGCTGTCGACTGGCTGCAGCTATCGCGTGGGTATAATTCTCTGGAGCAGAATACTTGCATCCTTCCGGTGCGTCATGTTGGGCCACGTGATATGTGTTTTACAAGGTCAAGGGCAACATGTCCATCAACTGGAATATCATTAAAACAACTCATAAATTTGTCTATATTAAATGAATATTATGATTCGTCGTGCGATCGTATATATTTTTTTCTCTCTTTTTACTAGTCGTGCTGATATGTTTAATTGTTCTACATGCATTTATTATGTTGATTCCGGGAAATTCCTGAATACGAGAGACTACTCTGAATTAAGATCGGAAAGAACCATAAATCGTGGGATCCCCCAATGAAACTCGTCTGATAAGACTTTGTAGCATTTTGAACTAAATACACTGAATGCTATAGATGCAGCACATAAGAGGAAGCAGAAACTACTGTTTGTTAATGGAATAAAGGAGTGAGCAGGATCACCCACATAGGCCCTTCGTATTTTTGTGCATTGTCGTTCGTCCCATCCAGCTGATTTTAACAAGGATTTTAAGCATTCGATGCACTGATGCTACATATACATCCAGCCAAATAAACTTAAGATTTTCGTAAGGCATAACTTATGAAATGTTTAATAATTAACACTCAGAAAAAAAAATCACATTGTTAAGGTTCAAGAATTCGTCATTGATATCACTATCATCATTGGCATTTCGAAAGCAGTGTTTTTTTTTTATCAAAACACAAATTTTTATTATGAAAATGTATTCATTGTATTCCAGATGAAGAATGGAATACCGTGAATACATTTTCATTGTAAACATTTATGCCTTAGAAGAGAAAACTGCTTTCAAAATTTCAATTGTGTATGACGATCAATGACGAATCCTTCAACCTTAACATGGATTGTATTCATGCGCGTTTCCATTAAATGATACTGAACATCACATACATTTTGTGAAATTAAAAAAAAGGTAATTCCTACTGTCTTCAGCCACAGGCTGCACAGACTGAACACATTACTTACACTAGACAACGGACAACACACAGAAACCCCCAGTGGCCTAGTGATGGATTTTTCGTTTGACGACCGACTGGAGCGGGAATCGAACCCACACTCCGAGGTTTACGATACGCCTAGACGACTGCCGCCGCTAACCGCACGGCCACGAAGCCCACAAAGTTATGTGATTTTCCAAAAGAAGCTATCTGATTTCCTTATGATTTTCATATACCGCTTCATGTGATTTTTTTGCAAAAAATCTATGGAAATTTATGGAAATTTTCCACTGCATATGAGGGGATTAAAAGCAAAGGGATGTAAGTGACTAAAACACACTTTCAAGTAAATGAGGTTTAAAGTTTTTCACCAATTTTTCATCCCATACAAAATGTATGGAGTTTCAAAATCGACCCAATTTTCTACGATTTATTGTAGTTTTTCTAATCATCGTAAAAATAATCTTAAAAAAGTTCTTGGAATCTGAATAATGTTTTGATATGCTCAGCTCAAAATCGACAAAATGGTCACTTACACCCTTCATATGTGATTCATTATGTAGAGTACATGCTCAATAGTATCTCATCTTGCATACACTCCCGTTCAAAAGTTTGGGGTCACCCCCTCAAAAACATGTCATTTTTTTAGGCCCATATCTCCGCCAATTTGCGTCCGATTTCAAAACCCCAGGTTTCATTCAAAAGATAATAAGTCAAAGAAACTTTGAACATGATTTAAAAGAAACTTTTTCAAAAAATGTTGTATGTAAACTTAATCCAAGGTTGCCAAATTTTCTAAAAAATGAATATAAACTTACGGCAGTGTCGCTGGAAATTGGGTCGACCAAATTTTAAGATGAGAGCGGTCATACATGTATGACCCATTTTCTATTAGCTTTCAACTGCTTTTTACAGAACTTAGCTAAAAAATCTAGAAAAAAAGTTATTAAGTAAATTAATCCTTGATGTCATCGACCAAAAGTTTGGGGTCACCCCTCAATATGATGTATCGGCCAAAAGTTTGGGGTCACTATCGTAAAACATGGAAAAGTGATTTGTTGATAACTTTGTCATCTTTCATTCAATTTTAATTCTTCTTGGCTTATTTGAAACAAAATGAATGATACTTACTGCATAGACATTGAACCACACATATTTGTTGAAATTTACATACTAAAACTTAACGTAAAGTTGCCTCATTTTTTGAAGCGTGGTAAAATGTGCTAACTTTACATAACATTTTTATATACAAAAATCGTTAAATACGTTAAGTTGAAGACATCACACGTAAATTTAGTTAATTATCTTTGAAATGAGCCAAAAATAATGAAAATTGAACTATAGATGACGAAGATATCACCAAATTACTTTTCCATGTTTTACGAAAGTGACCCCAAACTTTTGGCCGATACATCATATTGAGGGGTGACCCCAAACTTTTGGTCGATGACATCAAGGATTAATTTACTTAATAACTTTTTTTTCTAGATTTTTTAGCTAAGTTCTGTAAAAAGCAGTTGAAATCTAATAGAAAATGGGTCATATTACCGCTCTCATCTTAAAATTTGGTCGACCCAATTTCCAGCGACACTGCCTTAAGTTTATATTCATTTTTTAGAAAATTTGGCAAATTTGGGTTAAGTTTACATGCAAAATTTTTTGAAAAAGTTTCTTTTAAATCATGTTCAAAGTTTCTTTGACTTATTATCTTTTGAATGAAACCTAGGGTTTTGAAATCGGACGCAAATTGGCGGAGATATGGGCCTAAAAAAATGACATGTTTTTGAGGGGGTGACCCCAAACTTTTGAACGGGAGTGTATATCTGACACATTCAATGGGATATTTTTTATGCATACCTTTTTATTTTATATAAGTTTGATTTATAAATCTATTTAATGTAAAGTAACATGCACGAAACTTTTGGGTACATCTATAATGAACTTTTTGATTTTCCGATATGAATTCATTGAACACCATGTTACATTTTATTTTACCTTTGAAAGTATTTAGCAATTACAGGCTCGTTTTCGGTCATCGGGTTACTTATAAAACAACGGTTTTAATTATAGCCGACGTTTCGAGTATTTGGTTTTACTAAGTGGCAATCAGAACAAATTTCTGCTCTCCAATCCAATAAGCAATCAAACAAACAAAAAAAAAACAGTATGTTTGAGCAACCACTTAATAATTTTGATTGATAAGATTTTTCTATTGTTAGTTGTCATGTTAGTTGTTATTGTTGTCAGGGTGGGTAAGTCCGTCACCTCAATGATTTTACCAGAAAACAGTTATTTATTAGCTTTTTGGCCGCACACCTCATTCGGTTTTACAATTTTTACTATTTTGATACACATGATCCAGCAATTCTAGTAGGGATGACTGATGGAATTTTCCCAAAAAGAAATCAACAAGGAATCTTCCTGGGATTCTTCTCCAAGGATTCCTCTTGAAATGCCAGTAAACAGCAGGGATTCTTTCAAAAACTCGTAAATTTTTTTCGGGAATTTTTCCTGAGATTTCAAAGCTTTTTCAGCATGAATATCTACAATGATTTCTTTTTAGAGTCCTGCAGAACTTCCTGGAGGATCCCTACCTTGAATGTCTAGAGAAACGCCAATAGCAGTCCTGGAGCAATTCTAGCAGTAGCTCCTAAAATAATCCCGTCAGGATTTTCAGTAGGAATATCTAATCTTGAGTAGTAAAAATCCTTGAATAACTTACAACAAGAAGTTCTTAGAAGTACACACTAAAAAAATCTCAATTTTAATAGTGACACAATTGATCGAACTGCCTGAAAAAGTTTTGACATAAACATAAATGTGCCACATTTTTACACTTTTTGTGACGTACGTATTAAGTTTATATTGTTTGAATTCTTCCAGCTATAATTTTAAATCACAGAACTGATAATTTAGTTCTCTATGCTATAAATTTACGCGATATATTACAAAAACATAATGATTACTGATGTTGAACTGTCAAAAAGCACCTAACAAAATCAGATGAAGACTGCAGTCGATTGGAAATTTGTTTATTACGAAGGTGAAACAGCATGAAAACCGCTCATAAATTTAACACCGAGTTGAGCCACAAACCTGGAAATGACAATCCGTTGCCATCAGCCGATGCAGTGGTAAACAAAAACAGCCATGCTCAGTCAATCAGAAGGCGGCTTTGTCTGCTTGGCTGCGATGACAGCTGCCTCAATAGGGTGCCTGTACCAGTTATCGCACTACCTAAGAAAAACTATTTCTAGAAAAATAAGAAGAAGACCGTCGAATGTCATCGATATGTCAAATGATTGATTAGTTTTCATACTTTACAGGAAAAATATAGAAACGGAGCCAAAACTACTTTTAGTATTTATTACGGCGTGTGCCAATGATAGGAACCCTGTACCAGTTATGGACACATTTGTTAATTTGTGTTCCACTTCGCACTATTTACATGCATTCTTTACGGGGTTTGCCATAACTGGTACACTATGGCGAAATAGGGTGCAAGGAAGTCGAAAAATTAAGGAAAATGATTTATTTCTATCATTATTAGAGCAAATTGTGAAGTTTTAATGATTGCAACCATCTTTTGTGAACGTGATCTGTTGTTTACTATTTTTTTCTTACTGATTTGCATCATTAAAAGATGAAAATCGACTATGGCGAATTTGAGGTACTATAGCCATAACTGGTACACTGAGCCTACATACATACACGCCAGCAGTGACGACGCGACAGCCGAACTGGCAAGTTCGTTTATTGTAGAAGTTGTTCATCTTCGACTGCCATTTCTTCAACGTGGTGCGTCAGCCGAGAGAACAAGATCGAAAGCTGACACTCTGAGGATCGAAGTTCGATTCCCGAATGGAACTTTTTGTATTTTTTTTGTTTCAATATGCGGTGCTATAAATAGCACAGTTCTCAATCATGTATACAAGCAGCCGACGCGCTGAGCTGTTGCGGTAAAATTACATGAGTCAAACATTTTCCGTTTCCTGTAAAAATAAGATCGCACACAATTTTGCGTCAAATGTGTTGCTTTTATATGTCGGACTTATATGACACAAAATTACAAGATTTTTTCGAAGTGTGTAATGTCAGAAGATTTCTTGGATCCGCACAGACTTTATGGAGAAATATCTGAAAGAACCATAGGACGAATTTCTGGAAGAGAAATGGCTTTAGATGTCTCGATAAGAATATTTGGAGAAATCCCAGCAGACATTCTTAGAGGATTTTTGAGAGCAAATTTGGATGTATCTTTGGAGAAATCACTGGAGATGTTTAGAAAAGTCCCTTGAGGAATCCATGAAGGAGTTATTGGTGCAATACCTGGCATGGATTCCCTGTATGAATCCTAAGAGACATTTCTGAAGGTAATTCTTCAGCAATTCTTCCTTCTTCCCGAGATGAACTAGCCTAGGGCTAAAAATCTCGTTAATACAGATAAAAAAAATCTTCAGCAATCCCAGCAGGAATCTCTTAGAGAAACCCATCAGGTATTCCTGGAGGAATTTCTTTAAAAAAATAAAAAATAATACATACAGGGGATGTCCAAAATGTTTGGGATAGGCAACATTTTTTTCTCTCACAAAAAAGTTCAACATGCTATAACTTTTCATAGAGTGCATCAAAAAATCTCAAATTTTGACTGTTTATCAACCTGTTATATGTGCATCATTGGTACAAATTTGGGCTCGTTTGAATAGTTTTTCGCGAAGTTAGAACCGTTCGGATAAAACACTATTTTTTAGACAACTCATTTTTGAGCTGTCATATTTTGGAAACCAGTGAACCGAATTAAATGATTTTTTTTAACGTTTATCAACAATATATTGATTCTTGATACAACGTTATGAAATGTAATATTTTCTCACGGCGAATTAAGTTATACCGGGTTGAAATTTTTACCCATGTAGAGGAAAATAAGCCAAATTTACAATATCGCACAAACATTTCTAAATGTGTTCTTCCTTTAACCTTCGCGTACCCAACGTCTATTTCGGATGATTTTCGAATCTTGAATCAGCTATGAAAAAGGCATTTTCGAACCGATTTTTTTGAAGTCAATTGCATTCGCTCCAGGTTTGTCCAAATTGTCAAGGACTACCATACGGAACCGGTTCACCCATCCGTTCCGGAGTTATTCCAGATTCCGTTGGGGTCATGACCGGCCGGAAAATGACACATTAATGCATTTTACTCTGAATCTATAGTTATTTTGAAAATTTGCATATATTATACGCCAGGAATGCAGAAACTATATAACTGCAAGGAACCATTGACTTGAAATGACACAATCAAGCAGTCTAATGAACCGAATATGTCCCGGGTGCCCCCAGGGATGTGGCCAAAGTGGCCATTCTAGCAACATTGTCAGAACCATTCATGCGGCACCTCAAACTTCATGATTTGTCGTAACATGAAGGAAAATAGTCCTTCCATGCTCCTAAGACCCCTCGGGAATGGCCTGGCCATACCCGGAATGTTCCGGGTGCCCCCTGGGATGTGACAAAAGTGGCCATTTGCACAATGTTATCAAAATCAACCGTACGACACCTCTAACTTCATGATTTGTTGAAACCTAAAGGAAAATAGCCCTTCTAGGCCCTTATGGCCACTTGGGACCGGTCTGGCCATACCCGGAATGTTCCGGATGCCCTCAGGTCATTTCTCAAACATAGTCAAAATCAGCCGTGTGACACCTCAAACTTCATGATTTGTTGAAACATAAAGGAAAACAATCCTTCTAGGCCCTTTATGGTCCCTTGGGACCGGTCTGGCCATACCCGGAATGTTCCGGATGCCCTCAGGAAAGTGGTCATTTCTCAAACATAAACAAAATCAGCCGTGTGACACCTCAAACTTCATGATTTGTCGAAACATGAAGGATAATAGTCTTTTTAGGCTCCCATGACCCCTTAGAGTGGTTCTGGCCACACCCGAAATATTCTAGATGTCCCCAGGAGAGTGGCCAAATTGGCCATTTCCGCAACGTTGGTCAAATCATTCGTGCGACACCTCACACTTCATGATTTGTCAAAACGTGAAGGAAAATAGTCCTTCTAAGCTCTTATGACCCCTCGGGAACGACCTGGCCATACCCGGAATGTTCCGGGTGCCCCAGGGATGTGACAAAAGTGGCAATTTCTACATTGTTATCAAAATCAGCCGTGCGACACCTCTAACTTCATGATTTGTTGAAACATAAAGGAAAATAATCCTTCTAGGCCCTTATGGTCCCTTAGGACCGGTCTGGCCAAACCCGGAATGTTCCGGATGCTCTCAGGAAAGTGGTCATTTCTCAAACATTGTCAAAATCAGTCTTGTGACACCTCAAACTTCATGATTTTTCGAAACATAAAGGATAACAGTCCTTTTAGGTTCCCATGACCCCTTAGAGTGGTTTTGGCCAGACTCGAAATATTCCAGATGCCCCATGGAAAGTGGTCAAAATGGCCATTTCCACAACGTTGATCAAAACAACCGTGCCACACCTCAAACTTAATGATTTGTCGAAACATGAAGGAAAATAGCTATTCTAGGCTCCCAAGGTCCCTTGAAAACAACCTCGCCACACCGGATATGACCCAGATGTCCCCCGGAAGGTTGTGGAAACTAATAGTGTGATACCTCGAACTTCACGATTTGTCAAAACATAAAAGAACATAGTGAGTATTGATCCCTTGATTGTTTGAAATGTTCTGTATGTCCCATGAGGAAATGGTCGAGGATAACATTACCTTATTAGGTATTAGGGCCTGTCCATAAACTACATAGACTTGGAGGGGGGACGTGGGGGGTCTGGTAAAAGTCTACGGTCCATACAAATTTCGAAAATTTTGTATGGACGAAAGTCTACGATGGGGATGGGGGATCTGAGATTGCCAAAATTGAGTCTACGTTGTTTATGGACAGCGCCTCACCACAACGTGTCGAAATCAATCTTGCGACATCTCAAACTGCATGATGCTATGGGAATAATCATCCTGAAGACCTTAGACTTTTTGGCGCTTAGACTATCGACGCCAAAGCCGAATGTGGTTCTGGTTTGTAATAAGTTGAAAGGTGGTGTCGCATGTAATTGCAGAATCGAATGCATATTTTCTGTTCACAGAAACCAACCCTAATTACTACCGCAACGATAAAACCAGAAAACGTAAATTTCTGGACTGGCTTTTAAAGGAGTTGGCCCTTGAACACGCAAAACAACAATAAAAACCTTTCGGTTTGTCAAGCAATGTAATCGATAAAATTTCCGCTTATCTGAAAATTTTTGAGGAAATGTATGGTAACTATCTTCCGTTGACAAAGACATTTTTATGTGTTCGAGTAACGATAATTTGTCCACAGATAACAGACGTTTATGCTTATATTGGCAATGTGTGTAAAAATGCTCAACAGCCATTTTGTATGTAACGAGCAGCTGAAACTCATGTGGCAATCATTTAGAGATGGCGCAGTGATCGATAGTCAGCGATCGCTTTCAAGATTGCATGCACTACGCAATTTTACATTCAAGATTGTATTCGGTCTTGAATGAAGCTGGAACTTTGAACTATTCTTACATTCAAGTTAGATGTAATGTCGCAATAAGTTGAGTAGATGGTGGTAGTGAGCCAACGTATATCGTTTTGAACATTTACACAGGGTTCTGCGAAAAATTTGTACGAGCATAAACATCTGTTTTCTGTGAGCACTGTAAAGATGGCATCTCGAACATTTCGGGTTAAGTTTCAAATACTTGAAGTTCTCCAGAATGACATCATCTCTTCATAGAATTATGAAGTTAGAAATCACACGGTTGATTTTGATAACATTGTTGAAATGGCGGAGCATGGGAGCCTGGAAGTACTAATTTCCTTCACATTTAGGAAAATTCTGAAGTTTGAGGTGTAGTATGATTGATTTGACCAAAGTTGAGGGAGTGAGGGAGGACATCCGAAACATTTAGGGTGTATCCAGGACGTCATGGGAACCTAGAAGGACTGTTTTCTTTCATGTTTCGACATATCAAGAAATTTGAGGTGTCGTACGGCTGATTTTGACAATATTTCAGAAATGACCACTTCCCTTCGGCCTTCCGGAATAGTTCGGATGAGGCCAGACCGATCTCAAAGGGCCATAAGGGCCTAGAATGACTTTTTTATGCTTAAACATCATGCAGTTGGAGGTGTGGCATGGTTGATTTTGACAATGTTGTGGAAATTGCCACTTTTGTCACATTCCTGGGGGCACCCGGAATTCTGGGTATAGTAAGGTCGTTCCCGAGGGGTCACAAGAGCCTAGAAGGAACCTCCATGTTTGGACAAATCATGAAGTTTGAGGTGTCGCACGATTGATTTCACCAACTGTGGAAATGGCCATTTTGAACACTTTCCTGGAGGCACCCGGAACATTTCTGGTGTGGCCAGAACCACTCTAAGGAGTCATGGGAACCTAAATGGACTATTATCCTTCATGTTTCGAAAAATCATGAAGTTTGAGGTGTCACACGGCTGATTTTGACAATGTTTGAGAAATGACCACTTTCCTGAGGGAATCCGGAACATTCCGGGTATGGCCAGACCGGTCCCAAGAGACCATAAAGGGCCTAGAAGGATTGTTTTCCTTTATGTTTCAACAAATCATGAAGTTTGAGGTGTCACACGGCTGATTTTGACTATGTTTGAGAAATGACCTGAGGGCATCCGGAACATTCCGGGTATGGCCAGACCGGTCCCAAGTGGCCATAAGGGCCTAGAAGGGCTATTTTCCTTTAGGTTTCAACAAATCATGAAGTTAGAGGTGTCGCACGGTTGATTTTGATAACATTGTGCAAATGGCCACTTTTGTCACATCCCAGGGGGCACCCGGAACATTCCGGGTATGGCCAGGCCATTCCCGAGGGGTCTTAGGAGCATGGAAGGACTATTTTCCTTCATGTTACGACAAATCATGAAGTTTGAGGTGCCGCATGAATGGTTCTGACAATGTTGCTAGAATGGCCACTTTGGCCACATCCCTGGGGGCACCCGGGACATATTCGGTTCATTAGACTGCTTGATTGTGTCATTTCAAGTCAATGGTTCCTTGCAGTTATATAGTTTCTGCATTCCTGGCGTATAATATGTGCAAATTTTCAAAATAACTATAGATTCAGAGTAAAATGCATTAATGTGTCATTTTCCGGCCGGTCATGACCCCAACGGAATCTGGAATAACTCCGGAACGGATGGGTGAACCGGTTCCGTATGGTAGTCCTTGACAATTTGGACAAACCTGGAGTGAATGCAATTGACTTCAAAAAAATCGGTTCGGAAATGCCTTTTTCATAGCTGATTCAAGATTCGAAAATCATCCGAAATAGACGTTGGGTACGCGAAGGTTAATCTAAATTGGCTCTAATATATCTGATTAAAGATAACTTAAAGATCTTTGGACATCAACACTAAAATTTATTGACATTGACGTAAAAAAATTACATTTCTTCGAGAAAAATCCAAAAAGTGTCAATCCATGATAACTTTTTTCAACATTCAAAAAGTATCTATGTTTTAATAGTTTGAGAAGCATTTGTATATTGTTAGTGTATGTTCAAAATTTCATTCAATTCGGTTCACTGGTTTCCGAGATATGACAGCTCAAAAATGAGTTGACTGAAAAATAGTGTTTTACCCGAACGGTTCTAACTTTGCTAAAAATTAATCAATCGAGCCTAAATTTGTACCAATGATGCACAAATAATAAGTTGACAAACAGTCAAAATATGAGATTTTTTGATGCACTCTATGAAAAGTTATAGCATGTTGAACTTTTTTGTAAGAATAAAAAAAGTTGCCTATCCCAAACATTTTGGCCATCCCCTGTAACTTATTCCTTCTGTGATACCTTCAAAGATTCTTCCGGAGATCGCCTTAAGGTATTCTGTAGAAATTCCTCTTACAATTTATTAATAGATTTCTTCAAGGACTCTTTTAGAAATTTTTCATAGAGTACCAGCAGAAATTCCTACTAGAATTTCTCCAGGAATGCTTGCTGAGATTTTTCAAATATTTCCAGCTAGGATTGTTCTAGTGATTCTTGTTGTGAGCTCTTCTAGAATTCCTGGAGCATTCCCAGCAGAAATTTCCTGACAAATCTCAGCATAATTTCTTGGTTGATTTTACCAGAAATTTCTGAATGTTTCCCTGTATCATTTCTGGAACAATCGCATCAAGAATTCCTAAAGGAATTTTAAGTTGAGAAATTTCTGAAATAATCCTCGAATAAGTCTCCAAAGAAATCAAAGCACTATTCCGGCACGAAGAAAAAATTAGAAGGAGGTGAATTGCATCATTTAAAAAAAAAACTACGCTGTAGAACACTCGAAAATTCTCAAACTTCCCTGGAAAAAGATATATCGAAAAACCTATTTTAAGTGGTCGTCCAAAAAACAAAATGACACATAACTTTAAAATATTGGGAATGTTATGAAATTTTTTAAACATTTCTATAATGAGCAGGTAAAAGTTAAAAATACATTTCAAGATCTAGAGTTTAATGTTTATACTCTGTTGAACTATTTTCCCACAATTTCTTCAGGAGTTTCATCTGAAAAGATGTAAAAAGGATTTCAAATATTGAGCTTGCAAAGAACCGATCAAATAAATCCATTCAAACCTGTTTCAGTAGTAGACTTACATGTTTTGATTTCGCTCTCCCTCTCATTTCACCGTAGTTCATTCAGTAACTTGTGTTGTGGAACAGCACCTACATAAAGGTCAATCATCGACCTTGAAGCTCCAGTCAGCATCACTTCAAAGAGTTAAAGCTCTTTGACACAAAAAGTCAGCTATTTCGTTGACATACATCGGATGTAGAGAGTTTAATGACTCGCTGTCGGAATGATTGCCGAAAGCGATTATATGTAGCTGAATGACCGTTTCATCTTTTGTTTACGATAGAATGCCTAGAATTTTTTCCCATCGAGTCAAGCCGTCTACATTTTCTTCGGTCGTAACTTGATGCTTTTCACTGATAACGCAATTTCGTGCCTCCGCTAGCCTACGGAGCATTGAATGTTGTATAATTAGATCCCGGCATTGATTGGCACCGCACACTCCCCCTCGCAGAAGTAAAGCGCTATATATTTTTTGCTCAGGATTGCCTGACGCTCAGTATGGGGTCGATACGGAAATGGTAATGACCTCAACTTGTAGAAGTGATGCAAAAAGGTGATTCTATCTATTAAAGGTCATCAACTAGATATGTATAACACGAATGAAAGGAACGCGACAACCCGTTCGGATTTCTATCACACAGGTTATGAATGTGACGTGAGTAAGCAGAAACATTTTTTTGTGCCAGCAAGAAAATTGAACCGTTCAACCTGAGCCGAGTGGTTGCTGGCCGTTGGAGAGCATTCGAGAGCAAAGTCCGTTGCAAGGCCTACCAGTTTGTCACGTGGTCTAATGTTTATGTTTCCTGTGATTCAGGGGTTTTCAGACTTTTCGGCTCACGGTGCACTTTTTGGAAATAAATCACTCCGCGGTGCACATGTTCATTATTTAAAAAAAATACAAATTCGTCAAAAAAGCTGTCGAATTTTTCATAGCAATTCCAAGGTGCATACACTCGTCATTAGTTTTCCTCCACCAATTATGACATGATACTGTCTTACGTTCTTTTCATCACTTATCGGAGCATAGTTGAGTGTCACTGTTATTCGACTTAGAATATTTCTTGCTCAGAATGTTTCTGGAAACTTTCAGACAAGATCTTTATAAACACTGAATGAACTTGAGCCGAATTAGTGGTGTTTTTTTAAGAACTTCGGTGAAGTCCTTCCAAGACTACTGAATTATTTCTAGAAGTAGCGTCTCGCAACATCTCTTTTTCCCTCTTCAACGACTCTAAACCTGGGATTTGCGGAGAATTCAGGGTCTGAATCAAATTGAAAATGGACAGAAAAGACAATTCTCGTTATTTTCTACAAACTACGAGATAATTTGATGACAAAATTTAAGAATTTACGTTCGTTGGACAGGTAGGTTTGAGGTTAGGAAATCGCCACCAGAAAATTTGTAATAGACGTTTTTCCAAGACTTTTACTGGATTTTTGAAAAATTTCTAGCAAGACACTTGGCAGCTTTATTTTCAGAACTTTGGCATATACTGACAATATTTTTGATAAATTCCTACCAGGCACTCTTGTCAATTCGGAAGGAGTTGTGTGTTCACCTGATTTCGAGATCAGTGATAGATTCCTTCTCGGATATTAAGCAAAGCCACAGAAATATTAGTAAGATTTTTTCTGAGTTTTTTTTAGCGCATTCATTGAAGATACATTGAAGATGCCTTTAAAAGGGTAAGTACTTGTGAACATCCATTACGAGTTCTTGGAAAAAATATTATATTTATTAGGAAAGTTTTGGCAGACTTGTTCATTATTCTTCGCGAATATCTGAGACGGTTTTTGCTGGATTCAAGGTTAACTCGCCGGCTGGAATAATGGAAATATTACTCTCAATCCCGTGGAGTACCTTACAATAGTTCAGTTGTTCTAATTAAATCGAATTATATTTCATGAAATAGGTAATGAAATTTAAACTTAAACATGCACTTTTCTGAAGTGTTGCGGTGCACTTGTCATGGCTTCGTGGTGCACCAAGTGCACCGCGGTGCACGATCTGAAAACCGCTGCTGTGATTGAAGACAATATTGAGATGAAGACTGCTTGAAATCTTAGAAGAATAAAGCTACAAATATGATTGATCAACTATTTAGCACGTATAATCGGCATTAGCATCCCATTGTGTGTTTTTGTTGTCATCTGCGAGAGAACTTGCAACATTATTGTCATGCATTCTATCACATGACTTCGATCAGGATCAATATTCTCGTACGTATTCAAATATGAATCATCATTTGCAGTTTTGCAGTTGCAGTTCCATTGCATATGCAAACGCAGTCACAGATAGTGTCGGCTCAACAACATCACGTCGAAGAATGTAACCGTGTCCGCTGAAGAATCCAGTGCGTAACCTACATGATAGAGCACCGGATGCAGGGTATTGGTGGCATAGGTTAACTTATTAAGCATGTGGTTCCCATTTTCGGGCCCATATAGCCGAGGCGGTAAACGCACGGGTATTCAGCATGACCATGCTGAGGGTAACGGGTTCGATTCCCGGTCGGTCCAGGATCTTTTCGTAAAGGAAATTTCCTTGACTTCCTTGGGCATAGAGTATCTTCGTGCCTGCCACACGATATACACATGCAAAATGGTCATTGGCAGAGGAAACTCTCAGTTAATAACTGTGGAAGTGCTCATAGAACACTAAGCTGAGAAGCAGGCTTTGTCCCAGTGAGAACGTTACGCCAAGAAGAGGAGAAGAGGAAGAGAGGAGGTTCCCATTTTCATCCTAAGAAAAACAAAAGGTTGAAGCTCTGCGCTGTTTGTTTTGTTTCTTATTTCTTATAGGGTATCGGGATGCTTCGTTGGCATAGTCCCCTCGTTCGGCCTATCTTAACGTTAACCAAAAACTCAAACAAACACGCCGAACTGGATATCGGAAAAGCTTTGCGCCAAACACCTGTAACATTTCGTTTCAATTTTAGCCCTTTGGAGTATTAAAATTGTATGAAAATGTCAGTTTGTTTAGCTTTTGTAGACGCCTTGATTCTTCGGCTTAGTGGGTAGTCTATACACATGATCATAAATGGCATGATTCTGGAATATTTCGAATTGCCTTTTCAATAACCGAACATTTGATGCGACGGTCAAAGATGCTATTTTGAATTTGTATGTTTCTTTTTAACGAATAATAACTATTTTACAAATTACATGTGGGCCGAATATTGAGGACATTTTTTTCACTATGTAGGGTCTGGGACCATTTGGGCAGGAGCACCTATTTTGGGCACTTGCTGCTATAACTCAGTCAATTGCAAACCGATTGACTTCAATTTTTGAACAGAGCTAGATACTGCGCCTTGCTAATCGTTTTTCAAAAATCAAGTCAATCGGTTCAAAATTTACTGAGTTATAGCAGCAAGTGCCCAAAATAGGTGCTCCTGCCCAAATGGTCCCAGACCCTACCCAAATCTTGGCCCATCAGTAAAGTGACGTCAAAAACACCGATAAAGTGACGCCAACAACATTGCTTGCGTAAGAACCAGAAAGAACGAACAGAAAGATAGATTTTGTGTGCGGTGACTGTAAAAATATAACACAATAATCGGGTTGCATTGTATTCGTTACTAAAAAAGAAAGAACTTTAGTTTAAGTGATTTATTTATAGTTTTTTGAAAATTTGACTCCGAAAATGTAATTTGAAAGCATGATTGGTGAACAAACAGAGATAATACCTCAGCAGAAATATTGAAAAAATGAGATAATAAGTGGTTCTAGTGCATGGAAAGCAATAGGCCAACGTTGTATCTACTAATAGGCCAATTTATGTACCATAGACCAACGTTGCATACCATCACATCCAATCTTTTCAACTTAGTTAAGTAAATTCTTGAATATTTACGTTCGTTTACTTTTAATTGGTGAAACATGCATTGCCTTGAGTGCGTAATAGGGTCAACATATTATTTCTAGTGCTATTAATTCATGAGTTATGGTCACAATTGTCAAGGCGGTTTGCAAATTAGGCCAAGGAATGATCCATATACCCTATATAAATATTTGTCAGAAGTGAGCACGCGTGAATACAAAATAAAAACGAAATCAATCGGTGCCGTAATCGCTTGTTTTCGAAAAGGATGAATTTGGGAGCGTAAGATTACTTATGGCAGTCATACCCTATTTTTGATTAGCAGTTTTGCGCAAGCCAATGTTGCGGAAAAATAGAAAAAATCCAATGGGGTAGCAGTGGTTAAAACGCCTGAGTTGATGAATGCAGTTTAATCTATAAAATCACGTATTCCAGCCACCTACATATAAGCCACCTCTAGTGTGTTTGCGGATGGAAATTTTCACTGAAAGTGATAGAACTCAGATTAAGACACCACTTTCGGATGAAATGTGCAATAATAAATAAATAAATAAATAAAACTGGAAAATGTTTGTAAATACCCAATAACTCATAGAAGGAATCACCCAACGGGGAACCTTGAAACTCTTACCCGCTTGCGACTCCACCGTTGGAACTGATGTTTGCTCCGGCCGAGTGTTTCCACCGAACTGGCGCCAACCACTGAGTTGTGTTGCAAACATAATCAACTTGTCTGTCTGGCCTGACAGGTAGCAAGGATAAGGCGGGTATGCACCATATAATAAAGGACAAGCTTGGTATACACCTCACATTCTCCTTCTTCTCTAAAAAAAAAGCATTCTACACTAAAATGTGGTTTTCTCGGTAAATCTTTACTCAGTTTTCCAGCTTTGTTAAAAACACCATCAAAAATAACGATACATGACGCCGTTGTCAAAGTAAACAACGCTATAAAATCTGATGTTCTGAAGATATTTCTTCGAATAGGCTCCTAAAGTCCTATCTGGATTCTTGTTTTAAACCACAATATATGGTACAAGAGTACATATTTACTTATTTTTTGACGTTTTTATTAACCGTAGTTGAAAATATATAATTTTCATTTTTTTAGTCTTTTGTCTCGTCCCTAGCTCACAACACATACTTTGAGTGATTTTTTTTCACCGTGTATGTCAGATAGAACATTTTTGAATTCCCAGTGCGAAAAATGTCGAGCTCCGTCACACAAGGTTGACCTCAAGTGTCAAAGTAGAACTATTTACCATTTTACTTATTTCAAATTTTCTCATTATTCCTTTGTTTTTCAAGTTCGAGTAAAGTACAAATCCGATTAGAATACCATGCTTGATCGCATTATTCAATATAAGCGAGATTTCGTCTTTAATTTTAGGACCCTATTGCGATACACAGAATTGTTCTAAGTTATTTATGATTGTTCTAAACATCTCAATGTGTTGTACTGGATTCAGAAAACGCATTTTATTGTTCCATTATTCTGCAAATACAGATAATACTTTTTCAATATCTTTCAAATAGCATCGTCTTTGCTCTTTGCAGCATCGATTATCCTTTCCATCAACCTTCTTACTCATCCATCTAATAAAACAGTTGCATCCAAGGTTGCATCCTATTTCCCCTAACTTACTTCAAATCCGAAACATTCAAACCATGGTTGCAACTATCTTTTTTTATGTATAGGAAGCATATCGAGTGGAAGCAAAAAAAAACATTTTCAGTGTTATATTAACGTAGGCACTTTCATCTGGAACAAGTTGTGATCTTTTCGTCTCTATGCAAAAATGTACGAATTCAAATCGACAGCCTTGTATGGAAATCAAAAAAAATCCACTCTACTGTATTTTTTTTCCTTCACGTTTTCCAACTCAGAGCATGATTCAACATTAAAAATTATCATCTACTGACCGAGTTCAAAAAATGCTGTTACCTAGTGTAATCTTTACGAGCATTCATTACTCGATCGATTAACAGAGACTAGAGTAAGGTTTCGCCTCAACCACCAAAACCACATGCTCACTCTCGCAGATTTTGATGCGCTTGCACCGCTTGCACTTACGGATTTCCTGGCAGCATAAAACCGTGATCGTCGGCACGACGCGATGTCGGGCTTCTTCTTATTTCTGGCCTGCCGACACCGATTGGCAGCAGTTGTAGTTTAACGTCCTATTTCTAGCACTAACCCTAAACACGGACGGTCAGGGAGACATCTACATACACCTGGCACCCTACATCTCGAACCCATCAACACATGGGCCAGGACCTACGGCTTTTTTCCTAACCGAACGAAGGCGTTATCCGATATATTTGTCTCGGAAATACCAATGGTGTCGACTAAGATTGAATCTAGACCAACTAGGGTGAGATGCTTACACTACTTACTAATACACGTTTACCACCACCCGCCGCTAAATTAGATCCCAGCAGAAATCTACACAGAGACATCGGGCATAAAAAGAAGACATCTGGGATACATGTCGGGTCGGATGAGGAATGACATTCAGATCGCTGAAAATTTCGCTTCGCCAGTCCATCTGGCGAACTCCGATTTGATGGAGGCGACGTCAATAACAGTGCATGAATATTGTACGACTTCTACCGAGTTGCACTTTGGGCAACTTTCTTGAATGAATATTGTGCCTTGCAAGGTAAATCTGTGAAACGCGTTTGTCTTCTTCTTTCTCATGAAGTTTCCAAAATATGACCGCACCACTATGAGCACCAGATGGCCAAAAATTCTGCATGCGGCGCTGATATCAAATCCTATTAATATTTGAACCATAGACTAATTTCAAGACCTCGATGTACCAAAGAAAACCATTAAATTTTCTGTGTCCAGTCCGGTACCCAATAAATATTCATTACCGTGTATTTTTTCCCGTGAAAACTGCCTTTTGTGTAAATTATATTAAGCGTGTTACACCGATCTGACAGCTCAGATAGGGACAGGGACTAAACATAAATTACGTGAGTACCGAGGATTGTTCACAATCTGCGAACTTGAATGCGGAAAAAAAATCGCGACCATGACGCCGCTGTTTGAACTATCAAATATACTGTTTAACCTTTTTCTGACAGCTCTGGATGTTACATATAGGTCTTCACATCTATAGGCTTATCAAGCTATCACATACAGTTCAATATCATGCACAAATGTATGTTTAGAGTTTCATACTCATCGGACACCCTCGTTTATTCAATAAATTTTCAGAAGTCATGCCGTCAGCTCAGATCTACAGTAATCATTAAAGCTCATATAATAACAATTTTAAGCATCATCTGTTTTTTTTTGTGATCATCATCATCATCTGTTTGTCTGTGATCACCATCACATTATCTGTTTGTCTGTGATCTCATCATCATCTGTTTGTCTGTGATCAACATCACATTATCTGATTGCCTGTGATCAACATCACATCATCTGTTTGTCTGTGATTTACATCACACATCTGTTTGTCTGTGGTCATCATCACTTCGATCACTGTGATCATCATCATTTCGAATATCAGTCACTGCTCCTACGATTACCGGCCTCTACCGGCACAAATGCAGCTGCTATCTTGCCATTCAGGATGGTTTTCATTACCTGCCCTGTGTTTACGTTCTACCGACCGAGCTTTCACAACGGGCTCCAGCAGTTTCCGTTACTGCTCAGTTATTTTGAAAGCTTAATTTTCAATTGAGATGGTTTTCCTTACTCATCTCTGAAGTGGTCTTCTTTACACACTTCATGGAGTAGTTTTCTTTACTACTCTGAGACGGTTTTCATTACACGTCTCTGGAAAGCGGTTGTCATACACACTTCCCGCAAGCAGTCTTCATTACATACTTGCTAACTGGTGGTTTTCATTACGCACCTCACCAAAAAAAAAACTTTTTGTTGTGATTTCCCACGGTGAGTGATTCCTCCTATTTCTTCTGATTTGTTTATGACCAGCAGCTGGTCAAAAATGCTCCTGGCAGGATCGCCAATGTAAATACCCAATAACTCATAGAAGGAATCACCCAACGGGGAACCTTGAAACTCTTACCCGCTTGCGACTCCACCGTTGGAACTGATGTTTGCTCCGGCCGAGTGTTTCCACCGAACTGGCGCCAACCACTGAGTTGTGTTGCAAACATAATCAACTTGTCTGTCTGGCCTGACAGGTAGCAAGGATAAGGCGGGTATGCACCATATAATAAAGGACAAGCTTGGTATACACCTCACAATGTTAAGAAAGCCATGGAAAGCACAAAAAAAACAATAAATCACATTCCCAGCACTCATATTTCTTGTTTAACAGATAAATTATTTACAAGCAAATACCATTTGGCCCAAAGAATACTCCTGTAAGTAAGCATCCAGCACATAATTTGTCAATTCATTTCATAAGATAGCCAAAATAAATGAACTGCAACAAACCTGTAAGGGTAACTGGGGGTAAGACGCCCACGTTGCGGAAGTGTCCAATTTTAACCACGAAACACTTCATAATATAAGCTTTTTTGACACAAATATGATGTACCAACATGTTTTCTTCCAAACGGAAGAATGTTTTACTACTCACAAATTCATATTTGAATAGTTTGATTTTCAGCATTTTAGTTTTAATGCAGGGTGAAACGCGCCATTAGCTACAGCTAACGCCAGGATGCCAAATTGAGCACATAGGGTGACAATGGGTATTATCGGCAGGTTTGTTCTCTTCGTCATGGGGGGTTTTTGTTAGCCAAATTGCCTGAAACTTGGCCAAATAATTCAGCTTAGTTGGGAAGGATTTGAGACCAACTCTTAGTTCAATTGGTTTCAAAAAAAAAACCCCTAAGACGAAGAGAACAAAACGGTCGAGAATAGGTAATTTCCCCTATATTTGCGTGCGCGGTGAGTATTGTGTTGTTCTTTGCAGAGAAGAACATTAATCAAGACAATTAGATGATCGGCATTGAACCACAAAAACCACACAACAATTGGTGAGATCTTTCCAATATTATTTATTTATAAATAATTCTACTTCAGTATATATAACTGCATATAAGTTGAAAATTCGCTATTTTCAGCTTCCTTTCATCTATTGAAAGCTGCTTCAGTTCTGGGCTCTTTCTAAGTTGATGAAGGGATTTATAAATGCTTGCAAGGACTTGGCCAGGTGTGTTGAGCTGAGTGAATCTATGACATTGTGGATAGTAGCGACATCAGCAATGTCAATGGATATATTCAACTTTGCAACTCCATCCAAGATTTGTGCAAGTATTCATGCTATGCTATGCTATGCTATATACTTGAGTGCGCGGTTTATTGTCAAGTTTAATTTCTCGTGAATGGTATACAGTCACTACATTATGTACCACCTGTAATTATGGATCAATTCTATTTAAATTGAATAGTGAGCTGATTTATCAATACTTACGACCAAATGACCCAAGGATATGTGATGAGTGAACTTATTTACAATTTGGTTCCAATTTGTGTTCTACATGATTTATGCCAAAATTTGGATTCAAATTGCTATTTTAATGTAATCAACTAGAGGTGGGCGTGACGTTTTACCCCACACATGCCGCATAAGTTTGGACCCATGTAAACAATTTATAAGGGTCAAATTCGATACTTTTTTCCCCTGGAACACAAATAATGGAAGTGTGCAAAACAATTTGTGAGGACAGCGAGAAGAAATTTCATTTAAAATCTGTAAAAAAGTGCAAATATTTGACAGCCCAAAATTATATCAAAAGTTACAAAAAGCATTTTTTGGAGTTTTTGTACAATTTTTCTGGTAAAAGTATGTAAACTCAAATGTCAAGAAGAGTTTTTATTCTTGTTTTAACGATTCCAGTTGAAAAAAAAGTGTAAAAAAGTGGTTTCAATAAAACATGGGTGGTGCATCTTGCCCCCTAAGGAGCGTCCATAATTGACGTGGCATTTTAGGGGCGAGGAGGAAGTCTGGGATTGTGTGACGAGTCATGTATTAGGTATGGGGAAATATGCGACGTGGGGGTAGAATGGAATGAAAACACAGCTAAAAATGTTACGTAATTTATGAACGTTCCCCTATGGGCGTTATGGCCGCAGTTCATCTAGCCTCTTAGGGTGGAGAAAAATTCCAGACAAAGCCTATGGTCCAAACAAATTTTCGAAAATTTGTATGAACAAAAGTCTACGAGAGGCTGGAGGGGCTGACAAAGTCAACAACCAGTCTGCGTAGTTTGTGAACAGCGCCTTTCTAAATTAATGATAGAACTTCGGCTGCTTCATGCATCTTGGCGATTGACGATTGGCTTTGATTTATCGGTGAATTTGAAAATTATTTCAAAATTAAACTTCCCATTAAGTTCCCATTCACTTTATTTTCCTTTTCAAATTCCTTATTTAAACTCTACTTTGGATAACTTACAAAACATCTCGTTTGGTGATAAGGATTTAAAATTATATACAGTTATTTTATGGTTCCAACTTGTATTTTGCATAAAATATGCCAACATTCGAACCTAAACGCCATGCTAAACGCTTATTTTGCAATTATGTAAGGTTGGGCATTTTACCCCACACTTGCTGCAGAAATTTGAACCCAGGTAGAAGCTTTGTGGGATCAAAGTTTATACCTTTCCCGCATGAACCACAAATAATGTAAGTAAACTATACGATTTATGGTGATAGCGAGGAAATGTTGATTTTTTAAAATGTTAAACAATACAAAAGTTTGTCAAACCAAACCAGAATTTCATTAAAAGTAACCAAAATCAATTTTTAGTGATGCCTAGGTAAAAATATGAAAATTTAAATGTTAGGTAGCATTTTGATGCTTATGTTATATATTGCAGTTGCAAAAAGTGTTCCAAGTTGCGTGGTTTATCTAATACAAGGGTGACGCCTCTCACCCCCTATGGGCGTATTGGCCGCAGTTCCTCTAACGTGAGAAACAGAAACTGATTCCCCTTCAATCAAGCCATTGCAACGATGTATTAAGCAAAAGCCTTTTCATTGAATGCTGAATTCAGCTACAACAGCTAAGTCTCAAACCAATGCAGTTCCTGCCTTGACCACCAGGGCTGTCGGTTTAAGCAAAAAAAAAAACACACCAGGTGGTGCTAGAGTTCTACACTGAGTGAAATCAGCTCCTAAATTTCAAAGATAATCTTCTATGATTCGATCAACGTCACTAAATTTAAATCCGAGATTATCACTATCATTGTGATTTCAGTTGACAGTAAATAATGAGCCTTTCAGTTACCTAACATAGGCAAAACTACTGGGGGTGCCAGGCACCCCCTAGAATTTGAATACATTGTTGTAAGATATGGGGCGATGAATGATGGATGGATGAACTAATGAATATTTATTCGTAGTGCACCCCCTGGCAAGAATCCGTAGTTTAGCCCATGTTACCTAGTGGGAAAAATGTAATGAATAATACATATATGTATTTTACTCAGCAACAAAGACGGTAACAGTAACGAATGAATGTTACGATGCAATATCGACATAGCGTTCAGTATTGTTATAATCTTAAAAGTATTAACACTGTTATTTGGAACTTATTACACAATTTGTAGCTCGTTTCACACAATCAGAACGAAAACCATTTCAGTCTTATCCATTTTCGTGTCATTTTCATTAAAGGAATATATTTGGCAAACAATTTTACTTGGTTTTCTTTAGAATACGTTTTATCGCGAATATTGAGCCAATAGCCTGTACTGTAAATCTGGTTGATCAGCGGGAGGAAGTTGGAGTCCACGTCCTTCAACCGCTGAGGACGCTACAATTCTGTTTCAATGGAAGAACTTTTGACATAAATCGATTGTATGAATATTTTCGAAGAATTGTGAAGGTTCTTATGCCAATTGTGACAGATTTTTCATAAACATATCGATTTTATTGAATGTGTATTAAAACTCGGTGAAAAAAATGTTTTTCAAAAAATCGCGTCCCATTCACACATTGTACTTCAGGTAATCACTAATTTTTATTTATTCATTTTGGGTTTATTAGACATAGCTCTTAGGGGTTTAATGTGGCTCATTCTGTAACATTATTTTATTTGTAACATACAAATTAAACCAGTTGTAAGAATTAAAAAAAGTTATGTATGTAGATTCGGCTTCATCAAATTCAGTTTTTTCATTCATTTTCCAATCTTAAAATGTAAAATCATTGGTTGATTAACTTCACCCCAGATATAAAGTTTTCATATTTGGCCATTTCAATATTTTTTACAAAATATAGCAGTATCTTGTAAGAAATTCGTTGTATCTTTAAATTCCGTGTTGTATCTTTAAATTCCACACTTTAATACTTTATCTTTGCCAGATAACTTTATTTCGACTAACCCTTGTAGTTTTTCTCAATGGGTATCTGACACTGAGGAAGATTACGAGTGGTATAGTCTAAATACGCGTATCTGTCAAAAGATAAGCACTAGACGGCGGAAAAAAGGTTTCAACACTGATTGCATTCATTCGAATTAAGTTAGTACTTATTAACAAAACTGATTGTACAGTATCGTAAGCCGAGATCAAGTTGATCTCCAGGCCGGAATTTATCAGTCGACTTTTCTTTAGATTATGTATTTTTCAAATAGTTTACTTACAAGTACCGTGCTGCTGGGATCAGATACTAAACGACATTTTCAATGGATCTATTCAAAGTAGGCCCTATCTAAAGGAACGCTTCTATTTAATATTGACCCGATGATCAATTTGACCCCGGTTTACCATAGAAACCCATTTTAAATTGTGTAAAAACAAAAAAAAATATGTACGTTCTCGGAAAAAAAAAATTTGAGATTAAGGGTAAATTAAAAAAATGTAGAAAAAAGACTCAACGTAGACAATCGCTCATTAGCTGTAGAGTGTAGAAATTTGTTTTGTCCCAGAGAGCGAGGAAAGGTGCTCAAGCACACTAGCGTGCGCAGATTTTGTTTTCTTCTCCCTCATTCTAGATAAGCAGGAGAAGGAACACGATGAAAGATGGCGCAATTGTCCCTTTTCCATCATTCTTTTTCTCGTATATGTTAGGAGAGTAAGAAAAAGGAAAAAGCTGTGCACGATTACATAGACAAATGGGCCATGATATACGAGGAAAATCCTGGAACCTGAGAACCAGGAGTGACATTATTTTATTCATACACGTCACTTACATCGATAATGTTTAAAATGTATAAGTCTTGTTCCACCCATTCTACTAAAGATTCAATGTATAATCCAGATAATCATGAATTCCTGCAGGATTTATTAGAACGCTGACATGGCTGCTTTAACGATTACATGGAGTTTAGAATTAGTATAAGTTAAAATACATAGAAATAAAAATAAAAATAAAAACATTACATATGTGTTACAGGCCGGCATTGATAACGGCAAGGAAAATATAGAAGTACCGAGCTAATTGTAACATGCTCTAAATTACTGTGTATGTATAGATAAGACTTGACTAGTATGAAACTGTATAAAATAAAGAATTGATTAGTGTTGTAGCGCAGGCTCAATAATCTGTGGAGTTCGGATTGATGATCAATACACAATATCGATGATGCTATTCCTTGTATTTTAAATATTATCAAAATATACATTATCGAAAAGCTTTCTAGCGTGCTAACAAACACACCCTAAGAAAATTGCTTTCAGTACGTAAGTTGTAAATTTCGATGGCAAACATTTCAAATATACTTTTGTCGACCAAGGGAAGCGGTTTGAAGAGGAACACTGTTCTCGATATACTGTGAGGATACATCTGAGCTCTTTCCACTGCGATGAGACCGTTTCATACCGCGTTTTTTGTCACCATTAGGGTCAATCATGATCCCTTCCACGGTTTGGAGGCTTTGTGCTCGCTGCAGAGACAGCCGAAGAGGTTTCTTTGGTGGGGCTGGTCTCATTATTCTCATTGGACCAGATGGTTCGGAGGCGTATTGTTCATTGTTGTCGCTCTCAAAATCGAGACTTTTGACGCTTCTCATTTCTCGCCGTGAGCTGGACTCGCTAGGAAGAGTTAATTTTCGCCTGTCAGATGCTCCTCCGTTGAGATATTCAACGCTTCGTGCATGAGATCTATGGTAATGAAGATGTCGTCGATCCGGATCACCATCCAAATCGTTCACACTCCTTTGTAATTTGGATCCATATTGTTGCATATACCTTTCACGCTCTAACCGCCGTGCTTCGCGTTCTCGTTTGTCACGCTCTTTCTTTTGATAATATTGTATTGTGCTGTTGCTCATATCGCTGTTGATCGAAATTTTCGAAGAAGACATGGAATTCCTGAGGTTGTGTTTAAGCACATTTCCACTTGTTAGTTCTCCATTGATTTTATCACATTCTTTTATAATAGTTGTCGTAGTTACATGACCGTGATGTGTCTTTGGACTTTCGCTGTTTGGAGGAGTTTTTGAGGGTTTTCCGTCTATGATTGTTGTAACAAACGAACCTCTTTGGTAGATTTGTGGCTTGTTATCGGGGGGCGTTGAAGGTGGTGAGGTGATGCTAATCGATGTAACATGTGCTCCTCCATTCCCGTTAATGATACTGGCTTGAGAGCTTCCACTATCGGTGTTATTGTCTCTTGATGCAAGTAACTCTTTGACCTGATCTTCTAAGTACGATATTCGATGTTTCAGTCGAACATTATCAGCTTGTGATTGCTGCAATTGCTGTTGCGAAAACGGTAAAGATTTTTTCCTCAAAATAACCATCTCACATTTTCCAGACGTGCTCATCAGTTTCTGCAACTCTTCTCGTGTCCTACCGGGGACAATCTTACCATTCACTTCAATGATTCGATCGCCACGGTTGAGGCCTTCCCCTTCTAAAGCCCAATCGATCCAGAAACCGGGAAAGTCTGTTTTCATACTGGCATTCCACCGGCCTGGCGTAGCTTTCACGGCATGCAGCGTTAAATTAATCCCCGATTGAAGCATTCCGTAGAGAGAATTCGATTCTGGTTTCGATTTATCTAACCTAGCCTGAAGTGCTCTAGCTTCTTCTACTAGTGACAGTAGCTGTAGTTCTTCTCGCCCCAAAGCGTATTCCAACTCAGCCTGGCGGATTCGAATGTCGATGTTGCTGAAAATATATGAATGAAGTAGAAATTAGTATTTTTTTAAGTAAACTAGATTTATTTCTTAACAGATATAAATATTTAGACTGGGTCAACAAAGTCCATTTTTCGGAACAAATATTTTTCGATTCCTTTTAGCGTCCAAAACAACTGTGCAAAATTTCGGAGCGGTTGGTTGCTTCCCCGTATTCCGCATTGCGATTGAAATTTGTATGGAATTTAGTATGGGAATACGTGCTTTTTTGCATTTTTCTCATAATTAATTTTTTTTTTCGTCTAAAACGATGTAACTAATGACGTTGAAGTATAGCCTAGAATATGCCGAAAAACTTTGCCGAAGAACGCAAAGTGATCCGACACTTGTGAAAAAAGTTATAACGTACAGATTGCCCGGTGGTGCTTAATATTTAACATGTAAAGGAATAACATCAACAATAAAATCTCAATTTTTAGTCCTAGTTACCAGACGAATAACTTTTTTCACAAGCGTCGGATCACTTTGTGGTCCTCGGCAAAGTTCTTCGTCATATCCTAGGCTATACTTTAACTTCATTAGTTACATGGTATTAGTTTAAAGAATTCAACTTATGAGTAAAATGCAAAAAAAGTACGTTTTCCCATACTAATTTCCATACAAATTTCAATCGCAATGCGGAATACGGGGACGCAACCAATCGCTCTCAAATTTTGCACAGTTGTTTTGGGCGCTAATATAGATTGAGAAAGCTTTGTTCCGGGTTGATACAATCAAATTTAAAGTTTCTCCATACAACGTTGACCCACTCTAATAAATATGCTTCCAAGACATAGATGTTTCGACAAAAATAGTTAGATTAAGAGAACTTATGAAGATTAAAGGAAACAATTACTACTGACAGACTTAACAGTGGTTTTGATAACATTATTGCTAATCCGATTTTTGTGATCTCATGAATTAATGTAACAAATTGTATTATAACAATAAAATACCAATTTCCACAGGAAAGAAAATGAGACGCTGAACTACTTATTAATATTATAATTATAATTAAATTATAAAATAAAATATAAATTGAAATTGCATTTGTCTAGTATGAACTTTTGTATTTTTTATGTTCAAAGCATGATAAACAAATAAAGCGTTCATTGCAATAATAGAACAGGACATGACATGCAGGTGAAGACAAAACGTTTGGGACAGGCAAAATTTGCAGTATTGATAAACATGTTCAACTAGCTGTAACTTTTTATACAGTACGGCATACCTCTCAGAAAGTTGAATGTAAAAACGATTATATTCTTTCCAATATTACCAAAGAATAAGCCAAAAGTGCAAATAAGTTATAAAATTAAATTTATTTTTTGTTTATTTGCATTACCGAAACATCACCTAATTCCAGTCACTTTATTTTGCTTCCTAATTCCGTTACCCCCTTTTTGTTTTGCATGGTAGGAACGGAATTAAGATCTAAAAAAAGTGATTAGAGTTTGGTAATTTCGCGGTACCTTCTGGTGACTTAAATATGTCCTGAATATAAAGAATCAACCAAATTCTTGAAACTAATTGTAAAATGCATGAAATGAAATGAACAAAATAAAGGATACTTAAATTTTCAAACTTTACTTACTCAGTGATATCCAACTTTTCCAACGCACTTTTCAGGTTCCGTATCGCCACCTTCTTGTTCTCAGCGTCCGATCGCAGTTTGGAAAGCTTCTGCTCTGCGGCTGGTCGTTCCTCGTCGTCGAATGCTGGTCCTGTTGGTCGAGGTAGTTTACCCAACCCGAGTTGCAATCGCAAGCTACAAAACAATTGATAAGATTATTCGGCAATATCTGCCATATAGAGATCTTCATCAGCATAAAGATGCATACTTTTGTATAACTGCTTCACGGTCCTGTAGAGCAGACCGCATTTCCCTGCCGGGGCGGAGTCTGGCCGCGGTGACGACCGAGCCGAAAGGGAGCCTCCGCCGAGTGATGAACCTTTTCTCCTTCGTGGCGTCGCACTACTCAGCGAGACTTCTATGCTTGCCATCTGAAAATAGGAAGGCAGGAAAGTACAATGTAAATGGCACAGAAACGCTCTAATGAATATCGCCAGAATAATTTCAAGCGAAGTTTATTGTGGTTGCTGAACTGGAGTAACCTTTCGTTGTCTTATTCGTGTGTGACCAGCAAGCATGACATGACGTACCTTTGCTTCCAGTGTTTCCAGCTGAGCCACCCTCGGTGGCTGATGCGGGTGTAGTTGCTGTAATTGTTGGTGGTTTGCTTTTCCTTGGGGTGACAGAACGGTCTGAAAAATAAAAAAATAATATTGGTTGTTTAAGATGTTTTTGTAAGTATGACGCGAAAAAGAATACTGAAGTGTTCATGTCACATGTGAAGATGTGATTTTTAAACATAAAAAGTCACATCTTCACATCTTCACACAACGTTGGCATATTTTTGCCTGACAGAAATTATTTTTTTCTTGAATGTGTGAAAATAAATACATAGTGTAAATGTCCATTTATTTATTATTATTTATTTATTATTAAGTGTACATGTACATTCATCGGAATAATTGTCCTAGTGAATATTTCTAAAACTATATGTAACCCCGAGCAGAAGGGCATACCTTACAAATACTATGCAAAGAGCAACATGTGCTCTAATACCTAAAATTGTTATTGCTGAGTTATTCTACAAAATGTTATGAGAACATCACAATAACAGATGGAGGTATTTGAGCAGAGTTTGGTATTGATGAAGTATTTGTTAGTTTAGCAGTGAAAATAACCGAAGAACAGGATTTGCTATTACATAATGAAGTCATCGAACAAATGAAACATTTAATAACAAGAAATGTTATTAGTTTGCTACTCAATATTTTTGGGATAACAAATACAGCACTTGAAGTTTTAGGTATGCATTCATTATTGAAATAAGAAGACTTGTTATTTTCTAGGTGTTATTTATACAATATTATGGTATTCGTTTTTGTTATTTTGCCTCTTATTCCCACCTAATGAAGGGCATATCATGGTATGGTAGTATTTAAGATAAATACTTTAATATGTTATTCTCTTGTTATTTTCTTCTGCTCGGGACATGAGGACAAAAAATGACTAACGTGTATGTAATGCCATTATCTTGTTCTTAAAACTAGTCGTCGAAGCGTTATAATTGAAGAACTGCTGAACACGACAGAGCTCGGTAATCATAGCTGGAATAGGAGCATTAATTCCGTAATTTGTTCTATGAAGGCCGAAACGCAGAAGTGTTTGATTGCGTAAACTTCTCAAAGGAAGGTGTGGAAAGGTACTTGAGAAAGTAGAGAAGGAGAATCGATTTCGCCTTTTAAAAGCTTCGCAACGAATACACCCGTCTTCAGTGTTCAAGTGTGTCCATGTTCAGCAGTCGGCGGCGATCCTGATATGCGGTAGATTTTCAGGATCTCTCCATGCTAAGTTTGCAAGCGCAAAGCGAAGAAATCGTTTCTGTACTCGTTCGATTCTTTCGATCCATGTGGTCTGGTCCCGAGCAGAGGAGAATATCAAATGAATAACTACCCAAGTAACACACTTGTCACCGAAGAGTCACGGCGGCACAGGTTTTTGTTGCGCAGAAGTCACTGTGACTTACTTCTAGCAAGTAAGTGTTTATTTGTTAGAAGTCAGTCACAGTGACTTCTGCGCAACAAAAACCTGTGCCGCCGTGACTCTTCGGTGACAAGTGTGTTACTTGGGTACGAAATCACATAACCTGTTTTTATACCTTGTTTTGTTATTATTTAATTATCAAGGCATAGCTATTCCATAACAAGTTTTGTTGGACAATCTCATTTTATTATAATCAAGTTATTGATACACATTCACTCAATTACATTTCATTAACATGTTTTGTTGAAGTATTAGTTTTGTCATTGTTGTTCTATTGATCAATTTACCTACAATAGCAAGTAGCGTAGCCAGAAATTGTCTCTGGGAGGGGTGTTCAACGGTCAATAATACCTTTTTATTTTTATTTGACACATACATTTTGTAAACAATTATGAGCAATTGTATTCGTAGTTTTTTTATCTGTATTAACGAGATTTTTAGCCGTAGTCTAGTTCATCTCGGGACCAGGGATGAGAAATGTACTGGAAAAAACGGTTACCGGCTGTACATTTGACATTTTTCCACACGAACATCACAGGCCCAGCCAAACTCAAACTGTTCGAAAAATAAATGTCATAACATTTTTTTTCCTGCAGCCTTTTTCCTCGAAACGGTTTCCAAGTGCGAGAGCGCCAGTACTCGAGCACAACGACGACAGAAATTTCTGTCTCTCCCATTTTCGCATTTTTCTGCGTTTCAAACCGCTTCTAGACAAACTTCTTTACATGCATCGCAAAGCTAGGAGTGTGCTCTAGCTGTTTGTGCAAATCGAATTAAGTTATTTAGTAAAACAAGTGAGTTATTAGCAGTTGAAAATATTTGACATTTTTCGCAATCACCCGCCTCAGCATGACTGCTCATAAAAAATTTCGTGGGGAAGCGAAAACCGTCAAGCGTCTGCTCGACTGCCGTCGGCGCGACATCTGATGGTATTGGTGCTGCCGTTGTGTTGTTTTTATTTTACTGCCAGTATCGATGAACGGTAAACAGAAAAAAGTCTCATTTCCATGCCTGCTCGGGACCCACACAGTACTACCCTTCCGAAGGAAGAACTCACATTTTGCGAGTTTGTCGGGAGTGAGATTTGATCCCAGGTCCTCGGCGTGATAGGTATTCGTAGTTAGAAAATGGCGGCGCAGCCGAAAAAAAAATTTCATCGCAAAGCGCGTTATACTGAAAATTTGTTTCACAAATTTTGGTTCAAAGGGGAGGGTGGGGGGGTTGGGTAAACCCTAAATACTCCCCCCCCCCGTGGCTACGCAAAATTTTGAAATCAAAGCAACAATTAAGTGCAAAAAGAGATCTTCGGCTTCGTAAAGCGTTATACGCGATTGAGCCTCAAATAAATAAATGAACTAGATAAATCAAAGCAACAATTCGATAATAATGACCTGTCCTTTTGTTTTGTTCCATTTTTGTATTCAGTTAGGATGGAAATTTCTGAACGAATCCTGTGAAAATTCCTTAAATAATAATCGGAAAAACACTTGGAAGTTCTGGATGAACCCCTCGATACCCTGGAGAAGTCATCAAAAGAACTCCTGACGTAATCTTCTTAGACATTCGAAAAGTAATTCTTCTGATCAATTATTGGAACTCTTAGCAAAATCTTTTAAAAAACTCCTGGAGAATTCTTCGAAAAAAAATGATACACTCGAAAACTGGTGTAAAATTCAAACAGTATTTAATTTTTCTGCAAATTCACTTTTAACCCTTTATAAGGCAGTGGCAACTATATTGCCACCTTATACACATATTTTTTTCAGTTCGTTTAGAAAATTTGTACAACTTCTGTTTTAAGTGATGGACACATTAGGCCTTTGTGAACACCCATGGTTTTTTTTTAGCCATAACAAATATGAATGGGCTTTTTAGAACAAAATATCTCTCAAAAAACTGCCATTTTTGAGTGCATAAAGGTATAAGCTCGAATTTCTGCTGTGGTGAGCGAATTGAAAATCAAATGATGAGGAATGAAAGGCTTATGTTCCTTTTACTTGTCGACAACATTTCAACTTGATTGTTTCATTACTTTTAGAAACTCAGCCTTTATGGAGCGGACCTGGTTAGAACACTTGACTATCACGCCGAGGACCTGGGATCGAATCCCACTCCCGACAAACTCAAAAAATGTGGGTTCTTCCTTCGGAAGGGAAGTAAAGTGTGGGTCCTGAGATGAACTAGCCTAGGGCTAAAAATCTCGTTAATGCAGATAAAAAAAAATAAAAAAAAAATAAAAATTAAAAAAAAACTCAGTTTTTTGAAAAAATGTACTATAATAAATGGGCATGTACTAAAATTGCCATATCGTCGAAAATAATTGACCAATCGAGTTCAAATTCACACATGTAACTCATGAATATTAGGGCAATAACCTGTCAAAAAATCAGCATGATTGATAAACGCATCACAAAATAACAACATTTTAAACTTTGTTGATAAAAATTTAAAATTTAGACCATTTTTTTTTCATACAAAATCGACCATCGAATTTTTTGAAAATAAAAACGTTTTTGTTCATTACACCACATGTACTTTATATTCCAATGAAGAACGAGTGGATTCCGTGCCTGGTTCCCACGGTTAAAGGGTTAATAACACAACAAAGTATTAAACTTATAAAGTATTTAGTTCAACTAGAATCATTTCCCTTTGTTTTGAATTTCGGCTCGCAGACGCTTCTCGATCGAAACCAGCTATCCCGATGAGCTGATGAAGCACGGTAAATTTTGCTTGCATAACTGCTCAACAACCACTGTCTTATGCGTCGGTACTAAGTCCTGCGGGAAACAAAAACTTTCTTTTCCAAACAGTTTCTTGGCACTGGGGAATAGGTGATCTTTGATGACGCACGGTGTCAAAATTTCGATTATTATCGAACATGCATGTACCTCGGATTTTTCTTCGAAAATAATTAGCATTTGGGCTACATATTCATAATTGGGAAACTAGAAAATATTTCATCGGCGAAAATTTATCCATACATTTTGTATGGGACGTTTTTTGGACTAAAATAGTAATTATTGATTTTTAGTATGGAAAATAGCTAAAAACTCATCTAACTCAAATTTTTTACGATAGAATATTTTCAAATTTTGCATTTTTAAATTATAGCCGAAATTCTAACATTCTATGAAGAAAAATCCGAGGTACATGAAAGTTCGATAATAATCGATATTTTGACACCGTGTGACGTGTTGTAAAAAGTATTCTTGGTTGATTTTTATGCCCCTGTCGATGAACAACAATGGTGATTGAACTTTTGTTGATATGGCGCCCCAAACCATCACCGCTGCAGCACATTGATGTCGTTGAACCTCTCGTTTGCCGGCAGAAATTCCACGAAGACTTGCTTTATACAAACGATCATTTTGTTTATTCAAAGACGCTACCAAAGTAAAAAAAAATCGTCCCGAAAAAAAAAATGTTGTGAGCAGCGTGCAGAGTGAGCATAACGCGAGATCTGGCAACCCTGTCGGAAATATTCTCCAGAGTCAATCCGTGAATCCTTTGTTTCTTAAAAGCCCCATATCTAAGATCCCGTTTCCCCAAGCACACTTGTTTTCAATGCAATAGCATGAATGGCAACATATGGCTCCCAAACTAGTGTATCACTTTCACGTTGCCACTCTGTAAATGTCCATTTATTTCTTATTATTTATTTATTATAAAGTGTACATTCATCGGACTAATTGTCCTAGTGAATATTTCTAAAACTATATGTAACATGAGGACAAAAAAGGACTAAAGTGTACTGCCGTTCTACGCATAGTTGTCCCATGTTTTATGGGATTCCCATATAACATGGGACAATTATGCGTAGGACGGCAATGTATGTAAGGCCTTGTTCTTAAAACTAGTCGTCGAAGCGTTAAAATTAAAGAACTGCTGAACACGACAGAACTCGGTAATCATAGCTGGAAAAGGAGCATTAATACCGTAGTTTGTTCTATGAAGGCCGACACGCAGAAGTGTTTGATTGCGTAAAATTCTCAAAGGAATGTAGAAAGGTAGTTGAGAAAGTAGAGAAGGAGAGTCGATTTCGCCTTTTAAAAGCTTCGCAACGATTACAGACTTATTCACCCGTTTTCGGTGTTCAAGTGTGTCTATGTTCAGCAGTCGGCAGCGATTCCTGATATGGCGGTAGATTTTCGGGATTCCTCCATGCTAAGTTTGCAAGCGCAAAGCGAAGAAATCGTTTCTGAACTCGTTCGATTCTTTCGATCCATGTGGTCTGGTATGGTGCCCACACAACATCCGCTGATTTAGCACCGAGCGTACGAGAGAGCAGTATGGGGCTGTCCATAAACCACGTCGTCATTTTTTTGAGACTTCTCAACCCCCCCTCGCGTGGTCATTTGTCCATACAAAATTTTTTTTCTTCCATACAAAATGGTCATTGGCTGAAGCCACACCCCCCCCCCCCCCCCCTCATGACCACGTGGTTTATGGACAGCCCCTATAATGCTTTTAAGCAATACGGGTCGGTGAACTCACGCGAAATCTTGGTTATAAAGCCGAGTTGGCGGTTGGCCTTATCGATAACGGAGCTAGTATGTTCGTTAAACGTAAGGCTGCTATCCAATATAACGCCCAAATTTTTTACGACGGATACTCTTTCAAGTGATGTTCCATTGATGTTGTAGTCAAAAATGATAGGCGTCGATTTTCTGTTGAATGAAATCACACAACACTTTGAGATGCTCAAGATCATCTAATTCCGTGAACACCAGTCTGAAAAATCATTGATTGCGGATTGTAACAGCATGCAATCTTCCTCATCCCGAACGATGAAATGGATTCTGAGGTCGTCTGCGTATAATAATCTGCAACCCTTAGGAAGGATGTTGGTGACATCGTTAAAGAAAATAGATAACAACAAAGGCCCAAGGTTGCTCCCTTGGGGAACGCCAGACTTGCATTAAAACACGCGAGAATATTTTGCTCCAATTTTGACTAGTAATTTCCGACCCGTGAAATAGCTTCTCAACCAGTTAACCAAACGATCAGACACAGACAAACAGACGTAACACTTGTGAAATTTCCATCGACTACGCTTTTAACGATCATTTTAAATTTTCATAGTTGTGGCTTTCACAATCAGAGGCGCGCGCATCGTTTTTCTATGCGTTTGACGTTTCACACTAGCGCCTTCTGTTGACGATATTGCATAATACAGTGATTCGTGCAACTTTTCCACCAGGTGATGGTAGTGTGAACTGGGAGATGGATTTCCATGAAAATCGCTCAAGGTGTTACGTCTGTTTGTCTGTGGATCAGATGTCCCAATTTTCTTGATTTTTTCCACTGGAATGTTGTTACTGATACGGTCGAAGGCCGCGGTCAGGTCAGTATAAATAATATCAACCTGCAAACCTTTTTCGATGCTCGAGAGACATGTCGCGATGAAGTCAACTAAGTTAGTAGTCACTGATCTACCGGGAAAGAAACCATGTTGATCGGCTGACATATATTTCTTCGTATGAAAGAGCAGGAAGTCGCTCGCGATGATCTCGAAGAGTTTTGATCCAGCACTGAGAGATGTTATCCCACGATAATTTGCAATGTCACGTTTCGATCTTTTTTGAACACTGGAGACATTACAGAGTTCTTCCAGACCTCAGGAAATATTTGTTGACTCAGTGAAAAGTTGAATACAGTGTGTAGTGGAGCAAGGAGCGAGTTTATACACTTTTTGTAAACAACAGCAGGAATGCCGTCAGGACCAGGTTTGAACGAGGTTTCCAGCTTATTTGCAGCACGTAGGATCATGTAGTCAGAAACTTCAAAAATGTCGACGTCAACAGCATCGGCAGCAATATCGGAGACTTCTCACGTCAGTATCAGAACAGGCATCGTTATCGAATACGCTTGAGAAACGGTCGGCAAATGGCGAACATTCATTTGAAGAAGAAACACAGTGTTTGTCGCCAAAAACATGTTTACAGGGAGTCCGTTGTCCTTTCGCTTGCTGTTAACAAATGACCAAAAGGATTTCGGGTTACGACGAAGATTACTCTGCATGCGACGAACGTAATTATGGTAGCAGGACGAGTTTATCGTAGTATACGCACTACTGGACCGTTGGAACTCTATTTTAAAAGTTGGACCGCTGTTCCTACGCATTTTGAACAGGGACGCATTCTTTTTGCTCATGAGTGTACGAAGTTACTGAGTTTCTCAAGGTAGATATCGTGGTTTGCACTTTTCAGGAACATGACTCGCCAACCAAGCATTTATCACACCGATGAGATGACAGACTGATGAATCCATGTCCGAACAATTATTCAAGAGCGATCAATCCATAAGATCGAGATATGCATTTAGTGCAACGAAGTTTGTCTTTTTGAAGTCAAGTTGTCGATCATTGTCATCAATGTTTATTTCTACGTCCAATCTAGGAATCATATCAATCCATATCATCTATCGAAGGTCTTGCAAATCTCAAGTTACTGAGAAGTGTTTAAAAAGCATCTCGAATAGCGAGAGACAAACCACTCCCAGTCTCTATAATAAAGGCAGAAAAAATATCGAATATGCTTCTTATTTTGGATCTTGCTCAATAGGTATGCGGGACCATTCATTATATTTTGGTAAAATTATCTGATAGAACCAAATGCAAATAAAAACAAGTTTAGTTTCTGTCTTTAGTAGGGTGTAGGATACACTAGCAAAAGTTCTAAGGAAAATGTAAGCTCTCTCAGGATATAGCTCTAGAAAATAAATGGTAGTAAGTAACTCAAGTAACAATTCCACAGCGTTTTGGCTATTCAAAAATTTTATAAAACTTTTATTGTGGTAATGAACATGCTCCCGTAATTTAAAGAGGCATTTACCAAAGCAAAGCAGTCATCTTTCATTGTTTTATTTTAGGCTGTTTTAAAAACTTTCTGTAACCGAATAACCGAAGCAAAAATTTCAGGGTGTTAATATATAATTTATTGATGTTTCCGAAGCTTCTACTAAAGTGTTTACAAAGCTAAGCTTTATGTATTTATTAGAGTCATTTTAAAAGGTGTCTGCAGAGTGTTTATAAAAAGCCATTTTAAATCATACGTTTACCTCTGGTTCGCGGACTACATAAAATTCATGTTAAAACAATTTGGTATTTCAACTACTCAGCTTTTCAAACCTATTTATAGCGACTTATCTGTTATCACTGAACTATAAATTTCTTTCATGCGTCATTTACTAGTATGCAAATAGATTTATGGCGTTGGGCTTACTGATTAACATGATTTTCACTACTTTTGAGTTGTTGACACACCACCATAAAAAGTGAAAAATTACTTTTCGGCTTTCGATGAGCATTCGAGAATGCAATTCAGCAAGCATATCAAATCCGAACGCTTAATCCCACTCCCGACAAACTCACAAAATTCGAGTTCTTCTTTCGGAAGGGAAGTAAAGCGTGGGTCCCGAGATGAACTAGCCTAGGGCTAAAAATCTCGTTAATACAGATAAAAAAAACCGAACGCTATGCTTTTTGTTGGTTAACAAAACTATCTAATTGCACATTTTTCTGCTCTTCGAACTTTCCTGATACAACATTGGTCGGTTAAACAATATTTATGTGCAAATAGTACGAGAATATATAAAAACACGCACATTTACCGAATGGGTTTCATATTTGTTGCTGGAGTTACCGGTGGAGCCTTTTGTTTCATGAGAATGGTTTATGAGGATCCCCTTAATACTTCACCCTGTTTCACCAACTTCACTTAACTAGTATTGTTTTGAATTTAAAGCTTTGATATTATACTCATATCACGTAATTTCAGAACAAATTTACATCTTGTACCGACTTTTCGAACCCTCTAAGCAGAATACCCTCTGCGTGAATGAGTGTAATCAGTTTCGTACCTTTTAATTCCGCCCTATTTGCTTATCCTGGATAACTGACACTGAAGAAGATTACAAGTGGTAGTCGAAATACGCGTATCTGTCAAAGGATAAGCAATTAGGACGGGATTAAAAGGTTCGAAACTGATTATACTCATTCGAACAAATTTACAGTTCAAAAAACGATGAAGTATTCTGATATTCATTGTTTACCATGAAATTCTCACTTCAAAACAATACCCAGCTGTCAGATTTTTCTTGTTGCCACTTTGTCATCATATAAAGTGAAAAATAACAATGTGGTCTACAATCAGCATTTATAAAAAACAGCTCAGCAAGCATAAATGCTAAATCCTAACGTTTTGCTCTTATAGACGATTTTATGAAAGCATTTCATCACAAAAATTGTCAATCATGGCTGCGACGTGTGTTTTGTAGTCAATGTGATGAATTCATATCACATTTTGATCTCCATTTCCAAGATATTTTCTTACACTTATTTTTTTCCTGTTCGGGGCATAACCACTGCGATCGATATTTGATCTATTGTGGTATACCCCGTGCCCTTTGTGTAGTGCATGTCGTGTTACTTCATCACTATTGAGTAGTAATAAAGTATTCGGTTTTGTTACAGAAGTCACTTTCAACTTAATCGCGGAAGGAAGAATTCTGATTGATAGGTTCCGCTTTAACATGCTCTTTTTTCAGTCAAAATCGGATCCCTTAACGAAAAGTCAAGAAATGATCAGGGATTGCCGGCATGCACCGTGCGGTGCGAAAAAAGCGTGTGCTTCACACAATCGCAAGTGCTTGTCTCCCGTTTTGCCGAGAGACAAGAGACGTATGAGTGAGAGCTTTCGTAAATGTACGAGAGACAAACCGCAGCACTAGCTCTACGGCGCAGGGAGTAGTGCACGGTGCTTGGGACTGTGCTTGTCACCAAACAGAAACAATCACTTAATAAATTATTTGAAGAGTTTGTGTTTTCGGCAAAATTGTTAAGCTTGTCAAGGGTTGACAAGTGATAGGTCGTTTGCTTCGAAATTTTCCCAATCATGCGTAGTATCAAGCCAAGTGCAGAGCACGGAGACAAGCACCGAGAGAGTGCAAACGACAAAGCGTGAGAGACAGGAGAGCTCCAGCGCGCGGCAAAGTAAGCGAGCAACACACAACCGATTGCTACTCGTCTCCTTCTGGTTTGTTGTGCTGTCTCGTGGCAGCGTGTGCGGCACGCAAAGAGTTTTGAGTCGCACCCTATCCCTGGAAATGATACCGATATTGACCATGCACCCAAGTCCATACCAGTGAACACAGAAAAAAAGATTAGGAATACTAATCCTGTTTTCCATGTTCTAAGACCCATCTCGACCAGAGGCAAACCGAGACCTTTCACTTTGAACAAGGTATGTAATAAGGACCAAAGTTTTTCCTTTAATTACTGAAATATGCTGCTCCATAGTTGGAAGCAGAAAGAACCCTAAATTGGTAGATCTATCACCATAACGCAACACAAAAGGTGATCTACCTACGCTACAGGCTCCGTTAAACATCGAGCATCTTTTAAACCCCCTCAACCATTCATCCATCAGCACGGGTCGCCTGACACCTTGAATTGGGGTTCCCTGTTTGGTGGACTTTTACCCCCGGAACAGAGGGTCCGTCGTGCTATTCTTCGACTGGGGGTTCGTCAAGCCCCTGGACTACTGTCCTCGCTGCCCCTTTCTTTTGATTGTCTCAAATTATACAATGTTATCATTCAGAACACACAAAATGATACTAAATAAACCCAGGGTGGCCACACAAAATCAAAATTGAAATTCCCGCATTTTTCCCGACTTTTTCCCGCATTGATTTTGAAATTTCCCCACTTTTCACTATATACCTGTGGAGCATGTAAAACATCCAAGAATCAAAGCTTCTAAGTGGATCTGTAAAACTTACAGAAATATTTACAATGTCATTGTGATGTGTGACAGGATTATAATATTTTGAAGCTGTTAGCATCGAAAGAAATTTACATGTAACATATGCTTGAAATTTGCTTCTAATTCTGGATGTCTTGTAACGTAAACCTATACTTGAAAATGTTTGTGTCGGAATTACCAAAAGATTTTTGTAAACTCTGTAATAAATCCTTGATGAAGTTCCAATAAAAAATCTAGTTGGCTAGCTGAAATACTCTTTGGTGCATTCTTCAAGGGAGTTTTCTACGCTATCCCAGGAATTGTGAAGGTATGAAAGACGGCATTATTGACGTAACTCTGTTTTGATTCCTATAGCCAGAATTATGGGAGTGTTTTCTGGTGAAATTCTTCGATGAATTTGCTAACAAATTTCCTGGAAGAAGTTTATTGCAAAAATACTGAATAAATGCCTGTGATATTTTCTCACATACTCTGCTGGTGGCAAATCAGGAAATCATTTCAATAATTGAGTCAACAAAAATTATTAAGAAAATTAAATTCCGTTATATTAACAGGTTCATATACAAACCGCCAGATTCAAAATTATCCGAAATCCATTAGATTGCACATAATTTAATACTCGCATATATAAAGGGTTTTTGCAAGGACTCGCTTTATGTAAAAACTCTTGGAAGAAATTGGCTTCTGAAGATACATTTGGATAAAAAAGCAGAACTCAGATTAATTCCTGTGAAAAATTCCTGTTTAGTGGGAATTGGAAATTTTCAAAAAAGAAAAAAAGGTATTAGTTTTGCTATGAGAGCACTAGCGATGAATTCCTTAGCGGTTTTTTTCTCAAATTTTGAAAATACCTGGGAATTGCCAGGTTTTCTTTTCATAAACAATTTCTAGCTGGATTTAGAAATTCTCAAAACCTAAAAAACAAAACTTTGACATTTCTGACTTAATTTGTAAGACTCTTTTTAGATATTTCAAGAATAATTCGATATTCTGGGCTTAATTTCTAATCTCCTTTATAAAGAACTCACTTGGAAACTCGTGAATATTTTTTTATGGAAACTGTTGCGTAGAGTATACACCTTTGAAAAAAAATAATTTGTCCAATTTTAGTCGAATTCATCTACGATAGGAAAATTAATCTAGGATTTAAAATGAGATCTAGTACCGGTTTTGAGTAGCATTCAGATCATTGGATTGACCCAGGGCTTAAAATTATTTCAGTATAAGATGTTTCTTCTTTCTTTTGACATTCAAGCTTTCAGTACAATGTTTCGTCAGCAAACCCTGAAGAACTCCAAGAAGCACATAAAGCAATTCTTCAGATTTGCATCAGAAATTATTGTTAAAAACTCTTCTACAATGTTTATATGTCTATCGTAAGGAATTCGTGCAAAAATCTTTTCATGTTTTCCATTGGTAACATCAAGAATTCCTTCAGTAGGCAGGCCATGCATTAAAAGATTTCATAAAAAAATCTAGAGAATCATGACTTCTGGTTATCAACTTGCAATTTTGCTTCTGTTTTAATGTCATGAATTCTAGATATTTATTTATAAATTAATCCACTCGTTACGTAGAAAACACTTTGAGAGTTCCTCCCAGAATTTCGTTATCAATTCATAATTCCATATAAAATCCACCAGAAATTCTTCCGCGATGACTGAATTTTCAATGTTTTTAGTATTTTTTCAAAAAAATAAAATAAAATGCCACTATACGAAATTGCAGGGATCTTTTTTATGAACTCATTCTGAAATTTCTATAAATACTGTTAAATACTACTGCGAAGTAATAATTTCAGGAAGTCCTGCACTAGCAAATTAAGAAATAATTTTAAAGTTTCAATGAAAACATAGTTGAAAACAAGTTAAAATTTGTCCCAAAGCTCAGTCAGATATTTCGGCAAAAAATCTAACTATTACAAGGAACTACTAAAGAAAAAATCTGGATAGAATCTCTAAAATTATGTCAATAATTTCTCCATGGTCTCAATCAGAAAATCAGTTCGTAAACATACAAAATCCCATCGACAAGATTTCTCCAACCCAACAGAATTCCAGGGGTTTGAGCCAAAATAAATTTGCTTAGTTATTCCTGGCAGTAGACAGTCGAAACTCTGCAAACTACGTGATTCCTCGATTATACTCACTGTTTTTCTCGACAAATAGCTTTGTGAAATATTCTGTAGAAAATCATTGAAAGAATTTCATACTCTTCTAGTTAAAATAATAGTTTTTTTTTTGTGCATGATTTTGATGATTTCTGGTTAACGTCATTATTGTATTAAGCTATGATTAATCATGTATCGGTAGGTCTGCTTCAGAGGCACGTTCTCCTCCATTTAGGAAGATTGTACCAAGTAACAGGCTAAAAACTTTATAAGAAAATGTTGGAGAAGTATTATTTTGTTATTATGTTATCTCAACGAATGTTGGAGAAATATTTATGGCAATTTTGATAAAATTTATCAAAATTTGGCTAACACAACTATTTTTTGCGATACTTTTTTTACGTTTTGTAGATTAGGTTTTTTAGTCGTTCAAAACTTTATTTTTTAAAATTGTGATTTAAAATATGTTTTGTATAAATTTAAGGTCTAATCGTTGCTTCAAGCATCCGGACAATCAAAATATGTCACCCGGATAATATCTATCAAACAAAAAATCACTTGTAATTCTGAGTCCAATGCTCATCTGCATCATTTGGTTTTTGAGATTGAGATGCGTGAAACTGAGTAAGAATCTGGATTTAAAGTAAGTCAAGTGCTAAATCTAGGTTTGAGTTTACATTCTGGAGGCGGTACACATCATTTTGAAAATTCCCGATCATAAACAAAATTCCCGACTTTTTCCCGCATATTTCCCGATGGATTTCAATTCCCGACTTTTTCCCGCATTTCCCGAATTTCCCGAGTCTGTGGCCACCCTGTAAACCGTACCTGATATAAATTATTTTTCGCGCATAAACTCATTTAATACGGTGGATTTTCGACTGGATATCACCTAGGGGCGGTTTTTGTATTGGCTCGTCAGTCTTTTTTTGATCATTAAGCGAACTACCATTTCCTCGCTTTGACGTTTCGGTCCTGGTTTGGGACCTTCATGTTTATCCCTGAAGAAGGTCCCAAACCAGGACCGAAACGTCGGAGCGAGGAAATTGTAGTTCGCTTAATGATCAAATAAGACTGCCGAGCCAATACATAAACTCATTTAGTATTGTTATCTTTAATTAACAAAAACAAATATCACAATACAATGATTTTCGAAGGGGCACTTCAAATTTCACACTTTTTCTCACACATTCCACAGTAAATTCCATCTGGTAATTAGGATGTCGGCACCATAGGATAAGTTTTTCACTTTAATTGAAATATGTTATTCGCTTTGTTTTGTCAGATTTGTATTGTATCTGTACATTTTTTGATGAACTAAATTTTGCCAAGACTGAACAAATTTCATAAATTCAATAATGTAATTATAAAAACATTTTCTAGTTAGGATTGCATTTAAGAAGTAGATGCAGCCGGGAAACAGTTACCATTAATGCTAAACAGCATTCTTTTTTAGTTCTCATATAGTATTAGAATGGTTTGCAAGCCTTTGGAAATGTGACCGTTTCATATTTATTGTGTCGCGTTAAATTTGATGACCTTCTCCAGAGTGGGCCAACTAGACATATTCCAATCTACACAAGGTTTTGGTATCCAAATCCAAATTTTCATGATTTTTAATGCCTGGAAACCTGTATTTAATCAATTTGAAGTTTGTATGGGAGCTTTTACTTAAATTACCCCTCGCCGAATTTTGTACTGGGCGGAGCTGTCAAGCAGTTGTCCAGCTGTCAAAAGGCAATTGCAAAAAATCTCTTTGAAGCTGATTTTTGCTATCAAAATTAAGTTCTATAAATCTGAAAAAATCATAGTGGCGCTGAAGAAGGTGCTTTTTCGTGTTAAATTAAAAAAAAATAAATAATTTTTCAAAATTTAAAAACCCAATTCACACCACCATAAATACGCAATATCCATTACTGCAAAATTTCGCGAAACTTTTACGAAAATTTAGTTTTGAAAAATACCGAGTGAGTTTATATTTCGTATCGATCCTACGAAACATTTTTCAATTTCGTTTCGTTTTGTACTGCATCGCACCAGATATTTTATATTTCGTTTCGTTTCGCCTCGAAAAAATCTCAAACCGCATACCCTTAGTTAAAAGACCATTTTTAAACCTAGTTTGGCCGGCAGGGTACCCGTGTACCTTTTTCGATTTCAATTCAATTTTACAGCAGTCTAATCATAAACTAGTCCTCTATTAATGGTGAAAATTTCATCGATTTTCTGGCAACGAATGAAAAGTTATTTCAGATTGAAGACAAGAGAAGGAGAAAAATCTAGCACAATCACGTTGAAAATTTGGCGTGGTCAGGTGCGACAGTCGCGAAAAATGTTAATATCTCCAAAACCATTATAGGGTATGTGTGCCATCAGTAATCTCACGCTCCCATATTCATCCTATTCGAAAACAAGAGATTACGGCACCGATTGATTCCGTTCTTTTTGTTTTCATGCGTGCTCACTTCTAACAAAAAATACAAAAATAAGAAACAAAACAAACAGCGCTTCAATCTTTTGTTTTTCGTAGAATGAAAATGGGAGCCACATGCTTAAGAAGGGAACAAATACCCTATGTGATGTGCTCAGATGTTGTTAACCATGCCATGAGGAAGTGTCCTCGGAAGATAGAAGTTTGTGTTCATGGATAAATCTGCATCAAATTCCAAGATTTGGCAGAAAGTTTGAGCTCTGAGCATCGTCTCCAAAAATCACGATAATGCCACCAAATGTGTACAAGGATGATAGTCTCAAGAATCGCGTGCTGCTTTTCAAAAATGCACACGAGGGATCTGTAGAGGTTTGAGATACTTTGGCGAGCTGTCACGACAGCCGGATAAGTTCAGAGGTATCATCACGGATGGATAGTGTGTATAAGCGAAAAAACACTCAAATTTCGCCTCTTTCGAATTCACTGAATTGCCCTTAATTTCGCAAGAAGACAAATGTTGGCAAAGTTCATTTGCAATCCTAATCAGACTGGTAGAAGATCTCAGAATACTACAGAGATGACCTGATTGTAAGACAAATACGCCGAAGGAGTTGTTGCTAAAATTTACTACCATTGTGCAGAACTTTAAGGAAGCTGTCATTGAAAAAATGAGAAAAGGTATGAAAAGTTAAATTAAATAATTTCATTGATTTTTTTCTATGAAACTACAATAAATTAACTTTGTTTTGAGGGCTCAACCTTTTCTGTTTGTTATTCCACCTCTGAGATATGAGTGATTGTCTGCGTCCAGATTCTAAGTGGACAATGCCTTATTGCCAGCTATTGTCCCATGGGAATCCTGTTTCTAAGTGAAAGTTTCAGAGTAAACACCTTTTGTAATCCGAGACTGGTCCGATACTTTCTACTGGGGCTGGTTTAGGATGATTGATGCCCACATTGCTGCTGGCTCACCAAATCCGGATTTTCCGGCACCCACGGTCATCGGACCGGTTCAACCGAATACTCTCCTGATAGATTATGAGTTTCTGAGTTTTTTTTTATTCTTCAATCACTTAACCTAATTTACAGCTCTTTTGTCCACTAGGGCACTGCTTGAGCGATTCCTGGTGTGATGATTAGAACACTTGACTATCACGCTGAGGACCTGGGATCGAATCCCACTCCCGACAAACTCACAAAATGTGAGTTCTTCCTTCGGAAGGGAAGTAAAGCGTGGGTCCCGAGATGAACTAGCCAAGGGCTAAAAATCTCGTTAATACAGATAAAAAAAAAGAATTCCAATTGGAAGCTGTACTTAAAGTTTGTACAGCGCCTAAATGTATTCTATTCTTATTCTACTAATCGAACTAGTTGCCGTTGCGCTGCTTTCACTTTCTACCCTATCATGGTAGAATGATGAGCACGAGAATGTTGATGTGTATGGCAGTTGGTTGTTCCTTTTCCAATCCGATTGGGGGTCCATTATGAGTTGTCGTTCGCCGATGTCTAAGTATCCGGGTTCGTTTGAGCCATGGGCTCAAAAGAGGGTCAGTGTCAGCTGCTCTCAGGGAGAAAGAGGAACAGACGAAAGTGCCGGGGCTGGGATCGAACCCATGACCATCTGCTTATGAAGCAAACGTGTGAACAATTGCGCCACGGGCCCCGACAAGTTTCTGAGATGAATGAGCCAAAAAAATAAAATCGATGGATAATTGACGGAGATATTATCATTTCAATTTCGTGGGTACCCGATCATTCTACGGGTGTTATTTTTGCTGGCCACAGTATGGTTAATCGATTATGTGAGGGTGCTGTGAATCAATGGTCAAGTTAGCGTGAAATTTGTTATAAAATATCATGGAGTCCATTAAAAAAACTTAAGATTGAGACAAACTGGAGACCCCATTAATTGAATTAAATGTAGTATATCCGACATCTTTTACGTGAACCCGTAATTTAGCACCGAAACATAATTTCAACAGTGGTATCCTTTTAAATTTTACAACTATCAGCTACGTTCAGTTTTATCCAAAATCAGGATTTCGATATTTCTTTAAAACATAATAGTTTTACCGTTGCATAATCGGCCGCACAAATATAAAACGAAATTCTTTACTCGAATATAGAAATCGACCAACACCTGGCCTATATAATTGTAGCACCCATCCATCAAAGTCGAATTTAGTGCTAGAATGGGAAGGCTTGTGCATGGGCACATGAGATAATTTCAATTTAATTACAGGCCATTGACTGGATGCATAAACCATGGCCTTACCCAGCAGCAGCGCAATTCCACGTGACGTACCAGAAAGGGGTAGTGGCTGAGTGAGACCACAAGTCATCATTATTGTTACTTCGCCGCTGCACAGAACAAAAACACAATCCACCGTCCCTCGCATTTGCCACATTATCCACGCCTAGGAAATTGACGACCTTGTTCAGTCCAAGCCTAAACGAGTGCCGCCGCCACCGCTGCCTAACGTGCCACATTTTACGACGACCCGCCAAAATAGATTCAACGAATCGACAAAGCGCGCCCAGGCTTATTACTCAGCTTTTGAATCAAATATTCAAATCTCAAAACCTATTTCGGTTGTTTCACACCCAATAAAGTGCTTAGAAGTCATAGGAACTACCTCATTATGAACGTTGATTTGAGTGCATTGTGCAGCTTCTAAGGTCTTCTGGGTCGGTGTTCTTACCATTGATGCGGATCTCTCAGTCGGAAATCCTCTCGTGCCAGGTGGAGGTTCACTGACAATGCTTTCCGTTTCCATCACGATTGTGTCATCGTGCCGTGGTGTTTATTGTTGAGAAAATCTAGAAGAAGAAGAAGAGGGGTTTACAATTAATTCACTTAGTAATATATAGTAAAATATTTCGGAAAATATGTGAGAAATATGATATGATTGTATACACACAGATGAGTTTTAAGATGTTCCGCAGTCTATTACTAACTACGCTCATAGGGGGCGTCCATAAACCACGTGGTCACTGGTGGCGGGGTTGGTTATGGCAAAGACCATGGTCCAAACAAATTTTATTCATATGCACTAATAATCACGCGGGGAAGGGGGTGTTGGTTTTGAAAATTCAGAGAAAAATGACCTCGTGGTTTATGGACAGCCCCTAGCCTGAGAGAAAAACAAAGTATGAAATGCTTCTCCACTGGAAGCTATAGCTGAGGTTTCAGCCAAACCACGGAGGAGAGGGGCCTAGGGCCAACACAATTTTGTCTCCGAAATAAAATAAAAAACGTTACAGAAACCGAAAATAAGTCATTACAAGCTGATTAAATGGCGACGACTTACAGTGCAAAACAACGGACAAGAATTTGAACTTGGAATGTACTAACCCTATCCCAGCACCATAATCTGGCACAACTAGCCAATGAGGCATGCCGTATGAAGAAGCTTTGCAATAGTTTGGGTGCGCACCCAGAGAAAGCAGTGGGTCACAGATGACACATGGAGGAGAATGATGAAATGAAGGAACGCCAAAAAATAAAACTATAGAGCGATCAAAAACGAGTGGAGCCAAAGCCATAGCCTGTCAGAGTTATTCTGGTATAGAGAAGCATGGGAAACGCATTTGAAGATGGTACACAAGAGCGTGGGTGGACTCCCTAGTCAATGAAGGCAAAAAACCACAAATATCGGTGGCACTCTTCTACTCTACGATATCAAACGTCGCCTTAGTGGGACTAAGATGAATGCTACGATGACCATGTAAAACACACTTCTGGGCAGCTATTGACCGACCCGGCTGACTGCAGTTGAAACGCTGGTTCGAGCACTTTCGACATATTTTTCAAGTGTCGGCCACGCCATCAATATCTCAGCATGATCCGGTAAGAGTTCGACCCGTGTCAACACCGAAGCTCCATCATTGCAGGAGGTAGAAACAACTATCCGTAGTATGACATCGAACAGAGCCCGAGGTCGATCGCAAGTCAGCCGGGATTCTCAAAAGCTGTCTCCGTAGTATCGGCACAACGGATGCATCAATTATTCTGCAACATATGAGAAACCACGACATTTCCGGCCGACTGGATGCAATGTGGCTTAGTAAAGGTACCCATAAAGGATAAACTTACTGTATCGTTCTCAAAGTTTTCTGCAAAATGATCCTTAACCGCATACAGGAGAAAATCGACGCAACTCCCCGAGGCGGATTCCACGCCGGCCGATCATATGTAGACCATATTGTCGTGCTCCGTATCATATTGCAGCAAATCAACGAATTTCAAGAGCCTGTCTACCTGGTATTGATTAATTACGGAAAAGCTTTCGATCACGAAAATATGTGGAAAGCTCTCTGGCGCAAGAGTATCCTCGAGAAAATCGTCGGCCTTATTTAAGCACATCACGAGGCATTTTCGTGCAGAGTACTACACTACAGTGTTTTGTTCGATCCCATCAGGGTCGTCGCTGGAGTGAGGCAAGGATGCATTCTATCACCACTACTGTTGCTTATCGGAATAGACGAGATCCTGGTAGGTGCGATTGATCGTGAACCAAAGCGTGGGTTGCTGTGGCAGCCCATAATTTTGGAGCACCTGGATGACTTCGAACTGGCTGACGACGCTGCTCTCTTAGCTCAATGGCGCTCTGATATGCAGGGTAAGCTCGATGATCTTGCCGATCGCTCTTCGACAGCAGGTCTTACCATCAACGCCAACAAGACCAAATCGCTGGATGTGAACACGGTCAACCCTTCCAATTTGACGGTAGCTGAGCAAGAAGTGGAGAATGTTGAAAGCTTCCAACATCTTGGTAGCCAAATGGCGGTCGAGGGCGCCACCAAGATCGACATAGGTGCACGAATCAAGAAGGCAAGGGCTGCTTTTTTTTGCCTGTACTAACAAGATTTTTAATCCAAGGCTAGTTCATCTCGGGACTCACGTTTTACTTCCCTTCCGAAGGAACAACCCACATTTTGTGAGTATGTCGGGAGTGGGATTCGATCCCAGGTCCTCGGCGTGATAGTCAAGTGTGCTAACCACCACACCAGGTCCACTCCACTGGCTGCTATTTTTTTATGGCGGGGCCCGTGGCGTAGTGGCTACACGTTTGCTTCATAAGCAGATGGTCATGGGTTCGATCCCAGCCCCGGTACTTTCGTCAGTTGCTCTTTCCCCCTGAGAGCAGCTGACACTGACCCTCTTCTGAGCCAATGGCTCAAATGAACCCGGATACTTGGACATCGGCAAACGGCAACTCATAATGGACCCCCAATCGGACTGGAAACAGGAACAACCAAACCAAACACTTAGAACAAATCATATTAAAAATAATCGTCACGAAATCATAATCGCCGAATGCTAATCATGCCGTGCTTGGACAAGCCACCACTAGATGGCAGTAGTGAGCAAGCGTCAAACAGGAGCAAAAACGATACTAGCGCCGCAACTGGTCAATTGACCATCCACCGAATTGTTGAATCAACCGTTACAAAGGTAATCTATGGGAAGCGAGTAGTGTGTGACGTCTGTTTCTCTGTGTCGAAAGCTTGGGATCTATCACAACACGCAAAGCTTTCAGAATGCGCAGTTATTATTTACTACATCTACATATTATATTATATAATATTAAAAATCCTTCTCATTTCTGCAGGTACCGCAACCACTCTTTTGAGATGATGGCACGGGCTCCAACACATCGATGAGTTATTTGCACGTCTTAAGTAGCGTAATTTGTCTTTTACTAAGTCTTTGCTTTGTTTCAGTTCGTGCGAATTCGACGACAAAAAAGCAACAACTTTATTAATCCGTCTCGCTGAGGCGACGACGATTAGAATTAGCTGCACTAAACTTATACTCTGGCGAATCACTTGCTTTGCACAGCTTGAGCAATGAAGCTTGATTGTTCGCATGTTTTGGATTTTTCCGAACAAAGCGCAATTTGAAAGCTTGTTCAAAGTACTCATTTTTTTTTGTAAATTGCTTTATTATTTGTTAGATCGGAACAGTGAAAAAAGAAGAAAAACAAACAAGGTACAAGTTTCATTTTGATGTAATCCTAGTATCATAAAGTAAATCCACAGTTGCTCTCATAGTTCCATATTGACCGACCCAAGACACTCTGGGGGAATGGGGAAACACTTTAATTATATTGCAATGTAAGTAGCGATGTTTCGTTCGTGTTTTTTGCATACCATTTTGCTACCGCGCTTCGAGGCGAACTCGCTTTTCGCAGTAATTCGTTGAGCTTTCAATGTTTTCAGCTGATCGTGGAAATTGTGGAAGTTTGCCATACGACGGCAATGGAAGGCATTTAACTCACGCAAATGAAATCGAAATGATGATGCTGAATGACGAAGCAGCATAGGAACAAAAAATGAAGATCGTCGAGAAGAAAATCATCTGAAGTTTCCGAAATAATTAGCAGAACAGAAGCAGACACGCTAGAGTTGGCCTAGGTTCGTAATGACAAAGCAAAACTGTAGAAAACCGCCAACAGTTTGCTGCTTGTAATTTAATTGTTAACCTTTGTTACACTATGAAAACTATTCTGAATTGAATGGGACATCGTCTGGAAATAAAAAAAAAACAATATTTCGTGTTCATACTATCTATGCGTTTATCCACTAAGTAGTAGGAAAGTTTACAGACGTCAGCAGAGAAGCAATAAAATGCAGGATAGTCTGTACTTATCTAAATATCCTCTTTCAAATCCTCTTCGTCATGTTCTATTAAATTTTGACGATATCTGCCTTTGCTGCTATCCCATCCATTTGCCAACAGTTGGTTCACGCAGCTTTTGAATCTTCTCTATCAGCCGGTGAGTTGTGGAATGCGACCGAACGTTTCGTCGCCTATGGCAACAGATGGATTATCAACTTAACCTTTTTTTTGGCCAGGTTGCCTTTTATGGTAACACTACTTCTGCTTGGTATAGGACATTTGTACCCAAATGTTGTGCTGCTGTCTTATTTGGCAAACACTCCACCAGTCAAAACAACATTTAGAGTTACAGTTGTTCTTGAGATCGTGTCAAGACAAATGTTATGCTTTGCATTTGTTGAAACGGGAGATTGTCACTCTTATTTATGTTTTTTTTCTTGACCTGTGTTTTCTAAAAATAAAATTCCCTAGTTCGTAGAGTAACGGTAATTCGACAAGATACATGATGTGTGAAATTTAATGATTCTTATCATCATTCCGTCAGTCTTCTGCACTCAGCAAACATTATGCGAGTGAACTATCTCCATCTGTTAGTTGGGTGATATTTCCCAGCAGGCCGGCAAAATGCTTTTGGTAAATCAACTTGATATATAATTCAAATTGCCTCTAGCCGCACAATGGCTCTAGTTGTCTTTGCTTACCGATGCGTATCGCCGCCTTTGAGCAGCCGTTGTGTTCTTTCTTTACTTGGTTCACTGATGGTCTGTTCAGCTGAATTCCAAACAAGCAGAATTTCTGCTCATTTCGTTATTTTGAATAACATTTCATCTACACACTTTATTTTGGATACGCGGAAGCAGATATTTCGAATACATAAATGCGAAAATAGTTCTTTTATACAATCTCTGTCATTTATTGTTTCGCTTTTCATATATGTTTTCCATGTTTTGATGAGCACCTGTAAGGCGATAATGTAATCACGGGGAGCAAGGCAGCGAAGAAAATGACTAAGTTGGTTCAGCAGAGAACGGACACGAACCAACTCCCACGTTCAAGGAAGTTAAAGGATGCCATTTATCAACTTACGTAGATTATGGACATGCCCTTAGGACTGTAACCAAAACGGTCGTGATAGCTCCAAAAGCAGCAAATGGGAATCTCCCATTGCGCGGTCGTCACCATGGACCTTAAGAATGCGGCCACCATCGAGTGCGCCTAGGAGTCCCGGTTAACTTATGCCGTATACTGGAGAGCTACTTCCACTATAGGGTGCTGATATATGAAACCGAGGAAGACGAAAGGAGCTACAACATTACCGCGGGGGAATTCAGGGATACATCCTGGACCCGGTACTATGGAACGCGGCGTATTGACGCTAAAATTTCCACCGGGCGTCAAGCTGGCTTTGCCGATGATGTTACACTTGTGGTAACGGGGAGTCGTTAGAGGAAATGCAACTGACAGCAACGCACGCAATTGGCGTGTAGTGGAGAACTGGATGAGGTTGAGACAGTTGGCACTCGCGCACCACGAAACAGAGGTGGTGGTGATGAACAATCGCAAGCCTGAATCACATGCGGCCGATGCACGATCACAGGTCGGTGCACAATCAACTCCAAGCGCTCACTGAAGCAACTCGGAGTCATGATCGATGACAAGCTGAACCTGGTCAGCCACGTGGAATATGGTTTCAATAGAGCAAGCAAAGCAATGGCACTATCGAAGATAATGTCAAATAGCTCGGCAATAGTCTCGAGTAAGTGTAGACTTCTCGTGACAGTAGCGATCTCCTTAGGGAGCGTCCATAAATTACGTAGCATTTTATGGGGGGGAGGGATCTGGGATTGTGTGACGAGCAGTGGTTGGAAGGGGGTCCCCGGTAAGGGCCGGGGCAGGTGGAGACCCTACTGTCAGAAACCTTCTGGTGTAGCTGATAGAGCGTGAAGAGTAGTGATACCCTTGCCTTCAGCAGGTTAGATCTGGTTGTACGTAGGCATCCGTTTTTGATGCCTGCAAAACAGTTGGGCGCGGGCGTGGGGTTGACCCTGCCCGCCTTCCGAGGACAAAGGGAGTGGTGAGGACCACTCGGGAAACTAGCTAAGCGCTAGCATGTTATCGTGATGAACTCTCCAAAGTGAGTCATCGATGTTCGTTGCTGCAGGATACTGTCGATGTGCACTAGCCCCTCTCTGGTTAATTCCTCACACAAATAGAAGCGGTTTAGTTGTGAACCCAAAACATTTTGAATGAGACGAAAAATGAACGAATACGGTGAGCAAGGCATGTTGTGAGAATGCCGGACAGCAATGCAGGCAGTATTATAATGAATTTTGTGTTGAACTGAATACATGAAATGAATGATCAAGTCCAAATCTGATATATATTACAGTCAGGTGTTTTTTTACGCGGTTTTCGTTTACGCGGCCATATAAAAAAAATCATCGTCTTATTTTTGCATTATTCGTCGAGAAATAGTGAGACTTTTTTATGCGGTTTTTCGAATTTTGAACTGAATTTTTTTTTACGCGGTACGTGTCCCCCGCGTAAAAAAAACTGCCTGTAACAATGAATGTCGTTAGAGTTGATTTAAGTGAGCGTTACATACGAACGAAGTTTCGGTGCTATTCTCAAGATACAGTGGTTTTGCATAAATATCTCGCTTATAAAGCAACTGTTTCGAACTTGGTGCAAGTTTATTCACGCTACAAAGATTCATCATTAACCCTCGAGCAGTCGCGTCTTTTGCTACCCGCAGCAACACCACGCTTACGCTGTGTGTCAAAAGCGTGTTTGTTTCATGGCGAGTGTTCTCAGTACGCGACGCGAGTGCTCCCGGTTTATGATATGAGTGTGAGTATACTAGCACTGGCTAGAGAACTTCGCATTTCGAAAATGTGACCATAATATAATGTTGATGTCTGTGCTAGAGATGTACGCATGTATTCCTCCTATGAATTAAAGGGGTGTTTTGAATACTTATGACATGGTCTGGGGTGTTACAACTTTTCAATAGTAAATCTATCAAAATAATCTCTTACCTCTATACTCTAGTTGTAGCTTAGAAAGGTCTCTGTATAATTTGTACTAAAGAATGTATCAAAAATTAACTATAAATGTTCAAAATGCTCTATCTCAAAGCTTAGTTTGTTTTTTTATTCTGGTTCTTCTACCAAATCTTCACAATATAGTTCATTAAAGTTTAATCCTTGCCTCATCAATCATTGAAGGCAACTTTTCGGCTACTAACCGCATCAAAATAAAAGCACCACGTTATAAGGACTGTAACACAGTGACAGCAGTTGAGTTACGTCAAACACGCAAGTCTACGGTGCACAGGGGTTCCATTTGATCAGGGAAGCGGTCATAAATCATTTTCTTCGTTTTTTGAAGGGCAGAATCATGTTTATAAACCACGTAGACCGAAATTTGGCCATATCAGAGCCCCCCCCCCTCCGCTCTCGTAGACTTTTGTCCATACAAAAATTTTGAAATTTGTATGGAACGTAGACTGTGGTCAGAACCCCCCCCCCCCCCTCCCCCAAAAAGTCTACGTGGTTTATGAACGGCTCCTTATGTGTTATAAAATTTATGGGCCTGCATTTTGCACAATAAAAAATATTCAAATATCTGTCCAGTCGTACTTGTTTCTTACAATTGCATTGGAACTGCTATCCAGTAATGTATTACGTGGAATTTTAATCAAATATAACTCTAACCCAATAAAAGAAATATATACAAATACCCCTTCTCACTGCATATTATTCGGCGCCTGCAATAGTATCAAAGAAATCAATTTGTATACTAAGATTTAACGTTAATAAATTTAACAAATATTCCGATTTGGGAAGGAATATGAAGAGTTATGTCCAGTAAATATTACTGGACTGGAGCGTATTTACTCCTTCTTCTTCCAGAACTACAGTTTTAGGTACTATTCTAAGCCGGCAGCAGGGATGGATGTCCTGGGGCCTGACGCAACCCCCCCCCCCCCCGCACCCCCCCCCCGCTTGCGAGGCGAGTCAGCCACGTAGTTGCCGGCTAAGAATAGGACTAAATACTAACCCCAATTCAAGGTGTCAAGCGACCCGTGCCGAGGAATGAGTGACCGAGGGGGTGAAAAAGATGCTCGATCTTTAACGGAGCCTGTGGGGCACCTGGGCACCCCCCACAGTAAGCTGTCCCTTACCGCGTTAATGCAGAGCTCTGGCGTGGTGGACATTTTTTCTCGTACGACTCGTGGGAATCAAATATGAGTAATAATAAACAAATTCAAAAACCAGGTGTAGCAGGTAGTAGTGGTGCGATCAACCCCTTCGCAAGAAGCGGGTTGATGCGGTCTCCAACAAGGAGAAGCGAGGAGTCAGGTGCTGGAAGCTGCTTGCGCAGCTCAAGCGTGGGAGCTCCTGTCCACTCCACGGCAAGCCAGCCGGCGGAGGTTATGGACGAAGCATGGTTGCTGAGGGCCATCAGCCAAGTAGCAGGAAAAGGACGGCCCGCATTAGAGGTAGCTGAGCAGCAGCTTGGCAAAATTATCGACTTCGCGACAACTAAGTCGAATATAAGCAAGGACCTGAAAACGGCCTTGCTTCGGCTTAGAGCGACTGTCGATGAGGCCAAGCAGGAGCACGCGGTCGCGTTGCTGGCTGCAGCAGCGGCGGAACCCGCAAAGGAGAAAGCGTCTAAGTTTACACAAACGGAGGCCTTCTCCTTCGCGGGTAGTCCGAAGAGTGTGGAAGCGAATGCTCGTGACAAACGTGACAAGCATTCGAAGAAGCGGGCGAAGCAGCCGTCAGGTGAGGAGCTGTCTGGCGGCGCCCGCAAGGCCAGGCGCATAAAAACCCCGAAAGCCGGTGGTAATGCCGGAAAGTCGGACCCCAGCCAGGGTTCCCGGAAAGCTGGGAAGGGTGGGCCTGAAAAGGCCGGCCCGTCCCGGAATGATGGGAACAAGGGGTTGCGACCAATGGTGGGCCCTCAGCAGCCACAGAGCAGGGCGATCCAAGGAGAGGACCCTCCTTGGACAAAGGTAGAGCGGAAGAGGAAGAAGAAGGTGAATCCGCAGGCAGAAGTGCAGGACGCCAAGCCAAGGCGTAGGAAAGCAGGTGCCAGGCGTGAGAAAGGCGACGCTATCGTCATCAAGACCGAACAGTCTAAGTACTCGGACGTCTTGAAGACGATGCGAAGCGACGCCAAGCTTGAGGGTCTTGGAGCCGACGTACGCAGTATTAGACGTACTCGTACGGGCGAGATGATCCTGGAGCTGAAGCGCCAGAAGGAGCACAAGGGCGCCGCCTATAAGAGGCTGGCAGAAGAGGTCCTTGGTGAGGGTGTGCAGGTGAGGGCTCTGACACATGAGGCGACTCTGAAGGTCAAAGACATTGACGAGATCACCGAAGTGGAAGAGCTCGTCACGGCACTGCGGCAACAGTGCGATGTGCAGGTGGCCGCCGCAGCCGTTAAGCTACGGAGAGGGTCAGCAGGGACACAGATAGCCTTGGTTCAGCTACCTGTGGCGGATGTTAAAAAGTCCGTTAAAGTAGGAAGTATAAAGGTGGGCTGGTGTGTATGTCACCTGACATTCCACGAGCCACCATAGGTTTGCTTCAGGTGTCTGGAACCAGGGCACAAGTCGTGGGACTGCAAAGGCCCCGACAGGCGCAAACTGTGTAGGCGATGCGGCGCTGAAGGTCATAAGGCCCAAAGCTGCACGAGTCCGCCCATCTGCATGATCTGTACCGGGAAAACCTCGAAAAACAGACATACGATGGGTGGTCCAGGGTGCCCGGCCTTTAAGAAAGCCGCAGTGAACAACAAATCACAGTGCAGGTAACGCAGCTGAACCTGAACCACTGTGATGCGGCTCAGCAACTGCTTTGTCAGGCGGTTTCTGAGTGGGAGACGGATATCGCCATCATTTCGGACCCATACCGAGTACCCGCCGGCAACGGCAACTGGGCTTCGGATGGGACCAGGAAAATGGCGGCGATATGGACGACGGGTAAATACCCCGTGCAGGAGTTCGTGTCTACTACCTATGAGGGCTTCGTGGTCGCCAAAGTAAACGGGGTCTTCTTCTGTAGCTGTTATGCGCCTCCGCGGTGGCCGATCGAGCGGTTCACGCAAATGCTGGACCGCTTAACGACCGTGCTAACAGGGCGAAGGCCGGTGGTAATAGCGGGTGACTTTAATGCCTGGGCTGTGGAATGGGGAAGCCGTTTCACGAACCAGCGGGGTCAGATCCTGCTAGAAACACTGGCCATCTTAGATGTCGACTTGGCTAACGTCGGTACCAAGAGTACCTATAGTCGAAATGGAGCGGAGTCAATTATTGACGTGACCTTTTGTAGTCCTGGCCTAACAAGTAGTCCGAACTGGAGAGTAGATGATGGCTACACTCACAACGACCACCTGGCGGTTCGCTACAGTATCGACTACAACAACAGCAGACAGCGGATAAAAGAAGAGGCGGCTAGGCCAAGGCCAAGCCCTCGTAGGTGGAAGACATCATACTTCGACGAAGAGGTATTTAGGGAAGCGCTCCGCCGTGAGCGAAACTTAATCGGTTTAGACGGCGACGAGCTGGTAGTGGTGCTCACACGTGCGTGTGATGCGACCATGCCTAGGCGAGTCCACCCTAGAAATGGGAGGCCACCGGCTTACTGGTGGACCGACGCGATTGCGGACCTGCGCCGCGCCTGCCTACGGGCTAGGCGGCGGATGCAGCGAGCACGATCAGAGGAAGAGCGAAACGAACGGCGGGTGGTGTTCGCCGCTGCAAAAGCCGCACTCAAGACCGAGATAAGAGCAAGCAAAAAGGCCTGCTTTGAGGGTCTCTGTCAGAGTGCCAATACGAACCCGTGGGGTGATGCCTACAGGATCGTTATGGCCAAGACGAGAGGTGTGATGGCTCCTACAGAGCAATCTCCAGAGATGTTGGAGGGGATCATTGGAGGACTTTTTCCGCGTCATGATCCTAGTCCTTGGCCTCCTTTCGTAGGACAGCCGGGGACTGGGGCTGGCGATGAGGAAAGGGTCACCGATGTGGAACTTGCGGGGATAGCTAAGTCCCTTAGCGTAGGTAAGGCCCCAGGTCCGGACGGAGTTCCGAACCTGGCCTTAAAAGTAGCTATTGCAGAAGCTCCCGAGATGTTCAGGTCTGCTATGCAGAAATGCCTGGACGAGGGAGTTTTCCCAGAAGCTTGGAAGAGGCAGAGCCTGGTACTATTGCCAAAGCCGGGGAAACCACCCGGAGACCCGTCGGCATATAGACCAATATGCTTGATTGACACGGCGGGGAAGGTGCTCGAAAAGATCATCCTCAATAGAATGTTGAAGTTCACTGAGGGCGTAAATGGTCTCTCGAGCAACCAGTATGGGCGTGTTCACAAATGTCATAACGCTGGAGGGGGTGGGTGGGTGTACTTCATGGTGTTACAGCTCGAACAAAAAAACTTTCTTCCCATATAAACAATGTTACGAAGGGGTGGGTGGGTGTCAAAAAAGGCCAATTTTGGCGTTATGACATTTGTGAATGAACCCTATGGCTTCCGGAAGGGGAGGTCCACCGTAGACGCTATCTTGTCGGTTACAAAAACCGCCGAGAAAGCACTCGAGCCTAAGAGGAGGGGAATTCGCTTCTGCGGGGTAGTGACTCTGGATGTAAGGAATGCATTTAATAGTGCCAGTTGGGATGCTATTGCCGATGCGCTCCTGCGTCTGGGGATACCGGAGCACTTGTACAAGATTCTCGGAAGCTACTTCCAGAATCGCGTACTAGTTTACGACACGGAGGTGGGTAGGAAGTGCTTTCACATAACCTCAGGAGTCCCGCAAGGTTCCATCCTGGGTCCGGTGTTATGGAATGTCATGTACGACGAGGTGTTGAGGTTAGAGTACCCAGTGGGAGTGGTGATTGTTGGATTTGCCGACGATATTACGCTCGAAGTCTACGGTGAAACGATCGAGGAGGTGAAGTTGACTACCGACCACTCGATCAAGGTTGTGGAGGCGTGGTCCAGAAAACTGGAGCTGGCTCACCACAAGACAGAGGTGACGGTTGTTAACAACATGCAGTCGGCGCAGCAGACGGAGATCAGTGTAGGAGAGTGCACTATCCTGTCGAAGCGCTCTGTCAAGCACTTGGGCGTGATGATCGACGACAAGCTTACCTTCGGTAGCCACGTCGATTATGCCTGTAAAAGAGCCTCCACAGCTATTGCGGCACTGTCCCGGATGATGTCCAATAGCTCAGCGGTGTACGCCAGTAAGCGCAAGCTTCTGGCTAGTGTTGCTACGTCCATACTTAGGTATGGCGGCCCGGCGTGGGGTACCGCGCTAAGTACTGAATGCTACCGACGGAAGCTGGAAAGTACTTACAGGCTTATGTGTCTGAGGGTTGCAAGCGCGTACCGTACCGTGTCACACGACGCTCTCTGTGTCATTACTGGTATGCTGCCCATCAGCATTCTTATCAGTGAGGACATGGAGTGCTTCGAAATGCGCGGCACAAGAGGCATACGCAAGACTGTCAGGATGGCCTCTATGGTCAAATGGCAGCGCGCGCGTGATAGGACCTGAAGGGTAGTAATACCCTTCCTTTGCGGGCAGGTCAGATCGGGTTGCATGTGGGCATCAGTTCTTGATGTCCGCTCAGCAGTAGGGCGCGGGCGGGGTTGACCCTGCCCGCCTTCCGAGGACAAAGGGAGTGGCGAGGACCACTCGGGAAACTGGCTAAGCGTCAGCAGGCTACCGTGATGGACTCTCCAGAGCGAGTCATCGATGTTCGTTGCTGCTTGGCTACGGCAGCTAACCTTGAGGGTGCGATATGCACTAGCCCCTCTCTGAAGCAATACCTTCTTGGTGGTTCCGGAGAGACGTAGGGTTTGGCGACCATAGGAATGTGTTTTAGTGGGTCGAGGAGAGAGTAGTCCTGGCTTCTACCGGCATTGTAGAAGACGGCCTCAACCCCACACTACCCTAACCTTCCTGTTAGGGTGTCTGATGAGCAGATTTATCCCCCTATGGTTTAGAAGAAAAAAAAAAAGCCGGCAGCTACACGGGCATATGTTCCTATTACTCACATCGCCATTGGTCCAAAAACATCCAGATCCGCTTTTTGGCGCTACGAATTGGAAGATAAACATCTATTCTGATACTCTGCGTTGCAAACCAATTGAAAATCTACTTGATTTTGTTATACGAAGACGCGGAGTAAAACTCAAAAGTAATGCGATTTTTCGACAAATTTTGAGAATGTAAAATTGCATAACAGTACACACTCTCTCAAGCAAAATATGCAACTAGAACTTACATAAAAATGGATTTTCTGCATTCTTGGGAACATAATTGATTTATAAAAATTATACAAACTCATGAATTAGACAATCAATTTTTCGATTTTTGGCCTATGGCGGTACCACTGTGCGGTGGTGCTATCTATTCTTTGCATAGCGGCCGTTTTAGATATTTTAGTGATCTACTGAAAAAAAAAATGCGAATGTTCAACTTTATGTATTTTTTATTTACGTAATCGTTCTTTGGAGACGCATAAAAAAGGGTTCCTCAAAAAATGACCTTTTTTCATTTTTAAGAATTGCGGTAAAATGTGGATGATTTTTTTCTGAAAAACAATATTTTTTATATACTTATCATGAGCATTCTGAAAAAAAAAACTGTATTTGCGCAAAAGTAAGAAAAAAAAATGAATATTTTCCCACAATTTTCGCAATTTTAAACTTTTAGGAGGTGTCCAAAATTTAAAAAAAAAAAACATGTGTAGAAAATCAGAAGTGCCATTCTTTTTTTTTCAAAAATTTATATAGTATCTCCAAAAATAAAGTTATGTTTATTTCGAATAGATTGTTCTGACGTTATACCAAGAAGAGATGTGGAGGAGGAAGAAGTATCGTTTTGTTTCTTCGGCACATGTCTTAAGCTTACTCCATCTGTTTCATATGTTTCACAATAATTCAGAAAGCAGCGAGCAACTGTTATGGCTTATTTATACATAAGTTTATAAACCCAACATAAAAGCTTGGTTATAAGAATCATCGTTAAAAATTTCAACATCGACCACGCTAGCAACAAAGAGGTGGCGATAGTTGGCCTCAATTTCGATTCATATTAGTAATGCTCAGAGACACCGCAAGCGCAAGCACACTCTAATTTCATCATTCTTCTCCTATGTAATTATTTCCATTATCGCGTTTCTCGCGCTTCCATTTGGATTCTAACCCTCGCGCAGATGCATCGGGTGGGTACAAAAAATGCATCGATTCTCCGACGATGTTATGAGCCAATTACAAATGGTAATGCAACTTAACCATAAACTTGACCATCACGAGTAGTGCCTCTAGGATCGCCAAGCTGATCGGTCGAATGAAACAAAGGGGAAAAATATTTCATCCGATCGTACCGCCGTCCATCCTCTACAACAGTGGGTATAATTTTCAAATCCCTTCAACGATGATAAATGGTAATTATTCGATGAGGCAGTCGATGATTTAGGCAATTAAACATGTCCCCCTTGAAATCTTTCTGAGTATAACGGTGACCATTGTATGTGCCCAATCGAGCAACGTATAATCGCTACAAATTGTGGTCGGACCAGGTGCAACATCAATGACCGGCCGGGCATCCGCCAAAAGTCAATCATGCGTTTCCGTTTCAGCAGGCAGCGCAGCGACCTAAGGTGCATTTGACCAAACACATTTTGTGTGGAATCGTACCGTACTGTACCGTGTCCCAAAACCCATGTTTCTTCTTCGTGTTTCCAGTACAATGGTTCAAAAGAGGCGCAGACCTCCGGGGTTTCACGTATGAATGCACCGGTGCACCAAAGTGCATGCAGCGCAAACAATGCAATAGAGCTTACCCTCACTCATCCCTTTGATTGCAATCCTAGTGCGCCGTCGACCGCGAGGGGTGGTGATTTATGGTGCCCGAGGCTCTCTAGACTTGTGGAGTGTAGGTCTTCCGTACGCATAGCAGTAGTGTACCTCACATTCTCTATAGTAATGCTGAGGGCGATTTCTATCTGTATCGCGTGTGAATTTCTTATGTCAGCCACGGGAGGGTGTGCGAAGCGAAAGAAGTTTGTTTTCCTTCTGCCCTCGTATCTTGGATGAACTCAATTATTTTATTGCATGTCTGAAAAACGGATCCATTATGCCATCTTAGGGTGTGTTGGATCCATGGTTTTCTTCTTATGCCTATGAATTGAATGTGGCAAATGGCTGCAGTGTACTATTAATGTAGCTACGCAAAAGAGTTTGCGACAAGCTAGCAAGATTGACACCAATAAACTGACTCATTTTTTAAATGCAGAAACTTATACTTGATTCAATACTGCTTTGGACCATCCTGCAATCAGTTTTCTACATCTAATTATCTTACTCAAGATGCAAAGTTTCGAAATGGTCATCTGTATGCTCAGTATAACTCAAGTATAACTCAAGTATAACTCAAAAGAACAGCCTATGATTCGAAGAAGTAAAAATCGTTGATAAAATATTGGCAGTTTCAACGGCAACTAATCCCTGAAAGTCAAAACTAGAAAGAATAGCCTATGATTAAAAGAAGGAAATATTTCTGATGATCACATTGGTAGTTAGGATGTCAACAACTTCCTCTGGATGCTTTGATCATAATTCGGCCAAACGGCATTCGGCCAAACGACCCATTCGGCCAAATGGCATTCGGCCAAATGGCGTTCGGCCAAACGACATTCGGCCAAACGGCATTCGGCTAAACGACATTCGGCCAAACGGCATTCGGCCAAATGGCCGGACACCACTGTGGAAGTGCTATTATGTTATTGCTCGTAAATTTGAGATGATGGCGGAAACGCACATCCGACTAAAGAGTGAAGCCAGGCGAATCGGATTAGTCATTAATGTGTCGAAGACAAAGTACATGATGGCAAAGGGCTTCAGGGAGGAATCACCGCACCCGCCACCACGAATTTATATCGACGGTGATAAAATCGAGGCGGTTGAAGAATTCGTGTACTTGGGCTCACTGGTGACCGCCGACAACGACAACAGTAGAGAAATTCAGAGGCGCATTGTGGCAGGAAATCGTGGCTACTTTGGACTCCGCAAAACTCTACGATCGAATAAAGTTCGCCGTAACACGAAGTTAACTTTTCCTAGAGAATTTCGGCTTGCAGTCTGATAAATTGCGTTGATTAATTGTTTAACATCGCCGACGTTTCGGTCCGGCTAATGGACCATCTTCAGGGCCTAAATATTTTATTAAAATTGGCACAAATTAACATTAAACACATAAAACTACATTACACAAACTCACTCGACACGCTAATCAACAAGTTACACAATTTTGTTCAAATTTAAAACTGTCGGGTTGAAATTGGGCACGCCGTCTGGTACACGTTTGGGCCATTCGTTCCGATCGGATTTGGGAAATCCCTAACTGGCGCACGGGTACTACCTGCCGGTGCAGATGGTCGCCTCTACTGATCAGCTGTTTATCCGTGTGTACTGGTATTAGCCGACGGTGTCATCTTGTGTTGTGTGTCTCGCATCATTGTATTGGTTTCTCGATCCATCTGTGCATCTGTTTTCTCTCCGGAGAACGCAATTTATCAGATTGCAAGCCGAAATTCTCTAGGAAAAATCAACAGTCATCCAGTCGAATCCTATAATCACAAAGTTAACTATCTACAAAACGCTGATTAGACCGGTCGTCCTCTATGGGCACGACACATGGACCCTACGTGCAGAGGACCAAGGCGCCCTTGGAGTTTTCGAACGGAAGGTGCTGCGTATCATCTACAGCGGAGTGCAGATGGAAGACGGAAATTGGAGATGGCTAATGAGCCACGAACTGCATCCGCTACTGAGAGAACCAACCATCGTCCACATCGCGTAAATCGGGAGGCCACGGTGGGCAGGTCACGTCATCAGGATGTCGGTCGAGAGTCATCCAACCGGTCCAAGAAGACGTAATTATTCTTATCGTATTCAATAAAGGCAATCAGTAAATGTTGTATGAAATCTGTGGTGCACTACTGGTAATGATGGTGGAGTTCCACGAGCTTTCTTCAATCAGTTTTTCTAAATTGCATCACGTATACTTTTCCAATGTATCACAACTTGTGGTTTTCCGATTTCTGTTCAATCCTTTGCTCTGCCCTGTTGGAAAATCACGGAATCGTGCCGTTGTTCACATGTTCACACACCCGTACAGCACCGAACATGGCCAAGATTTGTTGTGCGTTTGCTTGAACAAGTACATTTCCGCTCTGATCACTTCAACACAACTTGTACAGCTTTATTACACCGCGTGGCATTAGGGTCACATGGCCGGAGCTCAGAGCAGGTAGGTACACATGAAACTGTATACCGCATGTTTGCTACAGTCAACATCTTCAATTATTAGCTTTCTTTGCACTTCTTCCGTTTTTTGTTTAGGTGTTGCGTGTTTCTTTTCACCCCAACCGACGAAAGCTGACTTGTTCGATCAAATTTCGTGTTATTGATTTACCTACATGTCCGATCAGCATGGATCCATCCCTCGCGGAAAGTGATGTGTTTTTATACTGCCTGTTTAAGCGCGTTTTTTATTAAAATACGCTTGGAACGTTAAAAAAAGTCTTTGATATTGCGTTTTTCTTTTGCTATTCGTCATTCGCAGGCATGATCCATCGCCTGTCGTCTACTAATCCATTGATAGAAAGAAACGATTATACGATCATAGATAATAAGAGGTCTACTTAGTGCTGGACTGGTTTGTCTTTCAGCAATTAATACATCGATTGAGCGATCATCGAGAAAGTCTATTAGTGTGCCATTGACGAAGCCTGTCATCGTTGAGAATGCATAAAAGATGCATCGTTGTAAACTGCGGTGAAAATATGTCTCTGACTACTGGCCAGGGGACAGCTACCATTATAATAAATTATCCAGAAATTTATTTTAATAGCAGATGCATAAATCCATAGTGGCGTATGCAGAGCATGTCAAAGTAGAGATCTCACATTACATGAAACTATTAATGCGAATTCTGATTTATTTTAATAAATATATGAACACACCCACGTCTGTAGGCAGGAAAAAAAACAGTGAAAAATTATAAGTTCCTAATCGAGTTTTGAAAAGGACTAAACCAATTGCATTCTCCTGATCACTAATGGTTGCATACATTTCTAGATATGTATGTTGACGCTACGTGAGTTTGTGATTTTTTATTGAACAAAAATAGACTCCGTTCGAAAATACCTATAACCTTTCCCATCCCTTGATAACCAAGCTACGCTTATTATTCCCAAGCTGATCTGGTTTATATCCATCTAATAAAATGCCTTCGGCTGTGGCAATTTGCGGCAGGATGCGTTGATTTATATAATTTCAATAATAATTAATTTGCCATCTTGGTGCTTCTGCCATGGTTCAATGCATGAGGCGGAAGCAAGCCAAGTCAGGCACCATCACGTCTAATGGATCAAGCGTGATGGAAAGGAGTTCGTTCCACTGGCTGACCGAAAATCAAATGTAGACATTTCAAACACCAAACATCATCATCATCTCTAACCACGCGACCATTTGATCAAGGGGCACTCACTCACTGCATACGGGAGGAACACCGGAGACCAACATGTGATATTCACGCTTTTGTATGGCAGAGCTGAAGAAGTAGGTGAAAATTAAGCGTCCAATGATATATTTTTCTCACCACCATTGCAGAAAAAAAAACTCGTATGCAAACAGAAGACTACGCTGAAGTGTGTTTTGAATATCGCTACATAACAATAGCAAATGATAGTAATTTATCTAATTTGGATTAATGGAAAATCTGCTTGTTCGGACTGGGCCTATGATCAATTAAACTATAGCTTGTTCAAGGGAAACAATCAGCAACTTATGTAACAGCTCGGAATTTCGAATGGTATAGAGATGAAATTATGCAATTTGGGCTACCACATTTGGGATCAACAACCTGGAAGGAGCGTCCAACATAACTCTGGCTTTCACAAAAATTTCAACCTCATGCTTGCTTGGGTCAGTTGATGACAAAGACCGACAGCTAAAAGTAGAGTGCTTAACTGTTGATGCAGCGTGGACACTGTTGTCATTCTAACTGCAGTGAGGTTATGCTTAGGTGGGAGCCAAGGATTATTTCCTAAGCGTACCAAGATAGAGTGGAGAAGACGTGGCATGGGCTCAAGAAGTTGGACCTATAACAACCGGAAAGGCCTGGCAGACGATCCAGATTTCTAAGGACTCAAGACGTGGGAGTTTCCCAGGTAACAATTTGATACTAAACGTTTCTCCAACTATTTCAAATCAGCTGAGCACAAGAGTTACAATCCTTTATTCAGCTCCTAAACATCTAACTTTGGGTGATTTTATTCAACTTTTAGCTGATATGAGGTTCATTGGAAGGCAGATTTAAGGCCTAATATGCACTCAATCAGTAATCAATTAAATTAATTAATTGCGTAAAAGTAAAATAAACACACTTTCGTGAGCCTATTTTTTACCATTAGCTGCGCCTATTTCCAGAGAGATGTTAAGGAATGTTTAAATTAATCTGTGGGAAAACTGGGAATTGAACTCGGACCTCCTGATTTATAGTCACTCACCTTAGCACCTACACCACACCCAATCGTATACATATTCTCAAACAAGAGCATTACTTGTTGTGTCTGAATACATAGTCAAGAACACAAGTTAAACTAAGTGTGTATTGGGGCTGAAGAAGCGATGTGGACTTCACGAAAACATGCTTGGGTCAGCTGTAAAAAATTGTTTGATTAAAGGTTGAATAACTGATGATAATTTTTTTTTAATAGAATGAGAAAATCTGCAACAGATACCCAAGAGGTGGTTCCTCGGGTGATGTGGGGATCGACCCACTAAAAACTCATTCTCTCTTCCTTACCTTCGCGGTACGCCCGTTAGGGATGACTTCGAGAAGGGAGGGAAGCGTACATAAGTACACTCTAATCGTAAGCGTTCCACCAGCTACCGCCTTAAGTTGTTCACTCTCCCCTGGAGGCTCGGGTCCTGGCTAATACTTAGCCTACCCATTGAACTCAAGCTCCTGGATGGGGAAGGGGGGCCAACTCAACTAGCTGTTGTTCGGCTCGCCATTTACTCTGTAGTTCAAGTATGATTCGAGAAACCGTAGAAGTAACGGAGTCCCACTTGTCCGTCCCCATACACATCCTTTCAACACTGTTGTCAGGCGTAATATCTCTACCGCATCCTCCTGCATACTCGACCTTTGCTCCACGAAACGTGGACATTCGAAGAGCACATACTCCGCGGTCTCGTCGCAGTCTGCACACTCCGGACATGCGGAGGAGCCTGCATGTCCGAATCTGCGCAGATACCACCTAAAGCACCCATGACCCAACAGAAATTGAGTCAAGTGAATATTCACCTCGCCATGGGGCCTGCTCGTCCACTTGGACATGCTCGGTATGAGCCAGTGTGTCCATCTACCCTTGCTGAAGCAATCCCATTCCCTCTGCCACTTCAGCATAGACGAGGTTCTGGCGATATGCCTCGCGCCTCTTATGCCGCGTCGCTCGAAACATTCTTCGTCCTCTGCCACCACTAAAGCTATGGGCATCATGCCCGCTAGCACACATACCACGTCCTTTGAGACCGTGCGGTATGCGCTCACCACCCTAAGGCACATCAGCCTGTGGGTACTCTCAAGTCGCTTCACGATTCGGTTAACCACTAGCGCCTTCGACCATGCAGCGGCGCCATACCGTAGTATGGAGACCGCTACTGCCGCCAGCAGCTTACGCTTACTCGAGACTATTGCCGAGCTATTTCACATTATCTTTGACAATGCCATTATCGCCATGCTTGCCTTTTTGCAGGCATATTCTACGTTGTCATAGATTAGCACCCTATTCTGGCAGTAGCTCTCCAATATCCGGCATAGGCTAACCGGGACTCCTAAGTGGTGTATTGCGCACTCAATGGTGGCCCAGCTGACGTCGTTGAACGCATTTTTAACGTCCAGCGTGACGACCGCGCAATAGCGGATTCCTGTTCACTTCTTTTGGAGCGCTATCTCGGCCGTTTTGGTTACCGCCCTAATAGCGTCCACCGTCGATCGACCCTTCCGGAAGCCGAACTGGTTATCCGAGAGATCGGAGTCATCGGGTTTCTCGGTATAGACCATCAGCCTCGACAAAATGATCAACAGTTTTCCAGCGGTGTCCAGCAGACAGATAGGTCTGTATGCCGACGGGTCGGCAGGTGGATTCCCGGGTTTGGGCAGTAGAACCAATCTTTGCCTTTTCCACCTCCCCGAAAATTAGCCTCTGTCTAGGCACATCTGCATAGCCATTCTGAACATGTCAGCTTTAGCCTCGATGGCCGTCTTGATGGCTAATGTCGGGATACCGTCCGAAACCGGAGCCTTGTTCAACTTAACCCTTTGGAGCCGGAGGGGTCATATATGACCCCGGCGATGAAACCGAGCATAACAAACGTGTTCGACACAAGCGAGGTTGCGTCGACAGCGGTGAGAAAAATCGGCTCCAAAAGGTTAAGCGACTTCGCTATTGCAATGAGTACGTTGTTCGTCACCGGGGCTACCTCGCTATGGCCGGTTTGGCTATAGGAAACGGGGGCCCATGGTCTTGTATCGTGACGCAGGAACAGCGTTTCCACGATCATCTGCAGCATCTCTGGGGAGCGTTCTGGGGGTGCTGACGCGCCCTTCGTTCTGGCCATGACTACTCTGTAGGAATCACCCCATGGGGTCGTGGTGGCTGCCTGGCAGAGATTTTCGTAGCACGCCCGCTTACGTGTCTTAATCTCTTTATTCAGTGCCAGTTTAGCCGCCCTGTAGGCCTCGCTTCGTTCAATTCTATACTCATCGGTACGACTCCTACCATCCTGACTAAGAGCCAATAGAGTAGGATGCAAAAAAAAACCCGTACCTATGAGGGTATAACAGAGCAAAGTAATGCTCACAAGGCGACTAAACTGGCACTGAACAAGAATATTAGGGCGCGTAAATGAACTGGACATGTTTCGATAATCCCTGCCAATCATCCAACACGAATCCCTGGATTGACGCCTACACGCCTACACGGTAGCCATGGGTAAGGCGGGAAGGCACCCCCGGAGGGTTCCTTCGAAATGCTGGAAATGCCAATTATAGTGTCCAACCCGAAAAACAACCTACAATAGGACATTTTTTTTCAATATCTCGAAAACCAGTAGAGACATCTCAATTTGGATGTCAAATTTGGCTCTCCTGGATTCTACAATCACCAATTTAGTCTAGAAAAGTTATGTTTGAAAATTTGGTTTGATTTGGTTTTTGAGTGTAAGTTTTAGCATAAATTCCACTTAAACCCTTTGCGCCACCTCTAAATATCAACCAAAATCGCTCATTTTTGCACAGCTCATTTATTTCGACCAGTACGTCACTTTCCACTTAGGAAATCATACCCCGGAGAAATTTCGCAAAATAAGGCCCATTCTAATACCAGGATGTTGCAAATCTTCTGACTGCATATTCGAAATTCAACTCAACCTCACGTAGATATTTTTAATCAAATTCTTCGTTCAAATTTCTAACTCGAATGCTGTTTCGCAAATACTTAGCATATTAGTCCAGAAGAGTTTTTGAAAGCCATGATAAAGTCAAAACTATTTTAAACTGGTTGTTCTGCAATTCTAATGGACTCTGGGACACTTAAAAGTGTCACTTGAGGTATATTGCCGGAATCACTTAAAAATGTTTAAGTCATATATTTATTTGATGTCGGAAGAAGTGAGATAAGTTCAGTCCCGCAGGTTACTCACGGTCAAACTGAACAGCGGCGATCATCCAATTCTTACACATCCGTAACGGTCATTGCTTCTCAGTAAGTATGGGAATTCCGACCAATATCGCTACGCAGCTAGCCGGTGACAGAGAGGCAATAAAATAAAAATCATCGAAAATTATGGGAAAATAACACGTCGAACTCTTGGCGGCGGAAGCAAATCTTTGAGCGGAAAAACAATCGGAGCTTTCTTTCGGCGAAAACACTTTGCTCAATTTTGGGTGCAATTTAGAGAGCAAACACACGCGCGATCCGCGGGGCATTTTCATATTTGTACGACGCTCGAATAAGTGTGAATTTCACTTTGCCCAATATTTAATCCGCAGGTCGTATCTAGGAAGCAGCCGCAAACGAGACAAGGTAGTGATCTCTGAGATCATTATTTTATGCAATTGCCGCGATGAGTCTGCTGCTCGTTGGTAACTGGAATATTGTGTCATTTTCCTCTTCGTCCAAACAGACGGCCAAAATTCGGGTGTTTGTTTCTTGGAGACCGTGGGTTCAGCCAATTTTCGACTTGCCACACACTTTCGGTATCTGCGCTGCTGTTGCTCTGGCTTGGCTTCTTCCACTGCATTATTGGACGTTGATCTGGCGAGCGAGGGGCAGTCGGCGGCTTCTCATAATTGGAGTGGCTGATGATGATTGCCAAATGCGCAACCCGATGTCGTTGTATCCGAAATCTTAGATGCGCTATTTCAGTTTCGATTTCTAATAGAGGTGTGGCGTATTTTCGGGGTGTGTGAGCGAACGAATGGCAGCATGAGGGGTTTATTCCACAGCGTGAGTTGACGTCGTAGGTTGAACTCGGCAACTAATTTCCATTCATAGCTGATGCGAACTTGTTCTGGCATGCTAATAAATGCAACAGCTGCATTGATAGACTGTTTATTGTGTAGGCGTTCTCTTCAGAATAAAAATCAAATAAATCTTCAAGGTTTGAAAGAATGTTTCATTCCATCAACCTCTGGATGAGGATACACCCAAACACTGAAAAGTGCTGCTTTGTTGCTCCATGTAACCCACAGTTGTGATATAAGGTTGAATAACAAAATTAACATTGTATCAGAGGATGATTAATCATGTTGCCTAGAGAACTAGCCAAACCCTAAATTTTTAAACCTTTAAATTTCATTAGCATGTGAGCAGAAGCATAACTCGCTTCTTGGCATAACGTCTTAGCAGGGACAAAGCTTCCTTCAAAAAGCGAATAGATCACTGAAAGCATTGTACGTATCCTTGTCTTAAAAAGTCTGCTTCTCAGCTTTGTGTTCTATTGGCACTAAGGGGTGATTTCATCACCCTGGCTTAAGCGTGAAACCAGATTTAACTATATGGGTAACTCTGGCTTACTTGTTAAACCGAGGCACACTGTTGCGGATGGCCCAAAAACGTGATCGAAATTGTTTTGACCATGAAAACATGATTTTTGACCTTTGGTGTCTTCGGCAAAGTTTTTCTATAAAATAAGCCCTAATTTATGGAAACATCACTTTTGTGATTAATCCCTCTAAAAGTGAGATTCGATTTCTTTCTTTTTTGTTTGTAAACTAAAAAAAATATGTTTGTTCAGAGAAGTTGTAGACAATTTCACTAGAAATAACTTTGCCGAACATACAAAATTTCTATCTTTTGATTTTTATGTACATTTGAGGCGTTTTTTATGAAGCACCCCCAAAAATCAGTTTTTTTGCTTATAACTTTTTCTATGAATTTTTCACAATTACCAAATGTTCCAGCAAATGTTTTGCCTTATTTAAACTCGTAACTTTCTCGAAGAAAGTATATATCTGTCTCTCATATTTATCATGTTATTGAAAATTTTACTTTAACAAATGCTTATGTTTGATATGCCTATTTGCTAACTTTCGCACGTTTTCGCAGACCAGGATTTCCACATTTGAAAATATGGAACGGGTTTTATCTATTGCAAATATAGCCAGTTTTAGCCTGATTTCGCCTGTATATTAAAATTCACATACTATGACTATCATTATAATATGTATCATTGTAAAATGATCAACATATCAAAAAACGCACTCAGTGCTTTTCTTACTTGATTTTCCCACATGAACACGCAAAACCGTTTTTACAGATTCATTTGGAACTGCATCAGATGACTTTCCAATAAAATTTAAGTTTTTTTTTCTGATAAACAGTGGTTCTCAAATTAGTACGATAAGCAATACATTTAATGATGACAGTAATCAATGAAATGTGTTTATATTAACAGATAATAGTTATTTATGTAACGAGTTGCAAAAAGTTGATTTTTTCAGCACGAGTCGTACATTTATCCAACGAGGCTTGCCGAGTGTGAATCTGTAAAAACGGTTTTGCGTGTTTATGTGGGAAAATCAAGTAAGAAAAGCACTGAGTGCGTTTTTTGATATGTTGATCATTTTACAATGACACCTTTTATAATGATAGTCATTTCTAGTATGTGTATTTTAATATACAGGCGAAATCAGGCTAAAACTGACTATATTTGCAATAGATAAAACTCGTTTCATATTTTCAAATGTGGAAATCCTGGTCTGCGAAAACGTGCGAAAGTTAACAAATGGGCATGTCAAACATACGCATTTTTTAAAGTAAAATTTTCAATAAAATGATAAATATGAGAGACAGATATATACTTTCTTTGAAAAAGTTACGAGTTTTAATATGGCAAAACATTTGGTAATTGTGAAAAAATCATAGAAAAAGTTAGAATAGATAGATAGATAGAAAATTTGTATGTTCAGCAAAGTTATTTCTAGTAAAGTTGTCTACAACTTCTCTGAACAAACATATTTTTTTAGTTTACAAACAAAAAAGATAGAAATCGAATCTCACTTTTAGAGGGATTGATCGCAAAAGTGATGTTTCCATAAATTAGGGCTTATTTTATAGAAAAACTTTGCCGAAGACACCAACGATCAAAAATCATGTTTTCATGGTGAAAACAATTTCGATCACGTTTTTGGGCCATCCGCAACAGTGTGCGAGGTGAAGAAATCGACCCTAAGAGCTTCCTTTACCATTGACTCTTTTGCAAGTGTACATAATGTGATGACAGGCACGAACATATTCTATGATTTAACAGGAACTGAGGGAAATTACCATTACCAGAGGTTTCTGAACCGACCGGAAATCGAATTTAACACTCTCAGCATGACCGTGCTGATATCCCGCGCGTTTACCACTAAGATTATTTGGACCCTACTGTCGCTGTATTAGTATCAATCATGATACCTAAAATGATATTCAAGCGCTTCGAAATATGCATTACCATAGAATAGTCGAATATGAGGAATCAATTCGATCTAGTGTACGACATGTTTTTTTTTTAAATTTCCCGCAATTATATCCGTTCCTTAAACTTGGTAATCTCACCGAAGAGTAAATACACCCAGTTTTGAAATGGTGGTTCAGAAAATTACCATGCAAATAAAATAACAGTTTTCGGATTCGGTTTATATTGCACAGGTCGTTTATGCAAAGTAAAAAAAGTAGCCCCAAATGACTTTCTTGAGAAACTTCGGACGGAATAAGTAGATGATTTAATTTATACCATTTATCCATTTGTGTTCAAAATGGATCTACAGCGTGCCATTAAATATTGGCAACACACATGGTTACAGAACAGTCCCGGCAGCGCATGTAAGGGTTGTTGCACAGAAGTCACTGTGACTTACTGCGCAACCCCTACTTATGCTGCAGTGACTGTTTTGTGACCACACTCTTAGCAAAATTCGTTTAAATTTAAGTTCTCTTGGATGCACATAAAAGGAGCGGCACGTTTCACACAAATTTACGTTTTCTATCACAAACAAATAAAGTTGAGCAAGCCATCGAACTCGAACTTACATGATGGATGTAAAACTGAGTCAAATTCGCATTTCGGTCATGAAATATTTACGTACGGTGATGGTTTACGTCACGTGTAAATTCCTAATTTTTTAAGAGTGTAGGAGATCTAAACTCTTAGGTAGGCCAGGAGGAGGAATTCAGACCGACGATTGGAAAATTCAGCGGCCACCAGCAGGCGAACCAAAACGGCCTATGACTAATTGATTTCGCCGCCTCTAAGAACATGGCCATACGTACACAGCAAATAATTTTGTAATATCCAGGCGCGTAATTTCTGGCGATGTATCTATTTTCGAACGTAATCTCACTCGGATACATCGTTTTCCAATAATTATCACACATACCATGTACACCTTGCTTGGCACTGGAATGTGTCAACAAACCCATTGCAGCAGATACTTAGAAGCAGTATCATATTTATCACCTTCCTTGTAACTCGGGTAAATAGCCGAGAGGCAAGGGATATGCTTCACAATCAGCGGATCAGTGTACGAATCCATGCCAATATTTTACTTATATATGAATCATCAATCGTTCCGGTTCTAGAGATTGCTAGACTCACTTTCAAGCTACGGCGGCTAATTTTCTGTGTGGAAAGGATGTAACTTGTACATCATTTTTACGACGCGAGTGATGTGCAGCGGAAGTGATGTGATATCACAAGGATTTTTTGCCGTGTAGCACCTATTTCCAGCACAGCCTCCCTTATTGTTACATCCGGTCTGAATATCACCACAGCAGACGAAATCCCAAATTGACTACGTCCTGATTAACGGACAGCACCTTTCCGACATTATCGACGTGGTGCTAACATCGACTCTGATCGCTACCTGGCGATGGTAAAAATGCGCCAAAAACTCTCTGTGATCATTAACGTACGGTACCGACGGCCGCCTCGGTTTAATCAGGAGCGACTGAAGCAACCGCATACGCACAGAATCTCGAGGCACGAGGACGAGCTCAACGAAGCCCCTCTCGAGGACTGCTGTAGTACGATAAAAGCAGCCAGCAATGAGCGATATAAAAGAACGCGGAAACAGCAGACCCGTCTCTTTCGAGAGAAAAGTGCCGTCTGGAAGAAGCGGAATGTGAATAAATGGAACTGGTTTGCCGTTCACAAGAAACACGGAAGTTCTACCAGAAGCTCAACGCATCTCGCAAAGGCTTCGTGCCGTGCGCCGAAATGTGCAGGGATAAGGACGGGAGCATCTTGACTGGCGGACGTGACGTGATCGAAAGGTGGAAGCAGCACTACGACGAACATCTAAATGAGAACGTAGACAGGGTGGATCAAGGCAGCGGGATAAATGACTACGTCTGTACAGCAGGGAGCAACAATGAGCCAACACCCACTTTGAGGGAAGTTAAGGAAGCTATCCAGCAGCTCAAGAACAATAAGTCAACTGGTAAGGATGGTATCGCAGCGGAACTCATCAAGATGGGTCCGCAAAAGTTGGCCACCTGCCTGCAGCTGCTAATACTCCAGATCTGGGAGACCGAACAGTTACCAGAGGAGTGGAAGGTAGGGGTCATTTGCCCCATCTACAAGGAAGGTGACAAGTTGGAGTGTGAGAACTTCCGAGCGATCACAATTCTGAATGCCGCCTACAAATTGATATCCCAGACTATCAGGTATCAGGTATCAGGTATCAGAAGGCCGGCTCCAGAGGCACGTTATCCTCCATTTGGGACATTTGTGCCATCGCCATACATATAAGCCTATTTCATCATTTACCTGAGGGAGAAGGGGACAAGGGATGGAATGGGATTAGGAAAGGGAAAGGTGATGAAATAGGAAGGGGTACCCTAGAAGAGGGAATGAACGCATAAGCGCAATGAGAGCTCATAGCCCATACCACAATGGGTTTATTAAGTGCCCTGAAAAGGACACTGTAAAACGCATAAGCGTAAAAAGAGGTAGCTTGTGACATCATGCGACTTTCAATATGACATTGAAAGGCACGTCATCGAAAGCATCCTCAATATTCAAGAAATTACCGCCAAACCTGCGTTTGAGCGAGTACTTTCTTGAAAACATATACAACTTTGTGTAAAAGAGTCACTGTGGACATCCCAAATTGGGAGGCATGTGAGTTCACATGAGTAGGCATGTCAGCCAGACGAACATCACAGAAGTGAGAATCGACAATGCGTTTCATGCATTTCAGAAAGAACGAGGTTACCAGATAAATCTGAAACTCATTCCATTTTTGTACACCGCACGCACCCTTTCGGGGTAAAACTACAAAGTAAATTCACGCCATGAAAATACCCCATAGAAAACTACAAGAGTTCAACACATGTTTGAAATACTCAAATTCCTCTGCAGAAAAATAGGACAAACCTCCATTTCCTCCTGAAGATTTGAATTAAGCAGAGCTTTTTAGGGCCCACTAAGTCGATTATACAGCTATAATTCTCAAGTGGAAGCTAGAGATTCGTAACTATACAAAAGAATGGTTTATTCGAAGATATTTTGAACTTGAACAGATCAGAGTTCCATTCAGGAATACCTCTTGCAGTCCGCACAGACCGCAGAGGACAAGCTTCTTTCAAAGTTATGGTATACCACAATGGAGGGCGTTGTAGGTACAAAACCACAATGAAACTCTCTTGGAGTAGCAATGGAAGCGAGTTATTCATAAAATGTGGTCGCAACCAATTAGTACAGGTTTCCTAGTTCGTTGAGCAGGGACGCCTGAATACGCAAATTTTACGAAGGAAGACTCAAAAGTGCAAAGAAGGTCAAATGGAGACTCCTCATCTGACACATTCCAATCAGTCAACTCATGACAAATTCTGCTCATGCAGAGATTGGTTAGGTGCAATTCTATGTTAAGTTATCCATGAACTGTACTACCTAAGTAATCCATCAAACTGAAGCATCTCAAATTAATGTTTGAGCTAATTCAGATGATGTAATCATCGTAGCAATACTGCCGAATATCAACGAAAAATTGCTGAATACAAGAGCTTGCTTGAAGGCATCCATAAGAAAAGGTTGAAACATTCTGTTAACGATATTCTAAAATATAGCATGCTCGAGGCACGACACTTCAAGGTAACCTATACAGAAGTTATCCTACGAAAATGAACTTTTTAAGTAGAGCCACTTGGGCTACGCACCGCTTTTTAAGCTGAAAATTGATCTGAGGTTTCCTAGCCGTAGCCACTACCCAAACTAGACAGGATTACACTCTTCACAATCACAACACAAAAAGGAAACATCAACGACAAACCAAATCGGTGTCAATTGAAAAACGCCAATGGCGAAAACGCATAAGCGAAACCATATAGGTAGTAATGTAAGCTAATTTACAACATTTGGATAATCCCGCCCTTATTTAGCCTCAAATTTGAGACTTAAGAAGTGCAACTGATTATCTCGGAGAAACGCAAGGTCCACTGCACCATTGCTCTGGTTAGAGCAGTAAGGGCATAATACTGTGGAGGACGTCGTAATTCTCCACAGGCTCCGTTTGTTGTTAGGTTTTTATTAGACCCCCTAACCATTCATTCCTTGGCACGGTAAGCATAAAGCCGCATAACACCATGAATTTGGGGTCACCTGTTTAGTGGACTCTTACCACTGGATCAGGCGGTCTGTAGTGTTATTCTTAGTCAAATGAGACAACCGCTACCGACACTACACAACTATCTAGGCTGATCGGGAAAAGTAGTTAACATTGATGGTTAACTTCCAAACGAGCCCAAACAGTCACTCAGTACATATCTGACAGCTCCTATGCATCCTTTATCTCATCCAGGTTTTATTTTAACTGACTAGTCGCTTCAGCATTGAAATAGTCGTTCAAAGTCGTGAGAAGGAAAGGGTTAAGGATAATATTTTTTTTCTAAATTAAAAAAAAAAAAAAACAAACAATTAATGTAAATACATTTTAACTAGTTAAATGTGAGACAATTTAGTGATGACTAGTAGTTCTCTCTTTCATAAATTTGCGTAAATGTCAAAAACATACACCAATTGTAAACTTTTCATTCCTCATACAGGAAGCAAATGCTGAAAACCAAATATACGAATGCTCTCTTTACTTTGACCGTTGCTTTTTCACCCCATAATGAGTTTGACTTGATGGTAGCTACTATACAACATGAGCCATCCAAGTGGACCTTTCTTACATTTGCGTTCTGCTCGATCCGTCTTCATTCCGGGTGGCGCGAGGTTTTAATCGACAGACATGGGTATCGCAGACATACATAAATGTGAGGCGGGATATGACCAAAGAATGAATGAAAAAGTGCAACGAAAGCGGTGCATGCATTTGAGAAACAAGTTGAAAGAGTCAGTTGAGTTGGTCGGAACGATCATCCATGGGCCATGGCTACAAAATACGGGTTAGCGCGCCAAATGAATATTCCCTGCGTGTGTTATAACCCAGTCCAGACTAATGATACCCCCGATCGGACTAAAATACTTCGGAGAAACAGGTTCTTTATCAGAGAGTTATCTCACGCTTGGCTGACTGTAAACATCGTGTTGTTCCCATGCTTCTGTCTGGGTTGCATTATACATATTCCAGACAGCTATATTCTATGAAGACGTTTCGTTGTCTAGTGGAAGCTATGGATGTTAAACTAAGAAACAGAGTGTTATCGAGTGTCCACCAACTTTAAGAGGGAATAAAAACTAGAACGATGGGGTGTGTTTCTCAGCTTTGTTGTAACGCAGGCGGTCACACAATAGGCAACTGAGTTCATCTCCCGGTCTGATCGCAAGTGCTGAAAGTTTTTATACCATCCTTTGGCACTGGGCTACTTATATATAAGCAAAAAATGCGCTAAGAAAGGAATTTTGAGCCTCGCAGCTCTTTCTGAAGACAGACATGTGAAGCAATTTTCTGTCCAAACAATTTTGCTGATTCGAGGCTCAGGACCTATTACTGAGCAAATGACTTGAAGTAGGTTTTTTTTGTAAAAAATAACCGAATTTACTATTCTGGGATAAGTTGGCGCAGAAATTGCCAAAATGTTATCTGAATTGATGATGTATTCGCTCGCCCGCTGCAGACAGACCGTATGTACATTAGATAAATTTTCTATACTCTTCACATATTGGCTACATTAATGTTTTTTTTCAGCAGATAGACGAATAATTGTTTCAATCGCATCCAGTCTCTTCTTCTTATTTTTGTTGACGTACGTCCTCACTAGGACAAAGCTTGCTCCGCATGTTAGTGTTATATAAGCACTTCCCCAATTATTAACCCTGGAGCGGTCGAGTCGTGCACTGAGTAGACGCGCCACGAAAAAAGCACGCTAGTGATTCAAAATCTACATACTCTTATCAAGGAAATTTTCATTACGAAAATTCTGGGCCAATCAGGAATCGAACCCGTCACCCTATATAGGCGAAACCTTACCAAGTTTTACTTATTATACAGTGTACATTTATTATTACGTTACATTTTATTTTTCTAGATATTTTTATTATATAAGATTACAAGGGATGCTTCGTCATGATCCTTATAAATGCAATAAAAACAGCTCAATGAAACAACCTGTTCATCTCAGATAAAGAATACAACCGCTGCTGCATGTAATTAGCTTCAATGTATAATCTGAAATACCTTCTTGCTTAGTTCATCTCCGGCCAACCGCAAATCACATCGGCATCAAATTGCCACACTTGTTTGATGCATCATCCTTAGAATCACTTGTTTTTTCTCGTTTTGTTCGCAGAATAACTCCAAACAGTAACTCTCCAATGCCCCACCGGTCGTGTTCAGCACGTTTCAGGATGATTATTATCAATTTGTGTATGTTATATGAGCCGAACGATTATCAAATCTTTTTTTTTTTATTCAATGCACTTCTTTCTCTTCAGGCACTTCAGTACACCGTTGTTGAGTTGTTTGCGAATTTTCCTCGTTTCACAGCATTCGATGATGTATCCACAGGTAGATCCCAAATTGATAACGATTAAATATCTTCTTCGGTGAATTTTATGCCAAAGGCCCACACTCGACACATGGAAACGTAAACACGCCCGCCACTAGTACAAATATGGGATATTTTCTCACGCCTCAGACCGCGCTCTATGCCATCGACCACAATGCATACAGGTACAAACCGCCCGGAGAAATACTCGGCACGCACAGGATCGCACCACCGCTCGCGTTGAAGTCCACTGACTAACTGAAGCCGACAAACGACGATCCGAACGTTACGCTCGCGTTCATTCAACAATATTTTGTGCTCTTTGGGAGTCGTTGTACCTTCTCACATGCTTGCTTGCGTTGCGTTGTCGTCATTGTGAATGCCGTTTGCGTCGCGTCGTCGTCTGGTCTCTGCACCCCAGCGTTTCCGATGTAACGCCAGCGTTCTTGGCTAGTCAGGGATTGGAAATAAGTTGGAGCTGAGAAAAGCATCTGTTGCTATTCTGATTCAACTTACTGGATCTCGGGTGGTTCGCAAACTGGTTTTTCGGTGACTTATGATGATTCTGACAACACGATGAATTCGTTATTGATTATTCATTAGGGCCTATTTGACGTTATTGGTTACTCTTCACCGATTCTCTCTTTGTGTTATTTATTAGTTTGTTTTCAATGTAATTTGATTCTATTACAATTTAGTTTCATTAAGGACAAGGAAAACCATAGAGTTAATAACTGAAGGAGAATTGAAAATTACTTTATTATTACTTGATATGTATTGAGTTTTCCAATTTTTTTTAGTTAAAATCCGTAGGTTTCGTTAAAGTTAGATTTTATGTTAACCTAATCTTTTTTCATTGATTATCCTTCAGCTTATCATAAGGGCCTGGAAATGTGAGCTAAGCTCAGTTTACTTGCAAATAACACTAGTTTACAAAAAAAAAAACGAAAGTCATAAACTTATTACATTAAGGACCAACATTTCTTATGCATAATAACGTGTTGATTTTTAAAAAGTTTTACAAAATTTTTAATATAGATTTTTTTTATTTAGCTGAGGCTCAAATGCGAGTTTTACATTATTTTTAAACCCTGATTAATACACCTTATGGGGATAGTGCATTGCATGTGAAATATGTACACATAATCTTTCGGTCAACAAAAGTCGGATTGCCCATACATTCTAATAACATAACACTTGATTTGAGAAAGTAAAATATATAGCTCTTATCGAACTAGACTACTGCAGTTACATTCACTGCACCCTATCAGATGCACCAGAAGGTTACAGACAGCAGGGTCTCACCTACCCCGACCCCGACTGTCGGAAGCAATCATGACTTGTATTGACCTGTGTCAGGTGGAATGTAACTTCCCCATGGCGCCTATTAATCCAACTATCTACCCTCGGTATCAACCTATGGGTCCACCTTCCTTTGGTGGAACTGTCCCACGCGCGCTGCCATTTAACCATAGAGGCTATCCTGGCAGTCCTGCGTATGCCTCTTGTGCCGCGCATTTCGAAGCACTTCATGTCCTCACTGATAAGAATGCCGATAGGCACCATACCAGTAATGACGCAGAGCGTCGCTTGCGCTTACTGGTATACACCGCAGAGCTATTGGACATCATCCGGGACAGTGCCGCAATAGCTGTGGAGGCTCTTTTACAGGCATAATCGTCGTGGCTACCGAAGGTAAGCTTATCGTCGATCATCACGCCCAAGTGTTTGACGGAGCGCTTTGACAGGATAGTGCACTCTCCTATACTGATCTCCGTCTGCTGCTCCGACTTCCGATTGTTAACAAACTTCACCTCTGTCTTGTGGTGAGCCAGCTTCAGTTTCCTGGTTCGCATCCACGCATCCACAACCTTTATCGAGTGGTCGGTAGTCAACTTCACCTCCTCGATCGTTTCACCGTAGACTTCGAGCGTAATGTCGTCGGCAAATCCGACAATCTCCACTCCCACTGGGTACTCTAACCTCAACATCTCGTCGTACATGACATTCCATAACACCGGACCCAGGATGGAACCTTGCGGGACTCCTGAGGTTATGTGTAAGCACTTCCGACCCACCTCCGTGTCGTAAACCAGTACGCGATTCTGAAAGTAGCTTTCGAGAATCTTGTACAAGTACTCCGGTATCCCCAGACGCAAGAGCGCATCGGCAATTGCAGACCAGCTGGCGCTATTAAACGCATTCCTTACATCCAGAGTCACTACCGCGCAGAAGCGCATTCCCCTCCTCTTAGGCTCGAGTGCTTTCTCGGCGGTTTTTGTAACCGACAAGATAGCGTCTACGGTGGACCTCCCCTTCCGGAAGCCGTACTGGTTGCTCGAAAGACCATTTTTGCCCTCAGTGAACCTCAACATTCTATTGAGAATGATCTTTTCGAGCACCTTCCCCACCATGTCAATCAAGCATATTGGTCTATATGCCGACGGGTCTCTGGGTGGTTTCCCCGCCTTTGGCAATAGTACCAGGCTCTGCCTCTTCCAAGCTTCTGGGAAAACTCCCTCGTCCAGGCATTTCTGCATAGCAGACCTGAACATCTCGGGAGCCTCTGCAATAGCTACTTTTAAGGCCAGGTTCGGAACTCCGTCCGGACCTGGGGCCTTACCTACGCTAAGGGACTTAGCTATCCCCGCAAGTTCCACATCGGTGACCCTCTCCTCATCGCCAGCCCCAGTCCCCGGCTGCCCTACGAAAGGAGGCCAAGAACTAGGATCATGACGCGGAAAAAGTCCTCCAATGATCCCCTCCAACATCTCTGGAGATTGCTCTGTAGGAGCCATCACACCTCTCGTCTTGGCCATAACGATCCTGTATGCGTCACCCCACGGGTTCGTATTGGCACTCTGACAGAGACCCTCAAAGCAGATTGCTTGCTCTTACCTCGGTCTTAAGCGCGGCTTTTTCAGCGGCGAACATCACCCGCCGTTCGTTTCGCTCTTCCTCTGATCGTGCTTGCTGCATCCGCCGCCTAGCCCGTAGGCCTCCCATTTCTAGGGTGGACTAGCTACCAGCTCGTCACCGTCTAAACCGATTAAGTTTCGCTCACGGCGGAGCGCCTCCTCAAATACCTCTTCGTCGAAGTACGATGTCTTCCACCTGCGTGGGCTTGGCCTTGGCCTAGCCGCCTCTTCTTCTATCCGCTGTCTGCTATTGTTGTAGTCGATACTGTAGCGAACCGCCAGGTGGTCGCTGTGAGTGTAGCCATCATCTACTCTCCAGTGCGAATGGGGATGTGTTTGAAGTTGTTGAAGAGTTTGTTTGTCTTGGAACACTTGTGACATGTGACAATGACGTTTTCCGCAGAGTGAAAAGGCGTATTGCAGCTGCCAATAGGACCCTTTACGGATTGCGTAACAAGCTTGAAGGTCCCGATACTTGAAAACGTGAACGAAATTCGCTCTATATAAGACGCTTCCGGCTGCCCTTTAAGGTCACGAGGCGTGGACGTTACAGGAGGAAGACCGAAAAGCTTTCGGAGTGTTTGAACACAAAGTGCTGTGGACAATTCACGGTGGGAAACAAGAAAGTGGAGTGCGGCGCAGACGCATGAACCACGAGTTGTACCAAGTGTACTAAGATGCGAATATGCGAAACGTATAAAATACGGCAGATTGCAGTGGGCTGGACACGTGAATGTCGGAAGAAGGAATAGCGAAAACAATATTCAACAGAGAACCAGGTAGAGGCCGGCGGCTTCGTGGGCGCCGAGAATGTGCTGGCTGCAGGCGGTTGAAGAAGATCTGCGATCCCTACACGTTCAGGGAAACTGGAAGAACATCGCCCAAGACCGACGAAGATGGTGCTCTACTATACGCTCGGCATTGGAGTAAAGTTACTTTGTAGCCAACAAGGTAAGGTACGTAAACATAGGTTTGGTTCTCTGCTATGTTTGACCACCAGTGAAACAAGGAATTACTTGCTTTCGATGTTTTGTCTCTAAGCCACTCTAAAAGCACTACTGATAATGACAAAGCATTCTACGTTTAGCTCAAACGAGCTAGCCTAACCACGTCAAGATCATCATACCTATAAACTCTGACTTCAGGTAGGCCAGTATGGGAACGTCCATGAATTACGTCACGCTTTTAAGGGGGAGCAGGGGTTAAGTGTGACAACCCTTACAAAAAATGTAGAAGTCTCTTACAAAAAGTGTGACATAGGGGGGCAAAAAGTTGTAACGCCTCTTTAACAACTCTGGTGATGTGATCATTGAATGTTAAGCACTGATCCATTGTCACACCAAGATCCCGAACATTTTCTACGCGCTGCAGGACCGTGTCATTCAAGTTGTAGTTGTTGTTGTCAAGTTCTACTCTCTTCCTCTATTTTCTAGTTCTTTTTCAATTTTTAGCGTAACATTGAAAAAAACAGATTCTTAGTACTACCAACGTACTAGACGTATCGAAAAATGAATATTAAACTACTAATTTATTTAGCGAAAATAATCAGTCTTAGTCCTTAAAAACAAATATTGAAACATTTACCGAAGGTTATAGAAAATTTTAAAACATAGGTAAAAACATACTTTGGTATAATTAAAGTTTACATTGCACCGTGCTCGTGAACCAATATAGGTAGTTGACTTCCTAAAGCAATTGGCCGTTGTGGTTCTCAACTCAAGGGTAAACGGCAATGCTGCAATACCATTGCAATGAAGGGATCGAATTACCAGCCCCGTGTGTACTTTGTGATTGATGAGTTTGCTCTCGTGGTGTGGATTCAAAAGACAAACAATCAACCAGACCGGCAATTTGAGCATAAACGCTTTGCTCGAACTCGAAGAAATCGAAATTCATTTGCTTCATATATGGTTCGTAGGTATAGGCAAAAAACGATTCGACTGCTACCAGAAGGCTCTTGTGTTTACATAATGCATCTATAGAGATGGTCCAAGTTGGAGAGCCACTTACACTTTAGAGAGGTTGATTGAGCTTCAAACTGATCGCTGGCTGATGGTGCTGAACTACGCCACCCGAGCACTTTGCGATGATTTTAATGCACTCCTCGAAGAGCCGACGCTTTCCCAAGGCGAAGAGTGGCAGTTATGTTTATTGTTACAATTTCTCAACAAGCCTTTGTAAGCCCCCGCGTGCAGTTCTCAAGTGGGAATTGTTTCGGTTTTTATTTATAATTTCTACTCTCGCAGTGGGTAACTAGAACGCGATTGAAGAGTGTAAAGAAAGGTGATTAGTTTATGGTTGTGTATTATTAGACGATGTTTGTACAACGTTGTAGGTACAGCAATGGTCCACAACTTTGCAACAAGTTTTGAATAGGAAATCGTTATAATAAAAATAAATGACAGGTAATGTAGGTAACGTTGTAAAATGTGATTTACGAAAAACGTTTTCCCATTTATTCTTAGAATAAAAGTTGTTTTTTTTTATCTTCGTTATAATTTGGGCCAAAGGATCTTAGTTTCATGATAGGTTACCTACAGTCCTGGCTCAAGGATAAATGAAAACTTAAAAAGATGTGTTGATTTACGCCCATTTTTTGGTGTGGAAAAGATTTCGCCCTCTAACAACTATGCTAAAAAAGTAAAAAGGATACCAAAGAACTGAAGAATAATAAGACTACTGAAAAAGCAGAGCTGTCAATACACCTTTCACGCTGTCCATATCAACAGGAGCTCGTCCATGAGAGTTCACTAAAACCTCTTTTTATGCATGTTAATTTTATGCACTTTTAATTTATGCACCTTTTTATGCCCTGCTTAAAAAGAGGAAAGGCTACTCAGAACCAATATTGTGTACAAGAATATTTAATAATGACGGGAACTATTGCAACGGCGGGCAGGGGGTGTTTATAGGGGAGAGCAAAGGAAGGTTACGGGGGCGCTTCAAGGGGTCTCAAGGGGTTTCAGATGGGTACCAGGAGATCTCAAGGGGTTTTCGGGGGTCTGAGGAAGTTTCAGAGCATTTTCGACGGGTTTTGGAGCCGTTATAGGTACGTTTTCAGGGGTTTCCGAGGAGCACAGGTGAGTTACATGGGGGTTTCGGATGCATTTCAGCAAGGCTCAAAGCATTTTAGGTACCTTTCAGAGATATTGAGAAGGCGTTTTGGGGATTTCGGAGGGTCTCAGATTGTCCGATCACGGACACTAGATGATGAGGGCAATCCTCTCGGTTGGAGGATCCCTGCTGGAGCGGCCAATTCCTTTTCGGAATGCCAGGGATGTCGGCCAGTTCCGTTCTCAGGAACGCCTGGAGTGTCGATGCTGTACTGTGTACTGAATAACTCTGTCCTGAGAAGGACAAGTGGATTGGTGGTTCGGCTGGCTTCTAGAAAGAAAACTGCTTTCTGCTACTGGGAACTGAACGGTTTATTTCGATACGTGCCATACAACGGCTAAAAACTGAATGAATTGATTGAGAAATGGGTCTGGTATTTATAATGGGAACAATCTTATTCTTCTTCTTCTTTACTGATTTCATGCTATTGGACTGAGTTTGAAATAGGCGCCAACCAATCAGCGCGAGGCAATTGGCGCGTCGGTCGGCTGGCATGTTGGTGGAGAGCTCAAGCTGGAGGTTTGCTGTAGTAGTGCGTGTGTGGAGGTTTGGAGGTTGGATAGGATATGGGTGTTGTTAGTGTTAATGGCCGAAATACTCGCGGCGACTCGAGGTTAGTTTTGGGTTTGTGGTGAATGGAACTATGCAAATAGGATGAACAGCAGAGAGAGAATGACAACTGTACACACCAGGGTTGAAACGCTGCACACCGTTCGCGTTGTGCGCGAACACAGATGCATAACATGGGGTCCGATTGGGCTTAAGGGGATATTAGGGGTCCGTCTATAAATTACGTAGCATTTTTTGGTCATATTTAAAAACCCCTTCTCCTCGTAGCATATTTTTCCATATCTCATATAAGGCTCGTAGCAATTTCAGGGACTTTACCCTCCCCTCTCCTAAAAAGCGTTGCCATTTATGGACGATCCCTTAAAGGCATTTCAGGAAATTTCAGAGCATTATGGCGGGATTCAGAGGTGTGACGGAAGCGTCACGGAGAAGTTTTCGGGGGCTTCAGACCGTTTCAGGTGCGTTACATGGGGTCCGATGAGGTTTCAGAAGGATCTTGGAGACATTTCAGGAAGTTTCAGAGGATTTTAAGAGTCCCCATTACAATATCTTTTGAAATGCCCCTGAAATACTCTTTGATTTAAAGGTGTTCTTGAAACCCCCTGATACAACCATTCATATGGACATGGTATACCATTTATATGATCTAAAATGCCTCGAAACGCCGCTTAAACCTCCGTAATTCTGTTGAAGCGCCCTTGAAATCATCATAACGTTGAGCGTCATGTTGAAACGCTCTTTAAAGGCTCCTCTGAGGTCCCTTGAATAGCCCTCAGAGTTCCTTGAAATGTCCCTGAAATCCCCTTAATATTATTAAAATGCCCCTGAATTCCTTGTAATCCCATTAAAACGCCAACAAATCTTGACAGAACGCCCGTAAAAGGCTCCTCAGATCCCCTGAAACAGCACCCCAAAATGCCCCTGAAGCCCATGGATCCCCATGTTTTGAGTGTTCTGGTGAACTTTCTGGGAACCCCCTTAGCCCCACCTCGAATTCCCAGAAGCAAGACCTGTTCTCGCGAACTATAAACCCTCATTAGAGCCCAAGCTTAATTTATGCATAGGACAAACTATTCAAACTTTTCGAACGTAGTTGCACGAACGCTTGATAGATCGACGTCAAGCGTTCTGATTGTTATCAAACGGTAATAAATAGTTCATTGTCTTACGGAGTGTGAAACAAAATACACATTTAGTAAAAATAAGGTTTTAACCTGTCGGCAGTCGCTTTGTTGTGTTTTGTACAACACGTTAAAAAACTCGCTTATTGTCTACAGCATCAGCGTGATGCTGGCGGTAGTGGCCAACCGTGCGACTAACGGTGAATTTAGAATAAAGTTTTGATAATTGGGTAGAAACGCATATCTGAGGTGCGGACAATCTTTAATGTTAGCTACGATGCAGGAACAGCACTATGGAACGCGTGGTAATAAACAAGAACATAGGTAGGTCACCCAAAGGTAGATGAGAGTGAATTGTAAATCAACTCTCTGCACCACTTAGTTTTACCGGAAGTGTGAAGTGTGTCATTCAACCGCCTTCAACCGCCTTCAACCGCCTCGACTTCATTACCGTCGATAGAAATTCGGAGCGGCGGGCGCGGTCATTCCTCCCTAGAGCCCTAAGCCAGCATGTCTTCGACACATTATCCGATTTGCCTGGCTTCGTTCTTTAGTCGGATGTACGTTTCCGCCATCGTTTCAAATTTGCGAGCTATAATATTACACTATAATATTACACCCTCTGAAGCAATGTTGAACAGCAAGCACGAACGACCATTACCTTGCCGTAACCCTTTGCGAGATTCTAAGGAACTCGAGAGTATCCCTGACACTCGAACTATGCACATCACTCGATCCATCGTCGCCTTGATCAATCGTATAAATTTATCCGGGAATCCGTATTCGTGCATAGTCTGCCGTAGCTGGTCTATCACATCACTCTTCCTGAAATTATTGGCTTCAAACCCGGAGGCCAGCCAGATCATACACCATGGAGACCCTCTTGCTTCCCCACAACGCAACAAAAAGTCATCTCTGCGGTACCACAAGCTCCCTACGATCGCAAGCCTGTGATATTCGGACGCCCTATGTTCGTTCCGAAGACACTCTCCACTCACACTTCAACCGCTCGGAGACCACTTCGATAGCACGCTCAACACCTCATATATCATCTTCAGGATCTGTCGAAAGCACAATTTAAGGTAAATTTTCCCTGTTGTTGGGCGTAGGTTCTACTCCTACGAAATGCCCTGGGAACCGGGAGATCAAACGATAGGCTTGAGTGTCCACCCCGGAAGTGGCCGTGGCTGTGATCAGCTTGAGGCTTTGGCTAGTCCCCGACCTGGGCAACGAATGCTCCCAGAGTCATAATACGCTATAAGTTGTGTATAAGATTGCGTCACTCATCTTTTGTATCCTTAGTCAGATTGAAGCAAGGTGATGAGCGGAAACATCATCACAAGGTCATGTATGCTTTCAAGTTTTGCGGACGATATCGATATAATCGTAATTGATCGTCGAGCCATAAAAGAGGCATATGTACCCTATCAAAGGGAGGGCAAGAATTGGTCTTACAATTAATACCAGCAGGATGAAGTACAACTGTGTTCATAAAAATAGCAGTGAAAACCAACTTTCATACAAAATAATCAACTTTGACATTATGGATCTTTGTTCTCTTATGGTCTATTCATTTATTTAGTACAATTTAAAACTCATGATAATACTGAATCAACAATTTGCCGCCATAAGACTCGATTTGCAGCTGCAGCTCTCCAACGGGTCACGCCCAACGCTCGCCAGATCACGCTCCACTTGGTCCGCCCATCGTGCTCTCTGCGCTTCACGCCTTCTTGTACCAACCGGATGGTTAGCAAACACCAACTTTGCAGGGTTGTTGTCCAGTATTCTTGCAACATGCCCTGCCCGCCGTATCCATCCAGCTTTAGCCATTTTCAGGATGCTGGGTTTACCGTAGAGAGTGCAGCGAGCTCGTGGTTCATCCTTCTCCGCCACACACCGTTCTCCTGCACGCCGCCGAAGATCGAATCTCGAAAACTCCGAGTGTTTGTAGGTCCTCCTCGAGCATCGTCCATGTCTCGTATCCGTAAAAAACCACCGGAGCCCGTAGTAGGCTCGACTTCCACTGATAATGCGGCTTCGTTCGTTTCATGGCTCACGTTGTTGTCAGCCGTTAACAAGGAACCGAGGTAGACGAATACTTCTACCACCTCGAAAGTATCCCCGTCTATCGTAACATTGCTGTCAAGGCTTGTCCTGTCTCGCTCAGTAGACAGGAAAGTCCATCACCTTGTAGTAGTCCCCGTCGAGATTCAAATGAACTGGATATCCCGAAATCCTTACGGCTGTTCTGCACACCTCTCATCGTTGCTCTTAACAGTCTGGTAAGCTTCCCGGAAAACCGTTCTCCCATTACCTATTGAGTTTATTGACGATTGAGCTAAAATTTGACAGTGAACTTCAAATATGGTCAATTTTGTTAAAATTGGCTTTCATTGCTGTTTATGAACACAGCTGTACATTATCGCTGTTAGATAATGTGGGCCCAATAGTGCTGTTGAGAGCGAAGTTGTGTTAGATGGTGGATATTTTAAAATGGTGGAGGTTTTTGTGAGGTGTTATCCGCGTGGTGTGGCCGCGAGACTTGGATGTTGAAAGAAGTCTAGCGGAGAGCGTTTGGTGCTTTTGAATGTATTGTGCTCTAGGCGCCAGTCCAGTGTAAACTGTGTAAGGTATGTAACGGTCATTTCAAATGGCAGTACCAGTAGTTCCATTATGGTGGCGCTGCTGTCGCAAAGCAGTCAATGGTGAATAAAAAAAACTTAAAAATATACTTTCCGTGTGAAATAACCGGAAAAGAATTGAAACATGGAATGTACTAACCCTAGTCGAGAAGGGTATATTGGCACACATGGCCAATGTGGCATGCCGCATAAAGATTGAAATCCTAGGACGGAGCGAAGTTCGTTGACAGAGCTGGGTAGAACACAGTTTGGCATCGGTCATGTTCAACCTACGAGATGAATACATTCCTCGTCGACGCGTGGAGTTGGTTTGCCGCTGATCGCCCTCACCTACGCTGTGCTCATGGATCTTGTCCGACCCCATCCGAGTCGTCGTTAGATTGCGACAAGGATGTGTACTATCACTGCCGTTGATTCTCATCGTTATCGAGATCCTGGTAGGTGCGATTGATCGTGAATCAAATCGTTTTAACCCTCATTATGGAGTATCTGAACAGATCCGAACTGACTGATAACAAAGCCCTCCTCCTCGGTGCTCTGATATGCAGAGTAAATTTGATAATCTTGCCGGTCACTCCATACCGCCAGCAAGTCCAAGCCGTGGATGTAAACACCATCATCCCTTCCAACTTCACGATAGCTTGGACAGCAGTGGAGAATGTTGAAAGCTCCCAATATCCTGGTAGCCAAATGGCGGCGCCAAAATCGATAAAGGCCCGTGAGCCATACGTAATCTCTTAAGCTCTAAGTTGCACCATTTTTTTTTTTCAAAAGCTTATCAGAGTTAATCCATTAACACTAAAGAACAATGGCATAGTTGTACCATAGATAAACTGAGCTAGCATTAAGAGTACAAGTTGTTTTTAATTTCTTAACTGGTGTACCTGTACACTACAATAAGAAATATTTACTAAAGTTATGTTTGGTTTCCCGTACATACATGTGCGTATGAATTTCAGTTGAAGGAAATAACCTACCCACACTAGTATGGGACAAACATCAAATTCTCGCTCCAGTTGACTTTTTCGATCCCATTTAGGTCCCATATGAACTGTACAAAATTTCAGCGCAATCGGTGAAACTATAATTTAGCGCAAGCGGTTCAAAGTTTACATAGGATTTACTATGGGAAAAGTTACAATTTCAAACAAACAATTCTAGAGGTCGCCCTTTGTCTCCTTAATTCAAATCGATCAACGCATCTTGTAGAAAAATCATTTATGAAACTTTCCTTCGAAGACCGCAAAACAATTGGATGCTTGTGGAAAAAGTTATTGATTTATTACCGATTAGTGATCACACGAACGGCTTTTTGTTTTGTTTTATCAGCAGCACTGTAGCTGCTGCCTTGGCTGCTGCTGTTTCTGGGGGTGGTGATGCCACCCGCCACCCCAAGCAGCAACGGCAGCAGCAGTGCTGCTGATAAAACAAAACAAAAAGCCGTTCGTTGGATCGCTAATCGGTAATAAATCAATAACTTTTTCCACAAGCATCCAATTGTTTTGCGGTCTTCGAAGGAAAGTTTCATAAATGATTTTTCTACATGAAACGTTGATCGATTTGAATTAAGGAGACAAAGGGCGAGCTCTGGGATTTTTTGTTTGAAATTGTAACTTTTCCCATAGTAAATCCTATGTAAACTTTGAACCGCTTGCGCTAAATTATAGTTTCACCAATTGCGTTGAAATTTTGTACAGTTCATATGGGACCTAAATGGGATCTAAAAAGTCGACTGGAGCGAGGATCTATTTTTTCCATACAAGCGTGTCCCATACTAACCCACACACGCTACGCAACGGTTGCAAAGGAATGCCTTCCGTTTGAAACGTTAACCCCTTTTCCTGTTTCGATCGACCCAACTGTTGCAACCGAAAATTTAATAGGGGTTAAAACTCGATCGAGGTAAGTTTTGTCCTTTTCATCTGTTTACATTCAGCCGGTGCTTCCCCAAGCGGCCTTTGTTATTCGATAGCTGGTGGAAATTCGATGCACATACTATAATCACCCGCGGATTAGCACAAAAAGCCCAACCGGTGAAAGGGTGATGTTGGATCATTAGACCATTGTTTCTGTCTGCGTAAATCATGGAAATAATGATAGATCGTAAATTAACCAGGTTGAAAATATATGCGCTCGAGAATGAAGTCATTCTTTTGGAAAGGGTTGCGGATGGCTGCTTTAAAGCACTTCACCATATGGCACACGCGATGACTGAGTGCGACTGACTGGTTTGATTACCGAATGTATACGTTTGCACATTGATCATATATGCGATTGGCTGTTGTAAGTCTAGCACCTGCACGAAGCTGGACATAACCGAAATTAAGCTGAAAACATTCTCTCGTTCAAGATGAGCGGTTTTCACCGACCTTGACTGTCAAATTAAAAACGTAATTAACGTGCTCGTGTTGTGGAAAATTGTTTTTATCACACACTTCCTCCTCAAGTGTTTTGGCCGTTGAAAAACTGATGCCAGATCGTAATACATTTTAAGACAAAATGAGTAAGATTGATATTTATTAGGATGGATCAACAAATTATATCTTGCATACCATGCGACCGAGTTGCAAATATGGTCAACTTGCCTGGTCTTCAAGAATGTTCTCAGCGATTGTTCGTGTAACATCAAACATTACAGAAATCAGTCAGATGCGCAGGCCATCGAATGTTTCTTGATTAATAACCTACTCGCTCATTTTGATTATCAAGCAGGTTCAAAATCCTTCTTTTTGTGACCCTCAGAAGCCGAAAAGGGCGCAATTGGTTACGAATAATCGGTTGTGTATTTGTTGATGAAATTATTTCAAGATCATCGCATGAGGGGGAATAAGGAAGCAAAAACCAACGGAAAACAAACAACCTTCATCACCGTTTCATCCTGAGTGCAGCTTCCGGGAAATCATTCACAACGGACGCATCTTTGCGGGTTGATTTGTTGCTATTCGATAATGTGACCCTCGTAGGCAAAAAGTAAGGGTAGCATATCCCTATATGCAAGTGATTGAGTAGTGCGATTCATTCGCATCCAGGGAATGAGAACGAATAAACAAACACGATTAATTGCATTTTATTGTTATGGAAACTAAAAAACCGGTCAGATTTTTTTGTAAACATTTGTGCACGTGGCTTGTTTACATGTGATGATATTGAATATCAAGTAACGCATCCAGAGCAGGAATGAATAACTGCCACATAACTGGAGCATACCAAAGTCAGGCATCATACCAAGACAAGGTATTGGTCGGTTACCCAGGTATTGAAAATAACTTAACTTGGTATTTTGTAGGTATTGATGAAATACCTCAACGAGTTATTGGTTTGGTCATTGGCGTAGCTAGGGGGGGGGGGGGGGTTTCCAGGGGTGCCTGGCACCCCCTAGAATAAATTTGGCACCCCTTAGAATTTTTCCTTGACAATCACCTAAAATTTAAAAATTCATATGATTATTTCAATGTTTATTAATGGCGTGTTACAACCCCTCAGGTTGTGTCGCTCCTAGTTACTCAACTGACCGTACCCCATGCTCCGATATGGTCGTGTGCCGATGGATGAGTGATGACAGGAGCAGAATAGAAAGCGAGTGAAGAGAACAATAGGGAATAGAAATCCTCTTTATTTACAAAAACAGCAAAGTCATTGAAGACGAATGCAGTGAATTCTTAACGTAGTTTGTTTCCTTATATTACTACTATAAATAATTGCTTAAAACTAGTAGTACGGCCAAAGTAAGATTGTGAAATTGAACTTAAAACTATAAATGCTAAATACTACATGGATTTCTCTAGGTTCATACGACAAACACTACGGACAAATACTTAAACTAAAGCTAACCTAAACATACACGTTAGCCCGAAGGTAAATGAAATAATAATGTGTTAAAAAGACATAAATGCTAACTAAATATACAAATAGACAGACCTCACATTGCTAGTCAGGGACATTCGACTTAGGATGGACAAAAGGACGAAGATTTACTAAACGTAAGTAACGAAAATATGTACTTTCAAACACAACTATGAATTACCTCCATCATACATGCAGGATATTAAAATATCTACGAACTGACGGATATTATAAATCTCGGAAACTACCCTTTCTTCGCCACCGAAACCCAACAACTTTTAATATCGTTTACCGGAGGAGGTGGAAGATGTCCAATCCGGTCGAGCAAAATACCCCTACGACCAGCAGAGGTACTGAAGGTAAGAAGAAGCCCGAAAAGACACGTCCCTCTCGAAAGCAAAAATCAAATAAAGACCCCCCCATCGACCCCCTACGCGACCCTAAAGCTAAGAAAAACACGTCTGTCGGTTCCCGATCGCGCGCGGGTGACAATAAATCACCAATATCTTCCCGGATTCGAACTTCCAAAAAACACTGTGTTATGTGCGCGGGTGTAGAAGATGGTGAGCTAGTTCGGTGTAAAACTTGTGGCTGTCGGTACCATGTCAGCTGTGCAGGAGTTTCCCAGGACGTTGCGGATTGCGACTGGAGTTGCTTGAAATGCGAAACCGCGAAAGTACACCAGGATAAGCAGAAGGCGTCCAAGAAGAAGACCACCAATGCAGAGCAGCCGACGAAGCCGATTAGGAAAAGTTCTAAGAGGATGGATTCTGGTAAACCAAATAAATCGGTGAAGGATTCAACCTCTAAGGATCGCCGACAGAAACCAAAAGCTTCTGCCCCCGAAATATCAGCGAACGTGGATGCTATGTTGGCCGCTGAAATCGACAAGTTGGCGAACGTCTCGACGAAAGCGAAGTCTATAGTGTCCAATTCATCGTGCAAATCGGCACTATCGCTGAAGCTACAGATGCAGAAAGTGTTGGCCGAAGAAACGTTGATGCTTGAGGAGATGAAGCGACGACGGGAGTTCATGAAGAAAAAGTTCGAGCTGATGGAGGAAATTGCTGAGGTACAAAGCTGTCCAGTGCCAGGGGCCCGAACAACAGATCCTTTAACGAAGGTGAAAGGTTGGCTCCAGAAGCAGCGTCAAGCCGAAAATGAATCAGTAGCGGCGGATGACGATGAGCACGATAGCGACGATGACACGGAGGACAACATGGACGACGACGAGGATGACGACGCCGGAGATACCGAATCAAGTTCGGAGTATGCGGCCGACGAAGAAGGTGAGAACTCGTCGGGCGAAATGGAACCGGAAAGCGACGATAGCGAAGACGATTCTAGCTCAGCAGACGAGTCATACCACGAGCGAGGTGATGAACACCATGAGGAAAGATTTTCTCCTAGGGAACGTTCAACTCCGGTACAAGTGAGGGCTTCCAGAACGGCAAATCGGGAGAAGCATTCCCGGTCTAGTGCCACGCTTTCCCGCGACCAGATTGCGGCACGTCAGGTTGTGCCATGTGATCTCCCGAAGTTTGGCGGCAGCCCAGAAGAATGGCCGATGTTCATATCGACATTCGAAAGTACGACGAGAATGTGTGGCTACAAGGACGAGGAGAATATGATCCGCCTTCGAAACTGTTTAAAAGACGAAGCGTTTGCTTCTGTGCGGAGCTTTCTGATGCATCCGTCGATGGTATCGAAAGCGATTAGCGTCCTGAAACTTAGGTTTGGTCAACCGCACATGATCATCAGTACGTTGCGCGAGAAGGTGCTAGCTACGCCACCGATTAGAACTGATTCGATCGGAAAGCTAGTAGACTATGCACTTGCCGTACAGAACTTGTGTTCGACTATCGATGCTTGTGGGCGGAAGGAGTATATGCGTGATGCGACTCTGATGCAAGAACTCGTTTGCAAGCTTCCCTCCGCTATCAAACTGGATTGGGCGAGGCACAGCAAAACACTAGCGAAGGTGACCCTATCAACCTTCTCCGATTGGATTTTCTCGATTGCGGAAGATGCAAGCATCGTAGCAAACCCTCGAAAGTCCCACAGCTACGAGCAGGAGCCACGCAATAAGCGCCAAGGAAAGGTTTTCGTCAACACTCACGTTGAATCTTCTCCACCGGTAGCGGGTGGCCAGAAGGTTACTGGCAATCGGCCGAACGTCGTTTCTAGCGGCAAAACCTCGATGGAAGGACCGACCATATGCCCTACTTGCAAGGGCAGCTGTCGAACTGCAGCGAAGTGTAAGCGTTTCCTCGATCTCTCCTATGAAGCAAAATGGGCAGCCGTTCGCGAGCTCAGAATATGCCGTCGTTGCCTACGACAGCATGGAGGTAACTGCAACAGCAAGCCGTGTGGAGTCAACGGGTGTACATTGAAGCATAATTCGCTTTTGCACAAGAGCCTCGTTGTACCAGGTGTAGTCACAGGCAGCCCGGGTAGCCCTAACCCGGCCAAGGCGAATGAAGAACGCAGTATCAACACACACCGCGTCGAAACAGGCCTAGAACTGTTCCGGTACATCCCTGTAACGTTGTTTGGGCCGACGAAGCAAGTGGAGTGCTACGCCTTTCTTGATGATGGATCCGAGCTGACGTTGTTGGATGAGCAGATCGCCAAGGATTTGGATTTGATCGGTGGTGCGAAGCCGTTATGTTTGAAGTGGACTGGAGGAACTCACCGCTTCGAGGAGAAGTCAAGATGTGTGGACATAGGAATTTCCGGATCGGCGGGAAGAAGGTTTGAGCTAAGCGGAGTGCGGACGGTTGAAGCGCTTGAGCTACCATATCAAAGCTTGAACGTCGAGGTACTTCAGGAGAAGTATAAGCATCTGCGCAGTATCCCAGTGGAGTCGTATAATCGTGTCCAACCAAGGATTCTAATAGGAGTCAAGCATGCCAATGTTTCGTTGGTAAGACGGTGCCGAGAGGGAAAGGAAGGCGAGCCCATCACCGTGAAGACCCATCTGGGGTGGACGATCTTCGGAGGTTGGTCGAAGCAAGAATCGAGCAACGGCGGGAGCCATATCTATCACATTTGTGCGTGCAACCTACAGAACGATGAACAACTGCACCTGGCAGTGAAGCAGTACTTCAGCCTGGATAGCCTGGGAATCATGATGCCAGTTGCGGCCTCAGTATCTAGAGACGACGAGAGGGCCTTGATGTTGCTCAGTTCGCTCACGCAGGTCACCGGCAATAGATACCAAACCGGACTGCTCTGGCGTTCCGATAATATTCGCCTTCCGGACAGCCGGCCAATGGCCTTACAGCGGCTCAAGTGTCTAGAAAGGCGTCTAGCCAAAAATGCCGATCTGAAGCTTGCCTACGATGGGAAACTAGCAGAATACGAAACGAAAGGGTACATTAGGAAGGTAACCCAGAAGGAGATAGAGCAAAACAAAGGTCACTCTTGGTACCTTCCCACGTTTCCGGTTATAAATCCCAACAAGCCAGGAAAGATCCGTATTGTATGGGATGCTGCGGCAACCGCACATGGCGTAAGTCTCAACTCTATGCTGCTTACTGGTCCGGACTTGTTAAGTTCGTTGGTAGCCGTCCTGAACCAATTTCGAGAACACCGCATCGGTATTTGTGGAGACATCCGCGAAATGTTTCTCCAGATCGGAATACGTCCAGAGGACCAGTTTTACCAGTTGTTTCTATGGAACGACAACGTAAACCAGGAAGAACCTAGCACTTTCATTGTTCCTGTAATGATCTTCGGGGCACGGTCTTCGCCAACCACAGCGCAATTTGTTAAAAACCAGAACGCGCAAAGGTTCCGTGATGAGTTCCCCGTTGCAGTAGAAGCCATTGAGAAAAAGCACTATGTGGACGATATGCTTGCCAGCACGGAAACGGAAGATGAAGCCATCGACCTGGCGAAGTCGGTGAAACACGTTCATGCTCAAGGCGGCTTTGATATTAGGAACTGGGTTTCTAACTCCGCCAAAGTTTTGAATGCGTTGGACGAATTACCGACGAGTGAGAAGTCCCTAAACCTAGCAGCCGACATTGCGACGGAGAAAGTCCTGGGAATGTGGTGGAACACCTCAACCGACTGCTTCACATTTAAGATCAGCTGGACCAGGTTTGACGCAGCACTGTTTGACGGAAGCAGAGCGCCTACCAAGCGAGAACTTCTTCGGATCCTGATGAGTATCTTCGATCCATTGGGACTCATTTCGCAATACCTAATGATGGTCAAGGTCGTACTCCAAGAAGTATGGCGTAAGGGACTGACATGGGATGACCAGATCGAAGGCAAGCAATTCGACGATTGGCAGACGTGGACAAAATTGCTACCGAAGCTGGAGGAACTCGAAATACCCCGATGTTACCGTCAGATCACAACAACTAGAGCCCAGATTCAAATGCACACATTCGTGGACGCTGGAGACAAAGGGATGGCTGCAGTCGTGTATCTACGGTTCGAAGAAAATGGAATCATCGAATGTGCTCTAGTCGGGGCGAAAACACGGGTTGCGCCTTTGAAGTACCTGTCAACGCCGCGTTCGGAACTCCAGGCTGCTGTCATCGGAGCGAGATTATCCAACAGCACTATGAAGTCATTGTCTCTTTCAGTGTCGCAGCGCTTCTTGTGGTGCGACTCACGTAACGTACTGTGCTGGTTACGTTCCGATCACCGTCGTTACAGCCAGTATGTTGCGGCAAGAGCAAGTGAAATTCTAGACACTACAGAAGTCAACGAATGGAAGTGGGTCAAATCGGAGTGGAACGTCGCAGATGATGGCACGAAATGGACAGGGCAGGTGCAGATGAAGTCCAACGATCGCTGGTTTCGAGGACCGGCATTTTTGCATAAAGCGGAGCGAGATTGGCCTGTTATCCCCTACAACCAAGAAACAACGAACGAAGAACTTCGCGCCAGCGTACTGGTGCACAGGAAAGTTGAGGATCCAGTGGTTGTGGCTAGTGACTATTCAAGCTGGAAGCGCCTGATAAAGGTTACGGGATATGTGCAGCGATTCGTGTACAATCTACGAGCAAAACGACAGGGATTAGTTTCACGTCAAGGACCATTATCCAGTGAAGAACTGCGACGGGCTCAGCTGTACCATTTTCGACAGGCACAACAAGATGTCTACTACGAAGAGATGTTGGTGCTGAAAGAGGGATCGAAAGATAAAGAGAACGTGCGGAGGCAATGGCAACAATACAGTCGCAGCCAGATCTACAAGATGAGTCCATTCGTGGACGAAGACGGAGTTTTGCGAATGAACAGCCGAGCTGCGAAGTGCTCTTTCCTGTTTCCGGACGAAAAGTTCCCGTTAATACTTCCGGACAACCATCCGGTCACCAAAGTTCTCCTAGTGGATTTCCATGAGAGGTACCATCATCGCAATTACGCGACTGTAGCCAACGAGGTGCGTAGACGGTACTGTATTCCACGACTTCGTCAAACACTTCGCAAGATGCGATATGGTTGTCAATGGTGTCGGAACCGAGATGCAAAACCTGCTGCACCAGAGATGGCCGAACTTCCATCGGCGAGAATGGCTGCCTTCACCAAGCCATTTTCCCATGTAGGCGTAGATTTCTTTGGGCCTATTGAAATCGTAATAGGGCGAAGGGTCGAAAAGCGTTGGGGGGTCTTAATGACGTGTCTAACTGTCCGGGCTCTTCATATTGAGGTTGCTAACTCCCTTAGCACCAGCTCGTGTATGATGGCGTTGAACAATTTCATCGCTCGTCGAGGCACACCAGTGTGTTTTTACTCCGATAGAGGGACGAATTTCGTCGGCGCGTCCAAAGAGCTACGCGACGCTCTGAAGGCGCTAGACAAGCACGAAATGTCGAAGGAGTACACAACACCAACTACGTCCTGGCAGTTCAACCCTCCGTCCAGCCCCCACATGGGCGGTAGCTGGGAGCGGTTGATCCAATCGGTAAAGCGGAACCTGACAGAAGTGCTGAAATGTAGGCGACCAACGGACGAGGAACTACGCAGCGCGTTGACACAGATCGAATCTGTTCTCAACAGTCGCCCACTTACTGATGTTCCCGTGGACGATGAGTCGGAACCGGCTCTTACTCCCAACCATTTTTTATTGGGGTCATCGGATGGCTCGAAACCCCTGACACCATTTGATGACAGCGTTCAAGTTGTGCGACGGGGATGGCAGGTGTCCCAGATGATGGCGAATCTTTTCTGGAAACGATGGCTTAGGAATTATTTACCCGAAATTACTAAACGAACCAAGTGGTTCAAGAAGGTAAAGCCCATAGCCGTGGGGGATGTCGTCATTATTGTGGATCCGGAGTTACCACGGAACTGCTGGCCTAAAGGACGGGTAATCGGTACAGTAGAGAAAGGAGGTCAGGTACGTAGAGCAACTGTTCAAACTAGCAAGGGAGTGTACGAGCGACCAGCGGTCAAGCTGGCGGTCCTTGATATCTGGAGCGAAAATAGGTAGGCCAAATCCTGGAGTTGGCATACCGGGGGGGAGTGTTACAACCCCTCAGGTTGTGTCGCTCCTAGTTACTCAACTGACCGTACCCCATGCTCCGATATGGTCGTGCGCCGATGGATGAGTGATGACAGGAGCAGAATAGAAAGCGAGTGATGAGAACAATAGGGAATAGAAATCCTCTTTATTTACAAAAACAGCAAAGTCATTGAAGACGAATGCAGTGAATTCTTAACGTAGTTTGTTTCCTTATATTACTACTATAAATAATTGCTTAAAACTAGTAGTACGGCCAAAGTAAGATTGTGAAATTGAACTTAAAACTATAAATGCTAAATACTACATGGATTTCTCTAGGTTCATACGACAAACACTACGGACAAATACTTAAACTAAAGCTAACCTAAACATACACGTTAGCCCGAAGGTAAATGAAATAATAATGTGTTAAAAAGACATAAATGCTAACTAAATATACAAATAGACAGACCTCACATTGCTAGTCAGGGACATTCGACTTAGGATGGACAAAAGGACGAAGATTTACTAAACGTAAGTAACGAAAATATGTACTTTCAAACACAACTATGAATTACCTCCATCATACATGCAGGATATTAAAATATCTACGAACTGACGGATATTATAAATCTCGGAAACTACCCTTTCTTCGCCACCGAAACCCAACATGGCGTATTTTAACAAAACATTAAATACGCCTGGAGTTACTTTATAACCTGTTTTATTTTTAGAGATTTGGATTGGTAAGAACAATCGGCAGACTTACTTTCTAGAAATTAAGCACCAAAATAGTGTATATTCAATCCTAGCTGAGTAGTTTGTTTAGAAATCTCTAAAAGGATTTTCCTGAGACATTATATAAACTATGTGTATCTATGCTGGAGGTATTTAGGCTCAAATCGCGGATTTTTTTGTGATTTCTCTGGGCAAGTTCTCACGGTATTGGTTATTTGATTCAATTTTGTTTAGTTGGTGTAATTGGAATGCATTATTGTAAAATCCAGCGAATTCGTTTGAATAAAGCTTATAGTAATAAAATATTAAGTGCGTGACATCTCTAGTAATTTTTTTCGGTCAAACAGACTAGAAGAGCTAAGAACGATGATGTAACTGAAATAGAACGTTTTAGGTTTTATGAGCGGTTTTGAAAGCCACGCTACAAGATTAGTTGGTCTCCAAAATGTTGGTTGGGATGTGGGTTTCTCATGGTTGACTTATTCAATACAAAATATGTAGACACTGCACATATTTTTAAACATGATAAACATATTTTGACATATGACATATTTTTAAACATGATAAATTTCCAAAATAAGCTTCATTTCCATACAAACGAAAGTTGCAAACTTTGGGCTGCGTTTTCTCCGATGTCTAATCCTATTGAATATTACTCTTATGCGATTATGGGCAGTACAGGATGTTAGTATTTTCGGATCGATCACAACGTTCATAGCGACAATCTCTTTTTTATAGCATGCACATGAAAATTATTTGCAAGAACAATTGTGAGAAGTATGAATTACAGGAACTAAAAAAACAACAAAAAATATGTGTAGTACAGACATTTTGTGTTTTCGGTTCGAACTAGACATTATTCGAAAGTCTACTATTAAATTGAGGGGGTTAGAAGCAAAGGGGTGTAAGTGACAAAAACTCACTTTCGAGTAAATGAGGTTTAAAGTTTTGGGCCAATTTTTCATCCCATACAAAATGTATGAAGTTTAAAAATCAACTCTATTTTCTCTGATTTATTGTAATTTTTCCAATCATCGTAGAAACAATCTTAAAAAAGTTCCTGAAAGCTTGAAATCTGAAGAATTTTATGATATGCTCAACTCAAAATCGACAAAATGATCACTTACACCCCTTTGATTCTGGGCCCCTCAAATATTATTGCCCGTAAATAATTACATGAACAATTAAATGATTTTCAAGAGAGATGAAGAACAGTTATTTTAAAAGCTATATAATTGACTGTTATATGATATTTTCCATTTTTTTTTCTATACGATTGAAACTTTCTATTAAACACGATTGTTGCGATTGCAGGAGGGGATTTGAGATCGACTCTTCCAGCAAAATGAGAGACAAGCTGTATAATGACTCTCCTTCTTTGCAACGTCTGTTCGTATGAATATCAGGGTATGTCTACAGGAATGCCTATTTAATATTGCGATACATGTTTAAATTAGAAATCACTATTGTGCGCAACAACGAACCCTCTAATTTTACTGGTACATGAAGAACGTTCAATTGAAAATTTTGTTTTACAAATCGAACTCAGCATTTCTTCGGAAATCTAGTAGGTAATTATTTCAATCATTGTGATTTTCTTTAGAAATTTCTTTGGAAATTCCATCGGTATTTACATCAGAATTACAATCAAAATTTTTGCCAACAAAATTAATGTTTGGAAGTTGATTTGGTAATTCCTGTAAAATTCCTTGATTATTGCTTTATAAATTACTTAAGTAATGCTATTGAAAATAGTTCGTCAATTCCTTTGGGATTTTTTTCGGATATATGATTGGAAATATATTAATAAATTCCATCAATACTTTTCCATTATTTTCTTTGAGAATTTCTGTGGTAATTGCTTTTGAACTTGTTTTGGCAATTTCTTTGAGGATTTCTTCGGCATGTTTGTTTATTTTTTTTTAGAATTTCTGCGGTTGTTCTGTTGGACGCTGATCAGCAATATCTTTGAAATTTTATTCTGAAATTTCAACGGCAATATGTCTGAAATTCCTTTTGCAGTTCCTGTGCAAATTTCTTCGTCAATTCGAGGCCGTGTGGATAGTGTCACCAAGTATTAAGTTGCAATGTGCTGAGGAGCACGGGTTCGATTCCCGCCACAGCTGTCAGAAAAAGTTTTTGGCTGTGCCACTGGGCGTTGCATGCTAGTCCGCTGTCTAGTGTCGTGCTTCCTTCAAAGAGCGAATAGCTCACTGGAAGCATTAAACGTATTTTTTTTGTAATTCTCCATGATTTCATTAACTTTATATTTATTGCATTTGAAAATTGCTTCGGCAATTTGTTTCAAATTTTGTTGGCATATTTTTGAAAATTTATTCCGAAATTTATTTGACAATTCCTTTGGCTATTTCATCGATAATTTTTTCAGCGGTCCTTTTGTGAGTTTCTTCACTATTTAACATTTTCCTAGAGAATTCCTTTGGCAATTTGTTTGGAAAATCCTTCAGTAATTCTTTTTGAAATTTTCATAGGAAGCCTTTTTGGTAATTTTTCTGGAAATTCCTTAGGCCCATAATTTGGAAATTTCTCAAACAATAATTTTAGGGATTTATTTCACATTTTTTTAGGTATGTTCTTTGGGAATTGTTTTGGTATTTCTTTAGGCATTTCTGTGGAAATTCTTAGACTATTCCTTTTGAAATTTAAAAAATTCTCATTTGGACTTACTCAAAGAATTTTCAAGGGGATTGCAATTTTCAATAGAATAGCCGAAGAAATATGAAAATGGAATTATCGGATAAATTGCAAAGGAATTCTCGATGTGATTTTCAGCTACAAGAAATGCCAGTTTAGTTTTCCAAAAGAATTGCCGAATAAATTTCCATTAAAATTATTTAAGAAATTTTTAAAGCAGTTGTTCTAAAATGCCTATAAGAATTTCCTAAGGAATTCCGGAAGAAATTATGAAAGGTTTTCAAAGGAAATTGGCCAAATCCAAATCCAAATAAATTGCCGACATATAGGAGTTACTAAAGAAATTTTCAAAAAAAAATTTGAATGTATTTAAAACGAAATTTTCAAAGGAACTCTCGAAGAAAACGCCGAAGAAGGAATAACCAAATAATTTTCAAAAAAACCATGTCAGAGAAATGTCTAGAAGAGTTATTGGAGCAATTATCAAAAGAATTTCTGAAGGAATTTTAGAAAGAATTCCAAAAGGAATTGCTGAAAGAATTTGCATGCAAATAATGAATTCTGACTGTAAGAGCTCTAAAAAAATTCCGATGTTAAAAAAAATCCAGAAATTACAAAAATTACAAGAAAAGTTCCCAGAGTTATAATCGGAGAGGTCTTCAAAATACTTGCCTAGGCAATTTTCAAACCAATTGCTGATGAAATTCCCATGGAAACTTTTGAAGCAAGTTTCCCCGGAATTGCTGGAGGTATTCCGAAAGAATCTGCTGCAGAATCATTACGGAAAAAAACTCGAAGAAATTGCATAAAGAATTCTCATAAGAATTATAAAAGTAATTCATACAAAAATTTACCAAAGAGCTTTTATTGAAATTACCGAATACCTTCTCGGCATACATATATAAAGAAATTAAAAAAAAAAAAACCGTTAAAATTCACGATAAAAAAAGAATCGTCTGATACATTTCCCAAGAAATTTTTGAGGTTGTTCTCAGAGTCATTATCGAATGATTTATCAGAATTATCATCGAAGAGATTCTTAAAGAAATTCCCGGAAGCGTTATTATAGAAAATACAAAAAAAAATATCAAAATCATTGTTGGCATAATTTAAAAAAAAGCTTCAGAGACTGCCAAAAAATGGCGAAGTAGCTCGCGAAGAAATGCCGAAGGAATTTAACAAAAATGCCAAAAAACTCCTATAGGAATTGCTTATGATGTTTCCAATGTTACTACCGATGAATTATTTAGATAATGTACCGGAAGCTGTTATGTAACAAATTCCTAACATATTACCGAAGAAATTCTCAATAAAATTGCGAAAGCGGAACCAAAGAAAGGGCCGGGGAAATTTGCTGAAACCATGGGAATTATTTAAAGATTTCTAAAAGGATTTTGAATTGACAAACGAATTGCAAAACAGTTTGCAAATAAATTACCGGGAATAATCCCTAAACAATTGTCTAAAGCACAAATTTCCCGTAGTACAGACCGGACTCGATTGGTTGGAGTCGAGTTTCAAAACCTCCCAAAACATGTATCTTGCAAACGGAATTCTGTACGAAGCTGAAATTTTGACTGATTTTGAATCAAAGCTGATTTTACAAGTCAAAATTTCATATAAATTTAATTTGAAACGAAAATAAATCTGGCGTTCGATTTGAATAGGTCGTATGTTTGCTGTAATTCGCATGTTCATACGACCTATTCTAATCGAACGCCAGAAATATCTCGTGTATTATGCAATTTTGTAGTTTAAAGGCTTTAATTTCTCATAATTATGATTGCATAATTATAATTGCTCTGAAAGTATATTCTTGAACACATGATTGTTTTCAATCAACAAAATAGAGGGGTTGTCGCGATGAAAGTTAAGTTCATTAAGCGCGCGAAGGCTAGTTTTTCCCGCAACGCAGTAGTACTGGAAGCCATTGGATCTGGCACCCCCTAGGCACCCCCTAGGTAAAAATCCTAGATACGCCAATGGCGTTTGGTGCTGAGGACTGCTCGTGGTATTGTTCAATTATGGAAAAATAGCTATTTATATGGAAAAATCGCCGATTATTGTTTAGTTATTACCATACCTCAAGTCATTTCACGTGCACAGAATACACACCAGTTATTATTTTAGGTATTTTACCTCTTATGCAGGGCTACTTAATACCTCATTCAGATTGTAGGTATTCGGTTTTCCATACCTGAGTTAGTTATTCTTCAGCTATTTTCTCCTGTTAGGGATGCTTGGTCTCTTTATATTGCATACTTAAAAACATACATTTTATAAGTTGAAACTTTTGATTGTATAAACGAATACTATCACCGAAACTTTATGTTTCAATTATCACGGCGATTTTTGACTTTATCAAAGGTACATAAAACTGAATATAACAGCGTGTATGTAACGAACATCTATAATCAATTAACATTTGCGTCACTTCATGTTGTTTCTCTACTCCCTTCTCATCAATAATTTTGCAGATTGGCGGGCTTTCGGCTGGCAGCAAACATTCGAAAGGGAAGAAAAATGAGACACTTCAACACATTATCGAAAAGTGATGAACTCACGTAAATAGCCTGCCGATTGAGGAGGTCGTTGATTGAGCGTCGTCAGTCACAAATTTGGAAACAGATGTGCGGAACGAATATACACATTAATTCCGATCTGACTGTCTGTTTGTGAATTAAAAGGGCTTACAATATACCAGCGGTTCTCCAACTTTTCGAGTTCGTGACGAAATTTTGATTTCGATGAACTTTGGCATTGGTGACCCACCATCATGTTTTTAAATAATAATTTTATCAAATCACACATTTTGTAAAACAATAATAACATAGGTTTTATGCTAGGGTAACTGATCCGATCATGGAGCACGGTGTCAAAATTTCGATTATTATCGAACATTCATGTACCTCGGATTTTTCTTCGAAAATGATTAGTTTTTGGGCTATATAGTCATAATCGGACAACTAGAAAATATTTCATCGGCGAAAATTTTTCCATACATTTTGTATGGGACGTTTTTTGGACTAAAATAGTAGTTATTGATTTTTAGTATGGAAAATGGCCAAAAACTCACCTAACTCAAATTTTCCCCGATAAAATATTTTCAAATTTTGCATTTATACATTATAGCCGAAATTCTAACATTCTATGAAGAAAAATCCGAGGTACATGAAAGTTCGATAATAATCAAAATTTTGACACCGTGTGGAGAAGTTAAGCACTGGGTTCATGTTTAAGCCACAATTGTATCGCCCCAAGCAAACTTTTCACATGAATTAAATTGAAAGTTATAAAATCTATCCTTTATCTACGGGAAATTAACGAAATATTGCCACTTTGAGGTTGGTATGAGCATTTTATTCGTTTTTATCGGAAAGAACATTGTGTTCCTAATGGTGCGGTATTTGTTCCTAATGTTGCGGAATTTGTTCCTATTGTTGCGGTATCCCATTGAAATCATATGGGATACCGCAACATTAGGAACACTACCGCAACTATAGGAGCACAGCAGCAAACATATTAAGGAATATATATTTTTTTAAATAGGTTTTCGGGCAAATCTTGAGAAAACAAATGGTGCAATCTCATTATTTAGGCACAATACATCTATTAAAAATACCTTTTGGTATCCTACAAAAAATGTCAAAAAAACAAGTCAAGAAGAACTCCATTGATTATTTTAAGACATTTAGACGGCCAGGGCACTACATCTGAATACCCTAAGTACTCTAAATTAACGTTTTATTTGATTTTACCTCCTGAGGGGGTGGTCAGGGTTACCGAATTATGTTAACCCTAAAAGGGATACCTTCATGGCCTCAGTTTCGTCACCTCGCTGAGTGTGTTCCATCAAAGACGAGCTCTGAAAGGCGCCTGGGGTCCAATGGACCCCAGGTATCCCTTTTAGGGTTAACTACCTCATACATTTAATCTGGTACGGTCAGGGCAGATGCTCAGTGTTCTAAATACTCTAAATTAACGTTTTATAAGATTTTATTCGAAAGGGATTTGTGTAGTTGTTAAACATAATTATCTGGTTTTCAAACCACCGGATTCATTAAACAGTTTAAACAGCTGCGTTAGTCACGATTATCTGCTTATTGAAATATTTCATTGAATTGGGTTTAAAAATCAAAGATCGCCTTGATGGTCGCAATGTTCATGCAGATAATATTTAGTCAGCGGTTTTCGCTGTTTAATGAATCTCCCTATTGTATGACATATTATTCACACTTGTTCTGTCTTTACTGTAATAGCAGAACCATGCGCAGAACCATTTGGCCCCTCAACTTCAATGTCGTGCACGCTTGTTGTGTACTACAGCCAGCGTGCACGACTTCGGAGCTGGGGGGCAAATCGCTGTAGTAGTGCAAAGACCTAAATATTCCCACGCCTTCCGATATTCAAAGTCAATTCAACTGAAACAAAAATGCATTTTCACCCCACATTCCCAACAGCTGCCCGGGGGATTTTAGATTCAATTTTCATCGTAGGGTCTACCTACCTCACGCGCGGCATATTGGAAGCAACGAAAATCGCACCATTCGTTACTGACCTAGTTTTTATAACCCATCATCGTCCGGTGGTGGCCGGGTGCGATCGTGTTGCACCGCGTTAGGTCCGGTCGGTGTGATGCAATTTCAATTACGCTTGGGACAACGATGGGTAATAAACCCGAAAGAATGATATAGAACCGCGACATCATATTGATCGCGCTGGAACAAAGATTGTTTATTTTTGTTTCGAAATCAAGGCGCCGAATTGGCCGGGTAAGGTTCTGAACTCAGGTGAACCTTAGCTGGAATGTTCTGAAATTGAGACACCGTATTGGCGGCATACGGCGCTGGACTTGTTTTGCACTCGATTTGTTTTGACTTCGAGTAAACTGAAAGAAAAGAATGTGGGGGTATAATTTCAACCAACATCCGCGGCCGGGGGCCGGCTAGGGTTCACTGTGCCCAAGTAAGGTACACTTCAATAACAAAGCGGGTGCTTTGTTTTGGAGAATTTGGTGCCAAATTCCAAAGACGATGAGGATGATGATGGTGACGATGATGATGATGGGGAGAATGATAATGACGTCGATGGTTGGTTCAATTCTTTCACACACCCAAGCCTTGTATACGCTCAAGTGAGGCGGGGCTAGAAGATGTAGGCCTTGGTGTAAAGATTCTCAGTAGGTTTTGTGCGAACACGCCCAAGTCAGGCGTGGTTAGGAGATTTAAGTTTTTCGTTGGTATTAATATTCTTGGTAGGGCTTGGGATACGCCCAAGATAGAAGAGTCGTGATGTTTTCAAGAAGAGAAGGATTTTAATCACGATGAGGACAAGTAGGATAGGTAGAGGTCTAGGTTTTGGACTTATTAGTATTTTCATTTAGTAGGGTTTTGGATACGCCCAAGTTGGTTCGGGCATTGTTAGGAATTATCATGACATCTTCGGCAAGACGAGAATGATCGTAGGAATTTTAGACACGCCCAAGCTGGTTCGGGTATTGCTAGGAAATTAAGGCTATAAATACGGAGGCTTTGGCTTCAGTCGGGGCAGTCAGTGAAGACAGTTCGTAGAGAACAGCCAGTAGTCGGAGAGTTCGGTGACAACGTTAACGCAGGCAGCACATCGGATAAGTCTTGAGCTCCCATGTGGGACACCTCTAGATACTGTCCAAATAAAGGCTGTAGGTAGGACGTAGGAAGGGCCCATATAGCCGAGGCGGTAAACGCACGGGTATTCAGCATGACCATGCTGAGGGTGACGGGTTCGATTCCCGGTCGGTCCAGGATCTTTTCGTAAAGGAAATTTCCTTGACTTCCTTGGGCATAGAGTATCTTCGTGCCTGCCACACGATTTACGCATGCAAAATGGTCATTGGCAGAGGAAGCTCTCAGTTAATAACTGTGGAAGTGCTCATAGAACACTAAGCTGAGAAGCAGGCTTTGTCCCAATGAGGACGTTACGCCAAGAAGAGAGAGAGAGAGAGAGGTAGGACGTAGTAGTCGGGTCAAGAAGAAGCTGGAAGTGTCTCTAGTAGTTCGGTGCAGAAATACTGAAAATGTTAAGGTAATATAAGAACAAGGGAATCGTTGTAATATAAGTGATGGTTTGTGATACTTCAATATAGTTTATTAAAACTGTGTCGGACTGTAATGAAATGAAAGATATCACATTCCGTGTAGTGTTTAATGCTGCCCCTGGACGGTACAGGGCGCTTCATATGGTGACAGCGAAAAACTGTTCGGCAATTAGAACAGCGGGACGCCAATTTTCTGACTGGAAGAAGAAATCAGTGTCAAAATCAGTGCAAACCATGAACATTGAACAGTTTTGAACAATTGAGAAGAAAACAATGTTACAGACTGGATGGAAAAGATGAAATTCGTGGCAGCGCAAGTGATAGTGGAATACAACGTAGCACCGAATTGGAAATGGCAACGCAACAACCTGTGTATGGAACCGAGTGCCTGGACCAATGGACATCATTCAGCCTGCATTATTTGATGGTATCGTGAGTATTAACCTTTTAAATGATTAAGTGTTTTGAGATGGTTTAAATTTTTTGTGAGTTGGTTTGAAATGATGAAAAATTTTTACGATATGAACAAAAACATTTTAATTGAAATACTGTTGTGGGAAAAATAAAGAAGTTATTCAAAAATTTATAAAAAAAGGAAATCATAGTGATTTTTAATAAATAATGGAAAAATATAACAAGAATAATGATTTCAAGAAGAACAAGTGGATGAAAAATACGAACAAACACAAAAATACAAACAAACACTAGTTAACAAAATCAAAGGAAAGTCGCGGACTTCTGTTAACGATTAAAATTATTGATGCATAATTACGTGCTGATTTTGAGACCGTGCTTAAAATAAGAAAACTAAGAAGTACAGTTTTTTTTTTATTATACGAGACAATCGCAACCAAGTTTTTTTTAGAATTTACTAAAATTCGAAAATCTCAAGTTACAATTCACTAAATTTAAATATCTTTTTTGCAATAATAGGAAGCTGAATGTAATATGTTTTGAATATCTGATTATGTTTTTTTTTTCTCATCAGATTAGATATTGATGAGTGTTGGGAACAATCTCCTTAAATTTTAGCAAAATATTCAATAAATAAAACAAGATTTGTATTTTTCTTTAAAAAAAAAAAATCTTCATCAGTTGTAGCAATGTTGATTCAAAATCGCCAGCTTTGTACGGGATATCGCAAATATTTTCAGCTCTACTGTATTTTTTTTCCTTATGCTTTCAAACTTAGGGCATAATTTTACACTAAACATGATTTTCAGCTGTAAACTAGCATTACAATGGAATGGAATCAATTAAAAGTTGAAAAAAAAAATAATAATTTTGTAACTATGCAGCAGACCGGCGACAATTAGGTCATGTTAATTTGAAAAAAAAAAAACAGAATTAGTTAAAATATCAACATAAAAACGACCACGAATACAATGGATGAAATAGGCAACAATAGTGGAGCGAACAACGCTAGATTTGAATTTCCAATAAATTTTGCTATACAGTGTATTCCAGAATTTCATGGTAGTGCGTGTGAATTAGATGCTTTCATATATCAAATAAATTGTTTTTTGAAACCCATGAAACGGATAACTGATGCTAGTGAAAGGAAAAATGCAGAAACCGTACTCATTCAAATTGCACTGTCTAAACTAAAAGGCCCAGCAGCGTTAAAATTTAAAAACATTCTTGCAAATACTTGGGATAAAGTGAAAGATAATCTCCAAAAAGAATTCGGAATTAGTTTACAATTGGAAGAACTGTTTAATAAAATAGAGACCCTTGAACAAGGCAAGTGTGAAAGTTTTAAAAACTACAAAGATCGCGTTCTTCAACTTAAGAGGAATATTGATGAATTCGAAAAAGATTATATTAAAGATCCTACAATTGAGTCATACGCTCAAAGACATTTAAGAATACATTTTCTAGCGGGATTGGAAGATATAAATTTGAAAATTTTTGCAAAAACGAAAAAAGAAGACTCATTGGAAGATTTGGTAGATTACCTACAAGAAGAATGCATCGATGTGGAACAACAAGAACGCATCGAGCAGAGATTGAGGGATTCCCACACTGCAGAATTTTACAGGCAACAAAATGAAAAACAGAAATTCAGTAATCCACAATGTATTGATCACAACTTCCATTACGATAAAAGTAGATTCAACCAGAGCGAAATAGGTTATGAAAAAGATTTTAACAATTATAGATATCTAGGACAACAAGAAATTTATCGTGGTGATTACCAGATGCCTTATTGGACCAACAGAAATTTTGATGAACGCAACATGGGAATTCAAAACAATAACATTTGCTATGATGAGCGAAAAAACTAAATAACCGGAGGTTCGTTAATTGCGTCCGATCACTCCGTCAATCAGAAAATAGTTTAGAAAGGCGCTTATATGCTGCAAGTAATAAGAAAATGATGCCCATGAACATAAATAAGAGTTATAACATACCACAAAAACAAATGGTTCAATTTGATAAATGCATTCCAGCACAAGAAAAAGTATTTATACATTGGACGGGCAATAATCAATTTATGTTAAATATACCCACTGTAGAAAGACCATACACAAAAATCAATTACATGATAGACACAGGCTCACAACTAAACATATTAAGATGGGATGCAGCCCCTAGAATCGGAGCAACAGACATAGATTATTCTGAATCTGAAAAGTTTTTGATTTCGGGATTCAATGGAAGTCAAACAAGAACGCTCGGATCTACTGAAGTTAGTTTAATAATTGGGAAGTCTAAGTATAAGATAAAATTTTATTTAGTTCACCACTTAAATGTACATGGTATCATAGGAGCAGAATTTTTGAAACAGCATACATTATATATTAGCCAGAACTTTGATTACATAGCCCTACGCAAGCCAGATAGTGTAGAATATAATATTAACAATATTACAACAACAAAGTACGTAATGGTATCAGATAAATCTTGTCAGACTGATCTACAAGATAACAGTAATTGTATACAATATGATAACAATGACAAAAGCTGTCAAGTAAATTTTGATATTGATGAAGTCATACATGATGAAATAGTTACACAGCCAATCGTACCGAAAAAAGATTATTCATGCAATATGTGCCTTTATGAGAAGTATTATGAAGACGAGGAATGCATAAATCAACATTTTGATGAAGAATATTATAATAATGGATGTTACAATAAGAATGTAGAGGTCGGGAATCAATATACGCCGGAGGATTTAGATTCAAACCAAGATCTAAGTTTGATAGATAATTTGAATTATGAACAAATACAAGGTAAAAATCGTATCGAAAAATTGCTAGATACAATTGATTTGAAGCATTTGAAAAGCGCTAATTACGACGCAATGGAAAATATAATGGCAAGATATTGTGATGTATTTTATTTGAAAGGGGATCACCTGACAGTAACAGATGCAGCAGTACATGAAATTGAAACAACGACTAATGTGCCAATAAATAAAAGGCAGTATAGGTTCCCTGAATCAACAAAGAAACAAATTAATGAGGAAATTGAAGAAATGCGTCGGCAAGGGATTATTAGGCCCAGTAAAAGTCCTTGGAATGCACCTGTTTTATGCATACCAAAGAAAGATTTAGACGAAGAAGGAAACAAAAAGCATAGAATTGTGGTAGATTTTAGGGCATTGAATTTGATAACTAAACCATTTGTGTATCCGATTCCACAAATAAATGAAATATTGGATAGCCTAGGTGATAGCAAATACTTTTCAACAATCGATCTAAAATCGGGATTTTATCAAGTTCCTATAGACCCAAGAGATGCTGCAAAAACTGCATTTTCTACACCCAAAGGTCATTTTGAATGCACGAGAATGCCTATGGGGCTTAGAAACAGTCCCTCGACTTTTCAAAGACTGATGAACACAGTTTTATTTGAAATTGAAGATGTTAAAGCAATCGTTTATTTGGATGATATCATTGTTTTTGGAAGAACAATTCAAGAGCATAACGAGAATCTGATTAAAGTTTTGAAAGCTCTTCGTAAACATAATTTAAAAATTGAACCAACAAAATGCCAAATTTTGAAAACCGAATTGAAATTTTTAGGACATACAGTTGATAAAAATGGTATTCGTCCGCTTGATGGTAATATTAAGGCTATACGAGAAATGCCAATACCAAAAACTGTAAAAGGAGTGCGATCATTCCTAGGAACAGTTAACTTTTATGGTAAGTTTATACCAGGAATTGCAGAAAAACGAAAACCTCTGAATGATCTATTGAAGAAAAATGTAAAATTTAACTGGACCTCAGAGTGCCAGAAAGCATTTGAAGAATTGAAAAACTTTTTAACGTCTGACTCTTTGCTAGTGAGACCAAACTACAAGGACACATTTGTTTTAACGACAGATGCCAGTGAATACGCTATTGGGGCAGTTTTATCGAATGAGAAATCAATTGACAGACCCATAGCTTACGCTAGTAGGGGACTTATTGGAGCAGAACGAAAATATCATACAATTGAGAAAGAATTACTGGCCATAGTATGGGCAGTGAATTATTTCCGTCATTATATTTACAATCAGAGATTTATTGTTTACACAGATCATAGACCATTGATCTCAATATGGCATCTAAAAGAAACTTCATCAGTCCTCACACGTTTGCGTTTGAAATTGCAAGGATTGGAATGCGATATTCGATACAAACAAGGAAAGGATAACGTTGTAGCGGATTTTCTCTGTAGGTTAAATACAGACAGTGAATCAGAAGAGCAGAGTAATCCAGCCGATGAAATTAAAACCGCAAGGTCGAAATTAATTGCTGTGGTCACCCGACAGCAAACGAAAAGAGCAGAACAAGAAAACGTATCCAACCAAAAACACCGCGACCGCGATCAAGCGAACAAACAGCTGATGAAAAACTACACCGTTTCTGGCGACAATAACGGGGGCGCGATCGCTGACCGGGACCATGAAAGCGAGGGAACCAAAACAAAAACGCAAAAGATGACCTATATGAATGATAGCGTAAATAATAATTGCACGGGTTCCGACCTACGAGGCATAAACAAGGTGTCAAATATACCTCCAGCAAGTACGAGTGCGATATCGGACGAGGCTGAAGTTGAGGAATCCATTATGGCCGACGTTTTCGATTTATGCAATAACACACATACTAATGACACATTTGCGGCAAGCGCATATGATGAATTTTTAGAGATGTCCAAGAATAATCCAACTGATGTAAATCGATTGAAAATTTCTAGGAATTTGAAAAGTGCAGATGCTGATTGTAACATTGTAATTTTGAATAGCAGATCAGCATTTAATGAAATTTCAAAAATTATTGATTTACCCCATGGACTGAAAGATTTTTGCGAAGATGGAGTTGTTTCTATTCCAGATAGTAATTTATTCGGAATTATTGTGGAAGGCAAAAGTAATTCAATGATTAATACCAAAACATTCTTTTACAAACTTAGCAACTGCTTCAATCAAAATAAAGCGCCGATAACAGCGTCCAAAAATATTCATTTGATTTCGTTCAGAAAGATTAAACAATTTGAAGTACTTGAGATGATTCAATTTTTAGCTTTGAAAAAATCAAATTACGTTAAGCCTTTATAACGCAGATTCGGAACGCACTGAAGTACGTAATGAAGATATCGAAACAATTCTTCGAGAGTTCCATGATGCTCCTTTAGGCGGACATGTTGGAGCAAGGCGAATGCGGAAACGCATTGGTCTTATTTTTAATTGGAAAAACATGAGAAGAGACATCGAGAATTACGTAAAACAATGTGATTCATGCCAGAAAAATAAAATTTGTAAATCCAACAGAATTCCGTTAAAAGTAACTACAACGTCATCCGAGCCATTTGAAAAATTATATATGGACATTGTTGTTCTCCCAGAATCCGAATGGGGCAACAAATACGCGCTGGTCATGCAGGACGACCTTACAAGATTTTTGGTAGTAGCTCCAATGGACAATCAAGAAGCGGAGACTGTATCCAAAACTTTTGTCGAAAAATTCATTTGTAAATTCGGTACTCCGTTGGAACTGGTGACAGACCAAGGAGCAAATTTCATGAGCAAATTTTTTAAACACGCATGCAAAATTTTGAAAATCAAAAAAATCAATACAAGTGCTTATCACCCACAAGCAAATCTAGTAGAACGATCAAACAGAGAATTGAAAACATATTTGCGACAATTTGTCGGAGAAAACCCGCAACAATGGGACCAACATCTTGATTATTTTACCTTTGAATACAATACTACAAATAATAGCTCAACAAGCTACAGTCCGTTCGAACTTTTATATGGAAGAAAGGCAAGGATTCCTACCTCTATATACACTCCAACAGATTCAGATCTAACATATAATGACTATTTTTGCGAAATGAAACAAATTCTTAAAAATTTGCATGAAAACGCCAAAAGAAATTTGATTATTTCGAAAGAGAAACGTAAAATTATTTATGATAAGAAAACCGAAGAATGGCAACCTATGTGGGGCGAGTTGGTTTTAGTACAAGCAATCCCAACAGGAACAGGTCAAAAACTTCAAAGTAAATGGAGAGGCCCATACGCAGTAGTTGACCTACCCGGCGAACAAACCACAATCATTAAAAATGGGAACAAATTTGAAAAAGTCCACAATAATAGGTTAAAAAAGTATAATGATTGATTAGCTATGCGTAGTCGTCAATGTATAAATTGATGTAAATATTGAAAAACCAATTATTTCCTTATTACGAATGATTTTTTGTAAATATTAGTTACTAAATATGTTGTTAAAAAAAAAATACCATAGGAATAATATGTTAGGATAGAGGCTTGCGTAGGATAGCTAGGAATATTAATTGAATTATTATATTAAATAAACAATTATCACATATAACTGTAGTAAGGTTCACAACAAAACGGTTAACGATTGGAGAGCATACGAATTACCTTAATTGAAATTATATCGTAACAACTCAAAAGGAATTGATAAAAAAAAAATGAAATAAAAAAATAATGATAATAGCAATAAATAAATAAATAAATTTTATGAGAATATGAAGAGACATAAAGAAATGATAATGATGAATGAATCAGGATAATGAAAATAAGTTTTCGGGAAATTTTGTACAGCTGAATTATAACAAAAATGCGTCCATCAATTCGGCATGAGTTTAAATGCAAGAACGATTTGAATGTACCGAAGAGCTGAAAAGGGGTAATTTGGGAGGAGTAAACATAACTAAGCAAAATGATTAATTGAAAAGGGTATATAGAAATTGGGAATGAAGAATTGATATATTGGGAATAATATGATGGGAAATAAAAAGTAATCTTGAAAGGGGAAATATCATTGGGGTATATCGGGTAACAATAGCGGGGAATGTATAAGAAGAAAAATAATAACTTGAGAGATTCTTGAATAAAGAAGCAGCTCTATTTAACGTTAATACATATGGAATACATAATAAATGAGGTTTGAGCAAACAAACAAAAGACATAAATTGTTGATTGAGAGTATTAATAATAAAAAGAATCAATGACAACAAACGAACGATTATTCTCTGAAACGATAAAGCAAAACGGATTAAACAAAAAAAAAAAACAATTTAGAAACAATTTAGACCCTAATGAAACTACGGAGGACGCTCCTATATAATATGGTCATGTCACATAACAATTTTGAAAGTATATACGAGATCGGATGAAAATTGAATGATGAGGACAAGGGAGGGCCCCCCAGGATGCTTGTGAATGTTGAGTGTGAATGGTGAATGAATAACTAATTTGAAAAAAAAAGAAAAATAATAATATGTGAATGAAAAATGAAGTAATATTTATAGATTCGGAATCATTAGGTTGCGTCAAGAAGCAAAAACTAGAAATAAACATAAATATATTTATATTTTATCAAATCATGAATTAAACACAAGATCTAAGTCTCGTTACAGGTATCCATCCAAAAACCTTATTCGGTAAGGGGGAGAAGTCGTAGCAATGAGGCGATCAAGCCGAGCGTGCGAAAGGAAACGGAGCAAACAGGAATTGAAAAAAAAACACACTGGAGAGAATTCTGTAGTGAGATTTTTTGGAATTGGTAATACAGATGTTTATAGTGACCCTACAGAAGCTTTCCATTGCTACAACTCACATTTTAATATTTTACGGGGTTTTTGAGTAAAAAAAAAAATAACAGTTTATGACTATTAAGAAAAGTAACGGTAACAGAGCATGATTAATGTAATGGTGCAGTTTTTTAAATACTATTGTAAAGGTTATATTTTGCACATACAAGAAACACAAATAATAATAACATGAAGACTAAAAGTTCAGTTTGGCATGGTAGATCAATATTTTATAAATCGATGGTTTCGATAGAATTTAAATACAACTTCCTCGAGAGATGACGCGGGAGGACAAGACGAGAAGGCAACACCTGGCGAGAGCAATCAGAGGAGCAGTTCAACGGTACCTCTATGAAAACGTACCACAGCCAATTGGTACGATGACGAGGAATAACAGATCGGATGGAAAGTTGAAGGTCAAAGGTGCTGGTATGGCGGAGGAGAGAATTCAGCGAACATAATTTTTCACCGGAGACGATTCAAGGTCAACTCGGGTGGCACATCGAGACAAATATTATTGTACATCTGCGAATCTGCTAATATGAACCAACACAATGCAGAGCATCGGGAAAAACTACAACAACAACGACAACAACAACAAAACAACAACAACAAAAACAACAACAACAATTCATACAGACATATGATGAGAGAAGGACGTCTTCAAAGTTTCCCAAATTAACCGACATAATGTAATGTTCACCAACCGCATTACATTCACCATTGAAAAAGCACTTACTCTGTGCTTCATACAACAACAATTAACAGTAACCATAATCAGGAATGCAACATTTCGACATCATCGAAAGCTTTAGAATTTAAGTCAACTAATTACAAACTCTTTAAAGAGTGTCCAACAGTTCCACATTTTGCACCAGGTCAAAGACAACAATATTCGCATCACTACTGAGATTGATCCAATACCAACAAAATTCAGAAGGCGGGCGATAAGTAATCAACCACAACACCGTAAACGACAATGATAAACAATCCAGTTCGGAAGGCAACTTATGACACTTTTTCGAGAAACAACAGAAAGCAACAGTAAAACTAGTTCTTCTGTATGCAAACGACAGCGCGGGAATTACCAGCAGGGAAATACGATTCAACCGAGGTAATATCCGGATACCAAAGCTTCATGGTCACGTTCCCACAGGAGACGACATCAACTGAATCAACTACATCATCTTCAAGACAAACCAGTACAACAGAGAAGCAACGATACCACTCATCTGAGACCTGATACTAACCAATTGATCTGGGCATTGAACAAGAAGAGGCACATATCAAAGGCAGACGAACAACACCTACGACGAATCAAGAGGAGCAGCAGCGAGTACCAATGAAGTCAATCTCTTGAGGAAGAATGTAAGAGGGTTAATACAAAATTTAATGTTTATTTGGGAGATTTAGATCAGCTAACTGTATTGGAAAACATTTTGAGACACTTTACAGGAAAAATGGAGAATAGTATAGCAGTTTCAGTTTATATATTAACAATCATCGTTAGCATCATCATTTAAATGCTGAGTTTTTTTTTCGGGGGATACATTTTACCCACATACTTACATTTGAACGTGATTTTATACACGTTCAAACTCCGCTAAGTGGGAGGGCATGCAAAGACCTAAATATTCCCACGCCTTCCGATATTCAAAGTCAATTCAACTGAAACAAAAATGCATTTTCACCCCACATTCCCAACAGCTGCCCGGGGGATTTTAGATTCAATTTTCATCGTAGGGTCTACCTACCTCACGCGCGGCATATTGGAAGCAACGAAAATCGCACCATTCGTTACTGACCTAGTTTTTATAACCCATCATCGTCCGGTGGTGGCCGGGTGCGATCGTGTTGCACCGCGTTAGGTCCGGTCGGTGTGATGCAATTTCAATTACGCTTGGGACAACGATGGGTAATAAACCCGAAAGAATGATATAGAACCGCGACATCATATTGATCGCGCTGGAACAAAGATTGTTTATTTTTGTTTCGAAATCAAGGCGCCGAATTGGCCGGGTAAGGTTCTGAACTCAGGTGAACCTTAGCTGGAATGTTCTGAAATTGAGACACCGTATTGGCGGCATACGGCGCTGGACTTGTTTTGCACTCGATTTGTTTTGACTTCGAGTAAACTGAAAGAAAAGAATGTGGGGGTATAATTTCAACCAACATCCGCGGCCGGGGGCCGGCTAGGGTTCACTGTGCCCAAGTAAGGTACACTTCAATAACAAAGCGGGTGCTTTGTTTTGGAGAATTTGGTGCCAAATTCCAAAGACGATGAGGATGATGATGGTGACGATGATGATGATGGGGAGAATGATAATGACGTCGATGGTTGGTTCAATTCTTTCACACACCCAAGCCTTGTATACGCTCAAGTGAGGCGGGGCTAGAAGATGTAGGCCTTGGTGTAAAGATTCTCAGTAGGTTTTGTGCGAACACGCCCAAGTCAGGCGTGGTTAGGAGATTTAAGTTTTTCGTTGGTATTAATATTCTTGGTAGGGCTTGGGATACGCCCAAGATAGAAGAGTCGTGATGTTTTCAAGAAGAGAAGGATTTTAATCACGATGAGGACAAGTAGGATAGGTAGAGGTCTAGGTTTTGGACTTATTAGTATTTTCATTTAGTAGGGTTTTGGATACGCCCAAGTTGGTTCGGGCATTGTTAGGAATTATCATGACATCTTCGGCAAGACGAGAATGATCGTAGGAATTTTAGACACGCCCAAGCTGGTTCGGGTATTGCTAGGAAATTAAGGCTATAAATACGGAGGCTTTGGCTTCAGTCGGGGCAGTCAGTGAAGACAGTTCGTAGAGAACAGCCAGTAGTCGGAGAGTTCGGTGACAACGTTAACGCAGGCAGCACATCGGATAAGTCTTGAGCTCCCATGTGGGACACCTCTAGATACTGTCCAAATAAAGGCTGTAGGTAGGACGTAGTAGTCGGGTCAAGAAGAAGCTGGAAGTGTCTCTAGTAGTTCGGTGCAGAAATACTGAAAATGTTAAGGTAATATAAGAACAAGGGAATCGTTGTAATATAAGTGATGGTTTGTGATACTTCAATATAGTTTATTAAAACTGTGTCGGACTGTAATGAAATGAAAGATATCACATTCCGTGTAGTGTTTAATGCTGCCCCTGGACGGTACAGGGCGCTTCAGTAGCACATATGACCAGAACTAGTTTTGTTATAATTTTATAATGTTTTGTTATCAGATTGTGATGGGGCATTATTTTATAAATAACTAACAAAGTTATGGATATGCTATCAACACTTGTTTTGTTTTTTATATGATGGTATAACTTACTTTGGTATGATTTTGTTATTATCACTCATTTTGTTTGCAGCTTGTTATCAATAACTTTATTATTTAAATTTTGTTATTATTTTTTTTTACAAATTCGCAATTATTAAGTTCATATTGAAACTAACAAAACTTGTTACTTAACTGATTTTCAGGAGCATTTTTTCCTTGTTATGATTTTGTTATTTGGCCGCTTATGACAGACAAGTTTATAACATGATATATTATGTTAAAACATGAAAATAACTCTTTCCGTTGCTCAGTTAAGTGCCCCACACAATGCATACGTTTGCGTGTGCGTGGCAGTAGTTTGACACATTTCCCATGGGAAAACTGTTAAAAAAAACGCAAACCTCGACGGAACGGACGCTATGTGTTCCAGGCTTTATTTTGCCAAAAAATCAATTATGGAGAAACATAAAGCGGTTGGGACTGAAGCAAAACAACACGACTGCAGGCGGTGGCGATATATGTGCCGATTCACTGAATTCATTTTTCGTTTCACACAATGATCCCATTTCTGTTAATCCAAATGAAGTTTCTTCAGACTGCATCCAATTTTTCATTCTGGTGTGTAACTTCTGATGAAGTACCTACAGAATTCACTTCCACTTCATGTGATGCAATTGGTAATCACAATATTCCATTCAACATTCTGAAGGCGTCCTTGTGTGTCATTCTTTCTCATATTACAGATATATTCAACTGCTGCATCACCACTTCTAAGTTCCCCACTGACTGGAAAATTACTAAAGTCATTGCCATTGGAAAGATCGAGATTATCGTCCCATTAGTGTTCTTAGCGCACTCTCAAAATATTTGAATCAATTCTCTCAAATCAACTCAACGAGTATTTAATCCAGAAAAAACATCTATGTCCTTTACAGTCTGGTTATAGTACGGAAAGCATGCAACACTGCCACTGCTTTGATAAAGATTGAAAATGATATTAGGGAAGCTCTCGATAAACCAGCTCAAAATTAACAAAGCAACTAGTAAGGAGGGTATCGCAGCTGAACTCATCAAGGTGGGTCCAGACAAGTTGGCCACCTGTCTGCACCGGTTGAAAGTCAGGATCTGAGAATCCGAACAGCTATCACAAGGAAGGCGACCATTTGGAATGTAAGAACTTCAGAGCGATCACCATTTTGAATGCTACCTACAAAGTGCACACGGAAAATTCTCCAGAAATGTCGTGAAAACCAGCTCCTAACGAATCACCTGGTTATCGATTTGAAAGCGACATATGATAGTTTCGACCATACAATCGACAATATCGACGAGCTATGGAAAATCATAAACGAAAACGGCTTTCCTGGCTGACTAGACTGTGGGAGTGTGCAAAACTGTGATGGGTTTCGGGTAGTTCACTTCGAATTTTATTCGATTCTCACCAGAGACTGGGAGATCAATATCGGAGATCAATATTTTCTGAACGTTTCTAGATGGGCCTATCTTGGATAAATACATTCATGAGAAGCCGACACCAACTGAGACACCGGCCCTCTGCTGAACAAGCAAGGATAAACGAAACCCGAAAAATGGACGACTGACCAGTGCCGATAGCCGATAATAATCGAATACTGCCGTGTGCAGCATAGTTGTTCCATGTTCTATGCGAATCTCTATTAACATAGGACAATTATGCTGCACATGGCAGAGAACACATGAACGATATTGTTCTTCAATTGCAAAATTATCAAAATTATCGCTAGGAACTCGCCTTCATAGACATTTGATCAAAATACAATAATCGTTAATGGCATGAACTATGTATCTCGATTTCGGACTAGGTTCTTTTTTTTTTACAAAAAATATCGACTCTATGAAAGCGGCATCTAGACCTGTTGAATTAGTTGACATTCCATCATTACTAGGAGTTTCTAGATCTCACTTCATCCAAATCAGCTACCAATGTTTTTTCGAACGTAGTCTCATGAATATTTTTTTAATTCCCGAGGAACCTGTTATTCTTAGGCCTTTTCATGTTTTCGTCATTTCACTAACATAGGTATTCAGAGCCAGGTTTTAGTTGTTACACGGTCAAATTTCGTATATCGAATCGTCATTATATTTCTACTTTCAGGTTTTTATATTTACATAATATACTGATCACAAAGGTCTAATAAATACTTATTTGAAAAGTGTTCAAACAACCTTGCTGTTTAGTTATCACCAAATAAACTTCGTGGCTCCTTTCAAAGGACATTGGCATCTGAACGTAGTGGCTGGTACGATGGTCCACCATCCGAATACAGTTTACGGTTGGGATAGATTGCGTATAGCAATAGTTGAATGGAAGACAAAATGCAGCCCAAAAGATTTGGTATCTAAAAAAAAAAATATTTAGGATTTTTTATTATTCCAATATTTTTTTGGAAGTTCTCTCACCTGGATGAAGCTGTCTTCAATCAACATTCCATACACAAACCACTGAAGGGATACGAAAAATGACGAAACAATTATGGGGAATGGCAGACTCTCTGTGTTTTTAGTTCGTATCACTTGGGCTAACACGGTCAGTGGTGATGCAAAGAATAATACTCCAACACCGCAACAGATAAGTCCTGGAAATAGCAGAACGATTAACATTCAAATTTCATAACTTGTTTGATATTCTCATACCTATAACTCTTAGAGCTACTTCGGAATCAGACTCATATTTTGTGTAAACGCTGCACGCCAATATAAAGCAACAAACTGCCAAGAATTGTCGAACTACCGTTCGTTTGTTCACGGAAAATGTAAAGTAAATTATTACATATGCGAAGAACAAGGCTGATCCTATGGTGTTGACGAATATTATTGTATGCTCTTCCGACAACAATCCGTATTTCAACCATAGAGAACATCTGAAAGTATGTATCTAAAGTCAATCATGGCTTTTACGTGGAATGTAGTAGATAAGGTAAATGATGTTTTTTTGACATACTGAGGGAAACGCTAGTAAATTATCGACTTACTTCCTCAGAAATCAATCGATTATTTTTCTAAGTTACGCTTGGTCCAAAATATATGTTTTACCCTAGTACTTACGACAGGAATCCCGACACAAATGGAAAAGCAGACGTCTCTCCGGTTGACTTTTTCCTAATATATCGGTGGCATATCACACTGAAATTTGGAGATAAGAGCTCAAAAATGTTTCCTTACTACTGATAACATAAAACATCTTACGATCCAGTTAAAAACTGCAATACTGTTGATATGGTTGCGGACGAAGCCAGCATATCTTTCATCGAGAGATAATCAAACGGTGCCATGTTACTTGATACTGCACGATCACGAATAACTAAAGATCCGATTGAATTCTAGCGGAATTATCTCTAATTTGCAACCAACAATCAGTTGAAACTAAAATTGCCATCCAAGTAGGCCTTGTACGTTGGCACTTTTTTATAATCGCATTTGATATGTTGTTATCCAAGCCGACTACGGTGCGATCGGTGTACGAGCTGTGTTTACAATAACAGCTGCTCGCTGTTGGTGTCGGTGAGAACTGCGAAGAGATGGGGCAGTCTAACAAATACCGACTTGTTATGAAGCTTGCGCACTGTGTATGGGTAATATTTAATACAGAATTTGATTGCTGTTGGAACAGTTGTTAAATCACTGCTATGTTTCAAAGTATCATATGATTTTGAACCTGAAGTCTATTTAATTTTCAAAAACAAAATTTCATGAATGTAACATTTTTCCAATTAGTTAAGCGTTGCTTGTTTATTCTTTCTGTATCGAAGTAAAAGATAGACATGAACATGTCAACTTCTACCATTCAAACTCATTTTTGATTACCTGAAACATGTAACACCGCCATCTGTGTGTCAACTCGTCACAATAAGTGTAAATACAGCTGAATGTTTTATTAAATATCTAATCACGTTTATGAATTTCGCGACTTTTCAATAAGTCTAAATTCATAGTTGCAATACGAACAATAAAAAAGTATCCAAATCGGTCAATTAGTACTTAAGATATTACATCACCACAACGGCACTTATTATAAACACAATTGAGAGAAAATCGCGTTTAAAGTTTCGCACTATGCCTTGTCCTTATTGAGAGTGCGCGCTACAATAGGCAGCAACTTTCGTTTTAGTGTTCTAATCTATATCAAAATTGAAATGTGCATTATCAGACCACGCATGTACCTATGAAACCCATTGAGGAGTCAAAAATGTGGACATATTCCAATTCAGTCCACCAAACAAATTCCTAGTTTTAAAAATCTGTGGGTTTTTAACTTTTGATTTTTTACAAAACTTTTTCTGAGATTGATTTTGTGATTTTTTCCGGATTTTTTCATTGATCTTTCTCGGGCTTCCTATTGGAATTTCTTCTGTGATTCCTTCACGGATTCAGACTACGATTTTTTTTTAAATTCCACGTAAGGAAGTTCTCCTGGGATTCTTACATTAATTTCTCCCAGAATTCTATCAGGGATTTCTTCCAGGCAGGGATGTTTTCGATCACCTGGCAATCACTTGACTCATTTGTCTATAATTCAGTTCAGAAGCCTAACATTGAAATGTTGTGTTCGGCAAAGTTATAGATTAGTGTTTTCCCTATAATTATCACTAAGGAAGCCATATTCTAGCTCGCATATATACGGCACTAGAGCGCTAGTACTACCTACTCATACAAAACTATCAAAAAATCCGATCGTTTAGAAGGAGTAGGTGGTATTAACACTTTAACGCCGTAAATATTAGAGTTAGAATATGGCGTCCTTGATGATAATTATGGTAAAAACACCAATCTACAACTTTGCCTAACATAACATTTCAATATTAGGCTTCTGAACTGAATTATGGACAAATGAGTCAAACGGTTGCCAGGTGATAGAAAACATCCTTGCTCCCAGGATTCCTTTAGAGATATTTTTGATAGTATTCATTGAATACTCTCCGGATCCCTTCATATTTTTCCCGGGATTCCTTTTGGAACTGCTTCCGGGATGAATTCCGACCATTCCGGCATTCATTCAGGTTTTATTACAGAGATTGATTTACTTGAAAAAACTGGATAGTTAGAAGACACGTAATATTTATTAATTGGCAAATTTTGAGATAGAATAGTAAAAATGCGTTCTGGTGGGATTCGAATCCATGAATCCGTATTCCCTAGACCGGCTCTTAAACCAATCGAACAAAAGAACAGGCAACGAAATTGCGGACTGAAAACCAAATTGATTCCGAACTAACTTAAACCATTTCACAATGTTATCTCTCTTTCCATTTTCTGAAATCTGCAGAAACCATTTTTTTTTGCAAAATTTCACTTAAAAATGGTTTCTACTAAAACAAAAAACGTTTTTCACCCCTAAAAAAATCAAAAGATATTCTACATGTATGTATACGAAAACAGTTTTTAAAAATACTAATCTAATCCAAAAAATGAGGAAATGCGTCTAGTTTCGCCTTAAATGCCAATATTTCAGCACGCACGCACGGTTCTGGAGAAGTAAGAATTACTTCAGGGTTTCTATCAAATAAATCTTTGCTGGATTCCAACATACATACCCCGCAGGATTTCGTCATTGATTTTCCGGAGATGTTTCAATATATTTCTTCCAGCATTCTTTTTTTCTCGAGGATCCTTCAGCGATTTCCCACGTCATTCATTTCATGGTGTTTGTATTTCAAGATTCTTTCATGGATCCCTCCTGCTATAATAATTTCTCATGGGATTCCATCGGAAATTCGTCCTGAAATCTGTCTAGGATTTTTCCCGGAATTACTGTAAGGATTCCTGCAAGGTAGGGTATGTGTTCCATCATTAATCTCACGCTCCCATATTCATCCTATTCGAAAACAAGCGATTACAGCACCGATTGATTCCGTTCTTTTTGTTTTCATGGGTGCTCACTTCTACCAAAAAATACAAAAATAAGAAACAAAACAAACAGCGCTTCAATCCTTTGTTTTTCGTAGGATGAAAATGGGAGCCACATGCTTAAGAAGGGAACCATTACCCTATACATATTGAGAGATGAGTTAGTGAAAAAATCGTGCTTTTTTTACAAGTTCACAACACCATGTCTCGTATCCTTAGAGGACCACCGGTCTTATTAGCGTTTTGTACATGCACAGATAGAAATAATGAGGTTTACACGTCATGTAAACTTCATTTCAGTCATGTACACTTAGTGTTATGATGGTTTACATGATATATCATGTAAATTTGTGTTATATGTCATGTAAACAACTTCATGACATATAATGGAAGTTAACATGATATTTCATTATTTTTACACGATATTTCATGTAAACTTCTGTGATATCCCGCGCTCCAATTATGTGCATCATATGTCACAGAATTTTACATTCTTTTTTCGATCTGTGTGGTGAATTTGGTGCGTGGGTGAATCTTTTTAGACCGCAGCTTCTTCAAGAGGCCGTAGAAGGCCCGATTTCCACTGACTCTTCAGGGACATCTTCCGCGGTTCTTTAGGGCTTATTTCAGGAATTTTTCCAGAGAATTCTCCCGGGATTCATCTTAAAACCCCTTCAATGATTCTTTTAGGTTTTTTTTTCTCCTGGGGTTTCTTCAGATTACTTCAAGATCTTTTAGCGATTTCTTCAGGGATTTCTTCCGGCCGGTATCAGGTTGTTAGACTGAAGTGCGTTAGACCGAAGTACGCCAGGCCGTTTTTTTTTAAATAAATGGTAGGTACAATATTTGCCATACAAGTCAGCCTCCAGAACTTGCATGCAAGTTCAGTACCCAACTTTACATGCTTAAAACTATGAACTATGTTAATTGACCAATTAATACTTTGATTATTTTGAAAAATAATTTCCATGCTTAATGACTTGTTGTCAAAAAAGCCCAAACTCACACATTTTTCCCTATAAATTGAGGTATAGCCCAAAATTGTGACGTGCTGGAGCAAATCTGAGCCCGGATTCAGATTCAGCTACCCAAAATCTGTCAGAGATACATAAATTTGCTCTTGAGACAGACCAAAAGTTAAATTTTGTTTGTGTAATTATTTAATTATACACCTAAACACTGTTGACTATTAGTTATTTATGTAATGAGTTGCAAAAAGTTGATTTTTTTTCAGCACGCGTCGTACATTTATCCAACGAGACTTGCCGTGCTGAAAAAATCGAGCTTTGCAACGATTTCCATACAAAAATTTATGCAATGATTTTTTCATAATATAACCCATTCGAGTTGCATAATTTTCATAATGCAACTCAAATGAGTTGCATTATGAACATTATACAACTATTTTCCATTATGCAACTTATTTCCGTTGCATAATGAGCCAGTTCGAAAAAAATGGCCATTATGATACCAAAAGGCGTTATCTAAAATGTAAATTATGGAACTGAATTGCATAAAAAATTTTCTCGGCATGATCCAGCCCTGTCATACCACGAACAAAATGCCAAGCTCGTATGAATGTATACGAGATGGGCCATAAAATAGTGTGCAGAAGAAATCTAAATGTTGGTATCTACCCCTGTACCGATGCGGACTGCCGATATGTTGATCCACCACACGTAGCGCAGCGGTACCAGACCAGCTATAGCATTCTGCTAAGGATGGAAGATTCGGCTGTCTGTCTGTCAGTCGTGAAAGTGGCATGTTTTGTTGAGGCCCAGTTAGCCACAGCTATTTTTTTCCTTTAACTCCGTCCTCTGATCATTTTTTATTATCAACAATGTACATTTGATAAAGTACGGATTAGATGTTATCAATACAGTGCAGTTCACTTAAAAATACCTCAACACTCGAGAGATATTCTCTTGACATCCCGTAAATTAGCACGGTTTCTTCCCTGCAATTACCAGTGTTATGCAAAGATCAAAGCTATCATTACATTACGTGGGATTTTTATTTTCGTTAATGAGTGCGGCGATGAAAGTGATATGAAGAATTGACGAGCAGTACCAAATCGGAGAAGAAAACTGCGGAACTGGTGTGCAGCCACGTTTGAAGAATTCTAGACACGCAGTTTGGACACGTTTGGGCTTTGCGAAATGGACACCAACGATCAGTCAGAGTCGATAATACTCTATGCACCGGAAGCAAGTGCAAAAATCGTCAGCGCACAACGACAAAGAACGGTAAGCAGTGAATGCTAATTTTCGGGAAGCGATTCTACATACAAGTACTATAAGTGGCTGCCCTTCAAACGCATGAAAGCAGAGAGAAAATGTGTCTAAGGTTCTAACGTAAATAGAAATAGTATAGCTACTTACCTGCATACATAGGTTATGAACGAATTCATAACACAAAACAAATGCAACCAGTGAAACTCGTTTGTATCCTGATACGATAGAACATTATTTACTTGTTTGTAAACTGGCATTGAGAGCTGGTTAGAAAAGGTGGATAGATCTATTAATCACTGCAAATAGACCAGCCCATTTACAGTAGGTCGATACAAAACAAATTTTAAAATCAAGTTTACACGGTAGTTAGCATTCTGTTGTCGTATTACTGAGCAATTCAGGAATGCATATCAATTCACATGCAAACTATAAAATGCTGATCGGGCGAACACTAAATGTGAAGAAACCCGTAGAATAATTAAAGTATACGTAGAGTGTCAGAATTTCGGTGCCATTTTCCTATCGTTGGAATCGAATAAGTTTGACCCAATTGAAACATGAATGCAAAATGTTTTCGGATTCAGTATGCATTTTATTCGATTAACGTTGAAAAAAAAAATGCAACATAAAATTACAGGCTGTTCATTTTTGCAGTTTTTATAATGTTATGTTAAATGTGAATGATATAATAATGTTTAATATGAATGTATAAGATGTAATTGTCGTTCATGAACGTTTCGCTGTTGAAATGGTAATATAGGCATCGACAACAAACAAACAAAATTTAAATAACACGAAGATGAGCAGCTTCAGTGGCATTGAAACAACAAATGAAATCAATTTATCAGCAAGACACTTAATTATTGTCACTGAGGTGATAACACTACCGCCATACCGTTGTCCAAAGATGCTAATTCAATACTTCTCTGGACCAAAAAGCTATTTTTCGTGCCATCCCAAATTCGATAACCAACTGACACGATAAGAACATCGTTGACCCTTGATCACTACCACTAATTATGCACACTTTCAGCTCAGTGTTATTGGTCGCGCACAGTGGGAATAGCTAAAGAAATTGTTTCTTAATTGCTCACCGGACCGACCGGACCCCTATCTCGTCGTCGAAACTTGGACTGATATGGCAAAGCTCACACACGGTGAAGTTCGATTGGCTCCAACGGCTTCAGTAATTGCCAGTAATCGGGCTTGAACGGGTGCTTAGTGAGTGCGCGGAGTATGGAGTTGGCTTAAATCGACCACTTCAGAAGCTGTTAATTCGTGACGCGTATCAAGGGCGAAATTGCTGTGCATGATTTTCTAAACAATGGGAAAAGGTGATTCAAAGGAAGTATGTACCGCGTGTGATGTTTTCATGGCTAATAAACAATTGCATTGAACTATCAGTCCAGACAATTTGTTTGCAAAGGAAGATTATATCAAATTTTTGGCCAGAGTGTTTGTTAATTCGTTGATATCAGCAGATTTGATAATTGTCGCGTGTTTGAAAGGGAATGTTTGATAGAGCAATTCGAAGATAAGTCAAATTGTTGTTCAATTATGTGCATTCGCATACTGAGAAGTGGCAAACTCGTATTGAACGGAGTGGTTGAATTTTATGGAAATTAGCAGTATTTTGTCGATATTTCAAAACGTTTGGAAGTAACAATTGTTCAGTAATCCTTTATACATAAAAGGACATAGTAAATGTATGAAGCGTCGGTAATGGGGGGGTTTAACACCCAAACCCCCACCCCCCTTCTTGTGCACGGGCTTGACGTGTGTAATCTCAGCTGAGAGTATCTGAGTCCATGTCCGGTTGACCCAGGAATTGGATGGACAATTTCTTGAGTTTTTTTGGACATAGTTGACAAATTTATGATACCTTTGGCATAGAATTTTCAGTAACCAAGATTCATCACCACATTTCATAAACTTTACGCGAAGCTTTTCAACGTGCAGCATGTGTTCAAATGCAAATTTTTGGACCTGAAATGCTTTATTTTCAAGCAAACTTCCATTACTGTATTAACACATCGTATTGGCCAAAGTACTATAGTAGTGGATTTTTATTAGATTAGGAAGGCAGAAATATATGTTCTTCAATGAATTAACTCTCATTATTTTGGCCAAAATGCTTGAAGTTTGGCTTTACCTATAGGAAACATATAGGTAAATGGGAAAAGCAAGCGCTGTTGTAGTCAGTGCTTTTTTCAATGCAAAATACAAAAATTAGCCAAGCAACAACATTTTTCCGATAAATCGAAAGCTCTCAATCCATTTTTTCTTTAATATTTTTAGACTAAAGGGTGTACGTAATCAAATTGCGCCACGGGAAATAGTGTATAACTTTTGATTGCATGCATCAAACTAGCTGATTTTTTCACCAAGAATAGTGCGCAGATGATACTGTAAAATTTTCATCGGAATTGGTAAATTATTGGCGGAGATATCTTCGACACGAGACAGCGAGGCTTTGGAACTCTTGTACACTCATTGTGAAAATGGTTTAGGCTATAACTTTATTGTTACTTTTTCAAAACATCTAAAAATTGGACTATAAACTAACAACATAATAAAAATGAATGGATTTTTTGGATTTTTTTACAAGCCTTCCATATTAAATTATATTGGCATTTTTTTGTTTGCATGTCTCCAGAACACTAGAACTTATCCTAGAGGGCTGCAATCTTCGGCAAAGTGCTTTAGGTTGATAGTTGATACATTTTACCTCTTTGGTTTTGGTATATATGTGCTGTAACTGATCAGTTTTTTCTAGACCAGTTTTTTTTCGATATACCTCTCCAGAGCTCCAGATTGGCATCTTGTTGGAAGGCAGTCTTTGCTAAAATTCTTCGGATTAGTTGGTACTACATTCTTACGTCTTCGATTCTGATCTTGATCTGTCTTAAGTGATCTAGATCAGTTTTATCTTACTCTATTCATCTTGAAGGGTTGCAGTCTCCATAAAAATGCTTTGTAAGTTGATGGGCCGTTCATTTCAAGGTTTTGCCACTAGACGGCGCTAGTGTATACGCAAATTTTACAACTTGTAAATCTCAGGATCCTGATTACTTAGAAAGTTTGTTTCTTCAGTAGAGTTGTTGTTTGGTAGTTTAGGGACTTACCGTTGATGGGTCGTTTGGTGTTCAATTTTTCCACTAGATGGTACTAGTCACATAATTTTAAGAACATTTAAATGATTGAGATTTCTAAAGAAAGTATTTAAAAGGCTTTAACTTTTCTCCTTCCAAACATATTTCAATTGATTCAATTGTTTTTAATAGATCAATATACAAGACATAAATGTACAGTATTTCATTTAATTCGGTTCACTAAATCTTATATAAGAGACAAGACAATTCACACCGCCTTCAGCCAGAGGCTGCACAGACTGAACACATTACTTACACTAGACAACGGACAACACACAGAACACCCAGTGGCCCAGTGATGAATTTTTCGTTTGGCGAAAAGTTTCCACCGACTGGAGCGGGAATCAAACCCACACTCCGAGGCTTACGATACGCCTAGACGACTGCCGCCGCTAACCGCACGGCCACGAAGCCCACAAAGAAAGTGAGAGAAAGTAGTTTAAAAAACGGGAGTCAAATAAGGAATATATAACTAGATGTGCTCTAACTTGGAGTTCAGTTCCCGATCAAACCCAAAATAGAGCGATTCCAAGCAACAGCATCAAAATTAAGGAAATTTTTTAATTCATGATTTTCTATTGAACTGAAACTTTGCACAATTTTTCAGTTCCATCTAAATCGCCATTTTTCGATATCAAATTTTTATTTAGAGCCACGACTAACTTTTCAAAAGGGTGTATGTGAAAATGGTTCAAAAATATTCAAAAATATGCACAGCAAAAACGGATTGTTCGATTGTTATGAATTTTTCAGCAAAGTTAGATAACTAAATGGTGATTTCTAAGAAAATATACACTGTGAAAAAAAATCTTTTTTATCATTGAAAAATATCATTTTTGTCACAAAAACTCAAATATCTCAAAACCCTATCTTTTTACCAACTTGAATTTTTTAGGGAAAACGGTCCATTGTATTAGCAATCTACCATAAAAATTTGGTGATGGTAAACTAAAAAACAAAAAAGTTATAACATTTCAAAAATTTCACAATTTTTACATTTAGTAAAAAAATAAATTTTCTGTGTAAATTATTTCGGCCGGAAATCGCGATTTGATGCTGATTTCATTGTTCAACAAAGTTAGACAACTATATGGTGATTCCTAAGAAAATATACACTGTGAAAAAAAATCTTTTTTAACATTAAAAAATATCATTTTTGTCACAAAAACTCAAATATCTCAAAACCCTACTTTTTTACCAACGTAATTTTTTAGAGAAAACGGTCCATTGTATTAGCAATCTACCATAAAAATTTGGTGATGATAAACTTATTTACAAAAAAGTTATGACAATTCAAACATTTCACAATTTTCACATTTAGTAATAATTTTTTTAGTGTAAATTATTTCGACCGGAAATCGCAGTTTGATGCTGATTTTATTGTTAATGGCCTTGCGTGAGTAAAACAAGTTGTTTTTATTATATATTATATCTATCTATATCTATATATATATAAAAATGCAGTGGCATACGTGGGACCGCGCATAGCTTGCAAACGGAAGGTCCGATTTTGATCGTCTTAGTTTTGTTCTGTTAGTTTTCACCCAAGGAAGGTTTATGAGAGTTTTTGAAAATTGAACATCCATACTTTGTGACCGGGGGGACTTGGTCTTGGATAGAAACTTGAAACGTCAAAAAAACGCAGTAGGCAAGACAAAGTTTGCCGGGTACAGCTAGTATACATATAATATACTATGCACAGTAATGTTCCGATTTTATCACGCTCTCCGCGCATTGGTCGTTTATTCATTAATTTGCTGTTACATTTGAGGACAAGTGTTTTCCCTCTTCTTCAAGATGAATGTTGAAATCATGTTTTGCAACGTTAAAAATATTGAAATGGGTATAGATGTTGAAGAATATTTCAAAGCATTTTTGAAAAGGGGCGTAATTAAATTGTTTAAACAGATGTCGCTGATGGTACGGTGGCATGACTCTCTGCACGTAGCACTTCTGGCAATTTCTCAGTTGTTGTCGTTTTTGAACTTCCTGCGCCCTGCTTTACCGATGATATACAGATGGCTCGTTTGTCAAATTCTAGACGGCTGGACGTGCAAATGCGTGGACATTTGGGTTTATCTATGGTGCTTTCGGTGAGATTTCGTAACTCTTTTGAGCATTTTTTTTTCATCAAACGGTCTACAAGAGAGCGTTGAGTTGAAGACCTTTGAGAAAGCGATTGTTCATGTTGTTCGTTAGATTATAATAAACAAAATCACTTATTAGTTTTAACTGACTAGTTTGGTGTTGGTGGGTGGCTGAAGAAAAAATTCACTATACAATTTTTAATATCCATAGCGGTAGTATTTTTTTGCTTTTTCGTGAGCATTGTCATGGTATGTATACAGACAAACATACGTAACACTGACGAAATTTTCATTGACCACGCCTTTAACGATCATTTTGAATCTTGGTTGTAGCTTTCATAACCAGAAGAGCGCCCATCGTTTTTCTTTGCGTTTGACGTTTCACACTAGCGCCTTCTGATGACGATATTGCACAACGCAGTGTTTCGTGAAACATTTCCACCAGGTGGTGGTAGTGTGAACTGGGCGATGGATTTTCACTAAAATTGTTCTAGGCGTTTCGTCTGTTTGTCTGTGGTATGTACCTCTCATGCATTTGTTGTTGATGTTACTCGCATTCTTCCGATCATAAAGTCTGTTCTCTAAGAGGTATTTTTTTTTGCAGATAAACTAGACGTTTACGCGTATATAAAACTTTTTTTATACAGCTTTTGTCTTAAAAAAAGTTTAATTCCATTTTTCTTATAATCAACAGTTTTTCAACACTATCAAGGGATTTTTTCACCAGTCACGTACAATAAAAAGTATGACACTCTCAATATTTTTGATCACAACACTGGATCGCGTCTAAGTTTCAAATAGATACTAAAGTAATTATGAATAATCAACTCAAATATCATGAAAACAACTTGTTTAATTCAGGCGGTAGCCTTTACAATAAAATCAGCATCAAAATATAATTCTCGAAATAATTTACACAGAAAAAAATTTTTTTTTGTTACTAAATGTAAAAATTGTGAAATGTTTGAAATGTCATAACTTTTTTATTTATCAGTTTACCATCACCAAAATTTTATGGTAGATAGCTGATATAATGGGCCATTTCCCCTAAAAAAATGACGTTGGTAAAAAGATAGGGTTTTGAGATATTTGAGTTTTTGTGACAAAGATCATATTTTTTTAAAGTAAAAAAAGAATTTTTTTACAGTGTATATTTTCTGAGGAATCATAATTTAGTTATCTAACTTTGCTGAAAAATTCATAACAATCGAACAATCCGTTTTTGCTGTACAGCTTTTAGAATATTTTTGAACCATTTTCGCATACACCCTTTTGAAAAGTTAGTCGTGAGTGAATATGAAGGTTTAATATCGAAAAATGGCGATTTATATGAAATTGAAAAACTGTGCAAAGTTTCAGATATTTTTGAAATGGTCGCTCAGGATCGACTGACATGACTCCGTGGAATTCCTCAATAGTACAAATTACAGCTTTTTAGTAAAGGAACTAGCATTCAAAATTTTAGAATATTTTATAAAAAACAACACGTTGTTGAAAATTTTCTAGCTAATATTTCAATTTGCAAGCTTTTGCAAATTTTTAACTCGTACTTTTGTATGCAGAAAATGCCCACAAATGCAAACCCAGAAGCCCACTTTCGTTCTCGTTAGAAGTCGTAGAGTGTATGGTATTGCTTGTCACGGTTCGCACTGTGGAGCACGTCATCTCTGCACAAGATTGTGAAGATTTATCCTGAAACATTATGGAGATTCCCACAGGTAACTCGTGAAGGCTTCCCTGGGGAATATCTTGGAGATTCCCCTGGAATTTCGTTTTTTATCTGTATTAACAAGATTCTTGGCCCTAGGCTAGTTCATTGCGGGATCCACGCTTTACTTCCCTTCCGATGGAAGAACTCACATTTTGTGAGTTTGTCGGAAGTGAAATTCGATCCCAGGTCCTCGGCGTGATAGTCACGTGCTATGTATAACCATCACACCAGGTCCGCTCCACTTTCGCTTCCAATTTCGTAGGGGGTTCTCCTGTAACCTCGTGGAGATTTCCCTGGAATCTCGTAGAGGTTTTTCATGTAACCTGGTGGATATACCTTACCAGAAATTTCGTGGAGATTCTTCTTGCAATCTTGTGTGGATTCCATCTGTAATCTCATGGAGATTCCCTTCGAAATGTCGTGTAGGTGTCCGTCGGAATCTCGTGGAGAATCGCTCCGGAATCTTGAGGAGATTGCCGCCGGAATATCATGGAGATTTTCTCTGAAATTTCGTGAAGATTCCCCCTGAAAACTCGTGGAAATTCCCCCTGGAATCTTCAGGAATTCCCATCGGAATCTCGTGGAGATTCCCTTCGGATTCTTGTGTAGAATTCCTTCGGAATCTCGTCGAGATTCCCCCTGGAGTCTCGTGGAGATCTTCTTTGGAATATCGTGGAGATCTTCTTTGGAATCTCGTGGAGATTCTTTCTGGAATCTCGCGGAGATATGGTCTGGAATATTATGGAGATTCCCCCTCAAATCTCATTCTCCATGAATATGCAAGCACTTACAAAGATGGATTCGGCAAAGTTTTATTTTTGAAAAGCAAGGGTTTACAAATCTGGACAACTTTGCTGAAGACCCTAACCCTCTAGGATGCTTGGCAAGAGCACTGAAGTGCTTGTTCGTCGAGTGCCACAATTGATCATGGCTAGGGATGTTCAAGATAGTTGCTAATATTTTGTATGTACTACCTCTACACCATGATTAATTAGCATAAATCTCGTTTCAGAGTCATTCTATGTTGTCTCGACTTAAATTTGGCATAAAAACAGATTTTTTTAAATGTTCCTCTCTCACGATGTTTTGGAGGAAAAATGAGCGTCCCTGAAAACATGAATTTTGTATAAAATAAAAGTAGAAAAGTTTGACAAAAGATCTCTGAAAGAAAATTGAAAATCGGTTTACAGGCGGCTGAGGAGAAGCTAAAACTTTTAAGATTTTAAGTAGCAGTTTAGTTAGCACTCCAACTGTTACGATAGAGCTGTACACAGGAGGAATGAAGTTATAATGCTGAAATACTGTTTAGTGAAATGCTTATTGGAAACCTGTTTACATAAAAAGTACTATTACTAGGTTGTGAACTTTGAGTGGCTACGAAGTCTTTATTCTTAAAACGTGTTGAGTATGAGTATGCGATGACCGTACAATTCGTAGTTGCCACTCTGTTACTGAATAGAACAATCAAAATTGCACAGGGAATTCAAAGTGGAGCTTGAGTGTAGGTTTCCATTGTCAATGTGTATTTTCGTGGGTTTAGAACTTTATGTTAACAGTACCGGCGCCGCCCACGTCCTAACGATCATCGGGAAAGAGAAGGAATATTAGTGTGACATCCATTGCTACTAAATAGAGACCATGACTATTCGTACAGAAGTAGGAGATTATTAATAATTGACCACTTTAGTACAAAAAAAGTAACTATCGCTTCTGTGTTAAATTAACTTTTTCACAGTTCTAGAACACTCAAACCGCTTTTTATCCAGGTTATTAGCAACTAGAACTAAGCATGCAGCGACGTCCAAGGTTGTTAACGGGAAAAACCAAGAGTTTTTCTATCTGTATTAACGAGATTCTTAGCCCTGGGCTAGTTCATCTCGGGACCCACACTTGAGCTTTAACCATCACATCAGGTCCGCTCCACTGTACCAAGAGTTTTTTTTAATACCTGTTCAGGTTTGTCACTGCGACCAGTTTTTGAATTTATTGTGACATTACCCATATTCTTAGTGGCATGTCGCATTACTCCATTGCCATTAAAGGGCAATAAAGTATCGATTTTGATACAATTTTTGTTTTGTTTTCTTTGAATTAATAATGACATTCGGAAACCTAGCATCGCCCTTGTTATACTGCTTAATTCTCTCCAGCCGGGAAATTATTACTCGGGTTTTAACATTAGCAGCAATATCATTCCAATAAAGGAACATTTGTTCAGTTATAAGGATTCTAGTATGTTTCTTGCATATCAGAACTTACCAAAATCCAAATTTTATTTCATTTGCATTATGTTTAGATGTTTAGTTTTGTTTAGTTAGAGTTGGTTATCTTAGTTTTATCAGAGATGTAAGTCACCAAGACATATGCAAACACCAAGAAGTCCCCTGTTTTATGGACTTTTACCCCCGGAATAGGGGGTCCATAGTGCGATTCTAAGCCGGTAGCTGCACGGGTACACCAAGAGGTTTCAGAGAGGTACTCAGGAGCGTTTTAAGAGGATTTCATAGTCACAAAAATACGCGATACAGGACGGAACATCAAACTTCTTACTGTTCTCACTAATTAAAAAGGAACTTATAATTCACCTTTTTATGTCGACCGGGTTCGGCCTCGAAAAGAGACGAACCAGCCAAGGGCTGAAAGTCTCTATTATATAGCGAAATCAATTAATCAATCAATCAATCGGATTTGAAGTTGTATATCTACGGGACGATGTTCGTCCAGTTTCACGGTTGTCTCTGGGAATTTCACGGATTTTGGGGCACCTTAGGGAGTCTCAGGGGGATTTCTGGGGGCCTCAGGAGTGCTCCAGAGACGCTGAGGGGCGCTTGAGGGGGTCTCAGGGGACTCTTGGGAAATACCAGAGGCTCTCAGGGGTGTTTCAGGGGCTTTACGGGGTATTTCAAAGGAATTCAGGTAGTACCTTGAGATTTCAGGGGTATTTCAAGGGTGTTCCAAAGGGTTTCAGGGTCTTTGGGGCGTTAAAAGGAACGCACTTGCATTTTACATGATATGAAAAATGTCTGCGATATGAAAACAAGTCAGCGTCACCAGCATGAACATAACCCCAACTCGTTCGTATACGAAAAATGCGCAAACAGATTTGGAAAAAGTACAAAAATCCTTGTCGAAACCGCGGAAATCTATTAGCAAATACGTAATCAGATGACGCGCAACATGCATCCACCCGATCCAATTCTGTTGGTAGATTTAGGATCGCATGGAGTCACCTAAACATTGTAGGCTTGTAAATTATTGTTGGTACCGCATCGAACTTGTAAAAATGGAATTTCAGTTTATGTTTCAAAGCTAATTCCGTCATATTGAGCAGTTTTGTCGCTATCAAAATTGAGATTTTTTGTGTGAATCTCAGGGGACTCCAGGGGGGCTTCAGAGTCGTTTCGTGAGGGCTCAGGGGGGTTCCAATGGCCTCCGGAATGCTTCCATAGGTCAGGAGATCTCAGGGGCGCTTCAACGGCCTCAGGAGCGTTTCAGTGTGTCCCAGAGGGTTCCAGTTTGGTTGCACGAGTTTCCAGGGCTCACATGAATGGTGCTTTAGAGTTTTAGAGGGTCCCATGGGCGTTTCAGGGGCTCTGAGGGGTGCTCCAAGTGCCCCTGAAATGCTATTAAGTACCCCAAAAACCTATCTGCGCGCCCTTGAAATCTTTCTGAAAATCTCTAAAATGTCTGATTATGGGATAACGGGGGTTGAAGCGAGTCATTTATGCGTCTCTGAAACCCACGTAATCCCATTGAAATGCCAACGAAATACCCGTAAAGCTCCTTGGAATTCCCCTGTTTTGGGCGCTTCCTGGGAACTCTCTTGGGAGCATTTCGATAGCAAGACCTGTTCTCGCAAACTTAATTTTCGCATTAAAGCTCCGACTAAATGTAAAGCCTGTATCCATAAAAATCGGGATACAGGAGTACGGCTGAAATACTGAAATGAATCGTTAAAATTGATCAAAAAAATTACTGAAAACTCTTTGGTGTATGTTTATTATTTGTGCCAAATTTTATACAAGTCGATGCAGTACTTTTAACTGTAGCTCCAAAACAAAGAGAGGTGCATTTAAGAATTTTGTACAATCTTGACCCATTTTCATCTGCATGATAGATGATTCTTTCCCGCTACAATCCAAAGTACAGAAAGGATTTTGATGAAATTTGGTAAACAGTTACGATACTTACAAAAACACTTTCTTGCCAAATTTTATTAACTTTGATCCATTGCTTTGAAAGCTACCGGTGTTGATAGGAGTGAGTGTTTGTGAAAATGTTTCGAGTTTTTTACATGCGATGTTTGCATAGTCATAAAATCTAAAATTTTAAATCATTTAAGTCATTTCAACATGTCATAATAAATACTTTTGTTTCAGGAAGCAAAATGGACCTTCTGGCTGTTGACGGCAGGCATTTCCACAACTTTTGGAGCAGCAATTCCGACAGGCTACAATATTGGAGTCATCAATGCACCGGCAAATGTAAGAAACCGACGCTGTTTGATTTCAATACACAATTTATCACAATTAATTATTTGCTATTTCGTTTTTTTGCAGTACATAAAAGAGTGGTGCAATGAAACCATATTTGAAACTTATGGCACAGTTCTAACCGAGGGTGAATTGGATACGTTTTGGGCAGTGGTGGTGTCAATTTTCCTAATTGGTGGGGTCATCGGTTCACTTGGTGGAGCGTGGCTAGCCGACAAACTCGGACGGTATGTGTTTTCATGTGTTTTAATTAGATGCTTTTAATTTAAATTAGTTCTTCTCGTTTTATTTCAGAAAACAATCATACCTCGCATGCGGATTTCTTCTAGTAATAGGCGGGGTTTGTTTTCAGTTCTGTAGAGCGGTTGGGTCCGTGGAATTGCTTCTACTGGGGCGAGTACTTGTTGGGTTGGCAGCCGGTCTCACCACGAGTACAGTCCCAATGTACTTAACAGAGCTAGCACCAATCGAGCTGCGAGGAGCTCTCGGTGTATTCTGTTCCATGGGCGTAACTGGGGGTGTGGTAGTTGGACAAATATTGAGTTTGGAGGAAATCTTCGGAACCGAAGAACTGTGGCAGTTTGCACTTAGCTTCTATGTACTACTAGTTATAACATTTTTCGTCCCATATCATTGGCTTCCGGAAAGTCCAAAGTACCTTTATGTGATTAAACAGAGAAGGGATGAGGCGATAAATGAAATAAAGAGATTAGGCGGAAAGAACGTCAAGGACGAGTACATTAGGCAACAAATAGAATCCATGCGTAGTGAGGACGTCCCCAACAGCGTAAGCGATGACGAGGAGACGCAGCAAACTAAATCGAAACAGAGATCACTGTGGTCAGTCTTAACTGACCCCACATTGGCACTGCCGCTGATACTAGTGTGTGCCTTACAAGGAGGGCAGCAACTGTCCGGAATTAATGCGGTTTGTTTAAAATTAGTTTGGTATATTCTCGTTTGAAATAATCAAGGGTTTCTCCATTTCAGGTGTTTTTCTACTCCGTGTCTATTTTTGAGTCGGTGGGACTGAGTTCAACGGGCGCAAAGTTTGCAAATCTTGGAGCCGGCTGTTTGAATCTATTCGTCGCCTTCTTTACACCGATGTTGATGGAAAAATTCAACCGAAGATTCCTTGCACTTTTGTCCTGTTCCATGTGTGGGGTGTTCCTGTTTGCGTTAACCTTCATTGTTTACTTTATTGTAAGTAATAAATTTTTCGTACTAGCATTATTATTTATATACTTGGCAAGTAGGCCTAAATTTTATGTCTTGATCAACTCTTTTTTTCCACTCGCGACTAAAACTCTTGTTGGTTGATAACATTAGTTTACAGCATTTTTGAACTCGGTAAATTGATGATCATTTTTAGTGTAGAATCATGCTCTTAGTTCGAAAACGTGAAGAAAAAAAAATACAGAAGAGCGGATTTTTTCGACTTTTCATGAAAGGCTGTCGATTTGAAATCGATTTTTGTTCAATTTTTAAGCATAGTTGCTCCCTTCATACATCTACATTAGGCCTGTCCACCTTTCCAAAAATGTTCTCTGATTATCAAGTCCACCCCCATATTTTGATTGACATCCTGAAAGAAGTAACTGGTCAAAATTTCAGCCAAATCCATTGAAATTAAGAGGTGCATCAAATCAATTTTGTGTTTTTCGGCTATTGTTGAACTTTAAAAAATCATAACTGCACTAAAACTTGTCAAAACTTAATTCTTTCAGCAGCTATACTAAGCTATACTTGTTTGCTACAACTTCTCCAAACAACATGTGCCAATAAAATTGAAGGAAACATGTGTAATTATCACATTTGTGATCAGAAAAATCTTAAAAAGTTGATTTTTTGATAGATTTCGTTCGGGAACACCCTAATATACGTAATAAGTTTGATATTTTAAAACGGCATCATATTCTCTCATGTTTTTTGGCTGTTTTCTTCTTTGACACCAATGCTGTAGGAGTTGAGCAAAAATTACTAAAATTCTGGAAAGCCAAATGTGGCCTAAAAACTAGCTTTTTGGAGGCAATCACGCTGTGGCGCGAAATTGTACTTAACGTAGTAGCTTTGCTTCTTTGTAGTTTGCCTTGGCTACCCCCTACAACTGGTGATAACAAACAAGCGTGATGACAGTAGTTGGCTATCATATCAGTGCTGACGCGATGCCACTTTTCGCGCGCCAAAGCGTGATTGCACCCGAAAAGCTAGTTTTTAGGTCACATTTGGCTTTCACGAATTTTAGTAATTTTTGCTCAACTCCTACAGCATTGGTGTCAAAGAAGCAAATAACCAAAAAACATTGGAGAATATGATGCCGTTTTAAAATATCAAACTTATTACGTATATTAGGGTGTTCCCGAACGAAATCTATCAAAAAATCTACTTTTTAAGGTTTTTCTGATCACAAATGTGATAATTACACATGTTTCCTTCAATTTTATTGGCACACGTTGTTCTGAGAAGTTGTAGCAAACAAGTATAGCTTTCAATTTCTGCCGAAAGAATTAAGTTTTGACAAGTTTTAGTGTAGTTATGATTTTTTGAAGTTCAAAAATAGTCGAAAAACACAAAATGCATCAAATCAACCTCTTAATTTCAATGGATTTGGCTGAAATTTTGACCAGTTACTTCTTTTAGGATACCAATCAATATACGGGGGTGGACTTGAGAATCAGAGAACATTTTTGAAAGGGTGGACAGGCCTAATCTACATACATGTACATCTCTATTTCCGTAGCCAATAATCCGATTGAGCTGAAATGTTTACTGTAACTGGCTTACATCTAATGTTTTAAATATACGTTGAGAAGGATTTTTTTGATTGATTTTTTTCGTACTGAAAAAAATACAAAGCTACTTTATTTTTTTTTTTTGTAAATTTAGCTCTAATTTAAGAAGATTGGCCTATATAATCACCAATATCTAAGGCCCTCGTAATCACACTCTCCTGCGCCCCAGTCTGCATAGGACTAACTATGGAAGTTACGCGCCGTTTCCTGCGATGATTAACGAATTCAATAAAGTGCAGCAGCTTTTTAATTTTAACATGTCGTTAGCCAGCTTTAGCGACAAGGTTCTTGCTCTAAATTTACAATGGATATTAGTTTTAATTTTTATAAATGTTTTAATTAGTAATGTTCACTAGGATATAAAATCCGATGAATGTAATTTTAATAACTAAATAAGTATCTCGAATTCCACTAATTTGATGCAAAAATCATGTTCAGGTGATCGAAACATATTATATTCAGCATTCTGTTCTTGCAAAAAAGATTGAAAATTCCATGACTGCAACGCAAAATACTTTAATTTTAGTTAATTCAGTATTTTTGAAAACTGTAGAGCTCGATTTTCAGGAAAAACTCAAAAACTGTTCTACTTAAAAATTTTTGAAGCACGATATCAGAACACAATTATGCATCAATAGTTTTGGTCGTTTATAGAAGTTCATGACTTTTGTTTTTTTTTGTGAACTAGTGTAATTATATGTACGATATATGTTCATATCACACTAGTATGGATGACCGGAATGACCCGCTTAGGCCCTGGTTTTCACGAAAATGCCAGTTTGATGATTTTAAGTTGCAAAACATAGAGACTTCCTTCAATTTGAAAATTTAATCATTTTCTTACTCACTTTGTAATTTTTTTAGTTGTCCTGGTTCTCATTTCGGTTACGATGTTTGATGGAGTGTTGCCACGACCTGTTAGAAATCCAAATTCATCCATTTGGTTGAATATCATTTGGCCGAATGTTATTTGATCGAGCGCCATTTTTCCCAAGTCAATTTGATTGAGTGGGTCGTTTGGCCGAATGCCGTTTAGCCAAATCATATTCAAAATGATTGAGTGATGCTAGCATTGCTAACATTTAAAGAAAATAATTTTTTCTTCCTGCCAGCTGTATTGATAAAAAAACAATTAGATCTTGAATTTCCTTATGGGGGATCTTCATGGCATAAATTATTCTTCGGCCATTGGGCACTGAGCTGCCAATCTAATGAATTTGAATAAAATTGTGGTGACATTTGCAAAAACGTTACTCGTTTTCTCGGTGTCGGAGTCATGATCATTGGCGTAGCTAGGTTTTTTTTTTCCTAGAGGAGGCCTAGGATGGGGGGCTGACTGGAGATGACTTCAAGAATTCCTCCTTCAAGAGGTTCCTCCAGTGATTGATCCAATATGTTTTTTGAGGTTTCCTTCTGGAATTCTCCAGAGATCTTTTAATGTATTTCTGCGAGTATTCCTTCAAAAATTTCTTCAAGGATTACTCCATATATTTCTTCCAGAATTCCGCCAGAAATTGCTCGAATAATTCCACCTGGAATTATTTGCAGTATTTGTGCAGAAATGACTTCCAGAATTTTTCTTTTTCAGAAAATTTTACTAGAGATTATTCAAAAAATAATCCAAAAATTACTTAAATATTTTGTACAAAAACATTTATTGGGAGTCCATCCCAGTTTTCTTTCAATAATTCGTCCAGAAATTACTGCACACATGAATTTCTTCAGATTTTTTTTTTAAATCTAGGGATCGCTATAGATATTCTTCCAGGAATTCTTTCTTCGCTAAGAAAGCTCTCCTGAGATTCCCTAAGGTATTGGTTCCGAGATTCGTAATGGGGTTTCTTCAGAATTCCACCAAGACTTCCTCCAGGGATTCACCCGGGAATTTATTCTGTAATTCTTCCAGGAACGACTTCAGGGGTGTTTCAAAAATAGCTCCAAGAATTCTTCTTAAGATGCCTTCAGGAATTTCTCCAGGAATTCTTTCACAAACTCCTTCAGGAATTAATCCAAAACCTCTGTCAGGGACTATTTAGATATCCACTTAGGAATTCCTCTTGGGATTGCTTCCGAGATCTTTTCTGAAGGGTTCTTCAGGAGCTCCTCCATAGATTCCTTCAGGAACTGCTACTGGAATTCCTTCAAGAATTCCTTTACGACTCTTATTAGAAATCTTTTAGGATATCCTCAGGAATTTCAGCGATTGCTTTGGTATTTCCTCCAGGGATTTCTTCACAAACTCCTATTTGAATTCCTTCAGTAATTGCTCCTTGGATTTCTTCAGGAATTCTTCCTGTGATTCTTTCAGGAATATCTCGAGGAACTCCTCCTGAAATTCCTTCCTTTGGGAACGCCTCTACAAATTCTTACACGGATTCGTCCAGGAGTTCCTAAAGAAATTCATATAGATATTTTTCTATGAATGCCTCCAGAGATTAACCTCAAGGAATTCCTCTAGAAATTCCTCCAGGAATACCTCCAGGGATTACTATCGGCATTCCTCCTGAAAGTGGAATTTCAGTGATTTTCTCTAGGGATTCCTCCAGGAATTCCTCTAGAGATTCCTTCAGGAATTCCGAAATGTCTCCAGAAATTTCGCCAGGGGTTTTTCCAAGCACTCCTTCAGGAATTTCTCTGGGAAATCTTCTATGGATTGTCCTAGGAATTCTTTCAGGTATTCCTTTAGGAATAAATACCTTCAAGCATTCATCCAAGTCTTTGTCCAGGCATTCCTCCAAGAGTTCTTCCAGGGAATTCGATAGGGATTTCTCCAGGAATTCTTCCAGGTACTCACCCTGGATTTCATTCAGGGACTCGTCCAGGAATACTTTCAAGAATTACCCCATGAATTTCTTCAGAAATTCCTACTGGAATTCCTTCAGAAACTCTTCCAGGAATTGATCCAGAAATACTTCCAGGAATTTCTTCTGAAATAACTACGTTAATTTCTCCAGGAAATCCTCCAGCGAAAGTTTCAGAAATTCCTTCCCGAATTTATCCAGGACTTATTTCAGGTATTCCTCCAGGAATTTCTTCAGGAGTTCTCCCTGAAGGTCCTCCAGGTGTTGCTACAGGCATTCTTCCAGGATTTCATCCAAGCATTTCTTCAGGGACTCCTCCAGAAATTCCACCCAGGAATTCCTCCATGAATTTCTCCAGGAAATCCTCCAAGGATTCCTTCATAAATTATTTCATGAATTTCACTAGGAATTTTCCAGGGATTCCTCCGGGAATTCTTCCAGGGTTCCCTCCAGGAATTTGTCTTCCAGGGATTCCTCCAGGAATCCCTTCAGATATTCCTCCAGGGACTCCTCCAGAAATTTCACCAAGAATATATCCAGGAATTACATCAGAGATTCCATTATGGATTCATCCAGAGATTCCTTCAGGAATTTTTCCAATGATTCCTCCAGTAATTTCTTCAGAAATTCTTCTGAGATTTCCTCAAAGAATTTCTCTAGGAATTACTTCTGAAATTTCTCCAGGGGTACCTCTCAGAATTCCTCTAGAGATTTTTCCAGAAATTCATGCAGGGATTCCTCCAGGAATTTCCCTAAGAAATTTATCCAAGAATTCCTCGTGAGAATTTTCCTGGAATTCCTCCCGAAATTCCTCCAAGGATTCCTCCAGAAATTTGTCTGCGAATTCCTTCAGAGATTCTCAAGGGATTTCTTCAAATTTTGCTCCAAGGATTCCTACGATAATTGCTCTATGGAATCATCCAGAGATTTCTCCAGGTATGCTTTCAGAAATTCCTCCAGGGATTCCTACAGTGTTTACTCCAGGCATACCTGCATGAATTTCTCTTGATATTTCTCCTGGAATTCCTCAAAAGATTGCACTGGGAGTTCTTTTTAAGGGATTGTTCCAGGAATTCCTGGATCCGCCCATCATCTTTTTCAGGGATTCACCCAGGACTTTTTCAAGATTACCTGAAGATTTTTTGAATAACTTGAAGGATTCATAAAGGAAATCCTCCAGCGGTTTATATTGGAATTCTTCAAGATAATTTTAGAGGGATACAGGAGCCAGGACGTTCTCTTAGAAGTTAACCAGGAATTCTTTTACAATTATCTTCGAGAAATCTTTAAGGACAGACTTGTTAGAATCCCAAAATGGCCGCTACGATGGCCGACTTTGACACCAACTCACGATTTCGAAGGCACAAATCTCTTCGTAAACAAAACCAGTGCACCTGAGCTTTTTATTTTAAGCTAATTACAAGTGAGCAAGAACAGAATAATGAAATACATTGTTGATTGACGCTTGCTTTTTGAGATTTGTGCGTCTGAAATTTTGATGCAATTTTGAAGCGGGATTTCAAGGCGTTTGTCCTTAAGGAGTTCACAATCCACATCGCTCAGGAATTTCCCCAGTGTTTTCTCTTGAAATTTCTCTAGAAAATACACCACGAATTCCTCTAGGAGTTACTTCGTATATTCCACCAGACATTTGATTTTAAATTCATTCCGGCTATTCGTCCAGGAGGATTTTTCCAAGAATTCCAATAATTGGGAGTTCTTCGGAAATACCTCCAAGAATTTCTCCAGGGATTCCCTTCTGAAATTCTTACAGGGACACCTCGAGGATTTCCTCCAGTGATAGTTTCAAGGTTTTTACGAGAATACGTTCAGAAATTCTTACAAGGATCCTCCAGGAAATACGTCAATTGACATTTCTATAAGATTATGTTTTGAGATGAGTATATGCACTATGGAAGTATATAAAACTGTCTTTAGGGTAATTCCGGCAAGGATTTTCTTGGAACGATGCATCTGAAGGTTTCTGAAGGCTACCAGCACCACGCTGATTTGTGCAAAAAAAGGCGAGCTTTTTATCGTAATATACAAAGTACAACAGGGTGACTGTTGAAGAGTGAAGCACTGCTTTTAGAATATCCCTTCCGTGACGAACCAACACATTTGTGCTGTTGAGCGATAACAGTTTCGCATATTTTATCATCTGTTTTGCCCTTGTTTTATGTCATGTAAACTGTTTCAATAATTCAGCCATTACTTTTATTTGTATGTGTGCAAACCAACTTTTGTTTACGTTACCTCTGGAATTTGCAACAACAAGTTAAACAAAAAGTGGACAAAAACCGTAAAACATGAAAAAATTTTATCTGTCGCATTTTTTTATTTCCGTTTTATCTAGGTAGTCAAAGCTAGAAATCGAAAGACAAAGAGTAGTTCTTTCAAATGAGGAATAATAATTGATGTTTTGTTGGGAAATCTAAGAGTTCTAGAGAGCCAAAGTTGAGCCATTTGTATGGAGATTTTTTTTTTGCGTTCCGTCTCGAAAGGGATATAATGTTATCATATTTTTCACCGTGTTACGGGAAATTATAAAAAAGTAGTTGGTATAAATTTGCTAAGGCTACTCACCCAACTTCTTCCCTCCCCTTAACTGAAAAGCTGGCTTCGTCCTTGTCTTCTTCATATTTTTGGCATAACGTCTCAACTTGTCCATTTCTCGCCCACGTCAGTATTCCTAAAACCTACCTTTTGGAAATGTGATTCTGTTAAAAAACCATTGTTTCTATAAAAATAATATGCTCTCTATTTTAGGATCACGTTAGCTGGTTTTCATATGCAAGCATCATCGCAATACTATTGTATATACTCTTCTACCAAATTGGTCTAGGACCAATACCGTACTTCATCGGATCAGGTACTGCTTGTTGTCCAACCATTTTGAAGTTTCCACTAACGGTTAATCCTTGTTTTAGAACTCTTCGAGGTGGGTCCTCGTCCAGCGGCTATGGCAATGGGCAGCATTGCGTCATGGGGATGCAACTTTTTGGTGGCCATGCTTTTCACCACGCTGCAGAGTGCCTGGGGAGCATTCGTCTTCTTGCCGTTCACCGTTACCTGTGTGCTGTTAACGTTATTACTTAAATACTACTTACCAGAAACCAGAGGGCGACACATTTCGTCCATTGTACCTCTCGTATCGAATGGCTTCCGATCAAAACCGTTGGTGCCTTGGTCGTAGAACGTAGAGATTTTTTTTTTATTTTCATGTCTCGCTTTTGAAGATAAAGTTTAGGATTTTTCTACCGATTTTTGCTCAATTTTAAATCGCTGCTGACTATGCTGCTTCACGCCGAGTGAACAAATACACACAACTCAGAAAACGAATTTACAGAATAAACTAGTGCATCTCACTGCGGAAACATATTCACGTGTTTTATTGCATTCCGGACGCACGATCGTGTAATTCCAGAAGTCGTGGGAGATTTATGACCTCTTAAGCCTCTTTTATCGTACACCATTTGGCACACCTTTGCGGTTGGTTAAGTGGATAGCAGTTTGCAGTTGGCCATTAATTGATGTTTAATCTTTTGAACACATGATTGTAAATTGTCTAGGGTAGATATCATATCACTTGAAAGTGCTGATGCTTCTGTCGGGTTGCATTTGAATACTATTTGTAGTTTGTAACTCGTTAGAAATGGATCTCACGCTTCCGGTAGGTAGAGAAAGTAGTTGTTATTTCAATCCAAAATAACAGCTGAAGAATTATTTTGACAGGATTCTGGATGGACAACGTGCTTGTTCACATTGGCCGTGACAACCACCTTGGGAGTTTCGATACCAGTAGGTATCAATATAGGGGTAATCAATGCTCCTTCGGTATATATAAAATCTTGGATCAATGACACTGTATTTGATCGTTATGAAGTCTCGCTGTCTCCTGGCGGATTGGACATGTTTCTGTCAGTAGTGGTTTCTATTTTTCTTATTGGTGGAGTGATTGGATCATTGAGTGGTGCAGTGATAGCTGATAAATTTGGAAGGTAACCTTGACCTTATGCTTTGATCGCGAGTCTTTTCATATCATATACATTCTAGGAAAACCTCCTACCTTCTATGTGGAATTCTTCACACTATGGGTGGCTTCTGTTTCGTATTCTGTCGGCAGCTGAATTCTGTTGAACTGCTTCTGCTTGGGAGAATACTCGTTGGTCTAGCAGCCGGCTTGACGACTAGTATCCTACCAATGTATCTAGCGGAAGTTTCTCCAACAAAACTGCGAGGAACTATAAGTACACTGTGTGGGTTGGGATTAACGATTGGAGTGGTCGTTGGACAAATTGTTAGTCTTGATCAAGTGCTAGGAACGAATGGTAGCTGGCACTATGCCATAAGTAGCTTTACACTCCTGAACATGTTTTGCTACGTGCCTTATGCTTTGCTTCCGGAGAGCCCCAAATACTTGTTTACCATCAGGGATGATCCAAAGGGGACCCTTCAAGCAATCCGTAGTTTATTTGGGGAAAACTCAGTCAGTGATGATTATGTCATCCTTCAAAGAGAGAACACTGCAACGGCAAGCATATCGAGTGATTCTGAACAGAATTTTAAAATAGCAGATAGCGAACCAGCAACACGATCTATGTGGTCAGTCATCGCAGACCCTATGCTAAGATTACCGCTCATATTAGTCTGCGCTCTTCAAGGTGGTCAACAGCTATCAGGCATCAACGCAGTAAGTTAAAACAAGATAAGTTTATAAAATACATCTAGATTCAATATCATTCGTCGTTCGTAGGTTTTCTATTACTCGGTGTCGATTTTTGAATCAGTTGGATTGAGCTCGACGAGTGCAAAGTTCGCAAACTTAGGAGTAGGATGCTTAAACCTGTTGGTCGGTTCCTTGAGCCCCTACTTGATGGCACAGTACAATCGCCGAACACTTTGCCTGATTTCTTGCTCGTTTTGTGGATTGTTTATGTTTTGCGTAGCCATGATGATCCATTTAATGGTAATTTCTAGCAATTTTTGCTTCCGTATGTTTTAATCAACATAATCTCATTGTAGGACGCTGTTCCATGGTTTAACTACGCTAGCATTGCTGCTATTCTGTTATACATCACATTTTTCCAACTGGGATTAGGACCGATTCCGTTTTTTATTGGATCAGGTAAAGCCCAGTTACAATAAAATAATTATTCTAACACTCTTCATTTTCCAGAGCTGGTCGAACTCAGCGCCCGTCCAGCTGCCATGGCTCTAGGAAGTCTGTCGTCGTGGGGATGCAACTTTTTGATTGGAATGCTCTTCCCGTTGCTTTCAAGTGCCTGGGGTGCCTTCGCCTTCCTGCCTTGTGCAATCACCTGTGTGCTGCTAACTGTTTTGGTACAGCTTTATTTGCCAGAAACACGTGGACGTGACGTATCCGATGTGGCGGTACTAGTTTCGAAGGGATTCAAGTCCAAAGTAATGTAGAGATAACGCTCGTAGCGATTGAAATAAACGTGAATCTCGTTCGAAGACCTTTTTCGCACACTTTACTGTACAAATATATTAAGGTGTTTGCTTGGTTGCTTCTATAGACGAATCCACTCGAGATTCAGTCTATTGAGTAACTGTCTAGTGACCGCCGGTGTTTCTAGCGTTGTCATTTGTAAAATGGACTTCCAACTGCCAGTACGTAAGAATTTAAAGGTTTAAATATTGTTTTACGAAAAACCATAATAAATGTCTTCAGGAAACAGGATGGACACCAAACCTAGTGTTATTTGGTATTATTATTTGTATCGGATCAGCTGTACCACAGGGAATGCACGTTAGCGTAATCAATGCACCAGCTGAGGTGAAGAATATAAAGGATGTGTTAATTTTTTTTTCAACAATGACGGAAATTCTTTTGAATATAGCACATACAAAACTGGTGTCAGGAGATATTGGATATCCGCTTCGGCACACATTTATCAAGAGGTGAAATGGAGGTTCTCTGGGCGGCTGTGGTTACCTCATCGGTTTTCGTGGGAATGATCGGTTGCCTTTCTGGTGGGATCATATCATCAAAATTATTCAGGTAAGTAAAATGAAAACACGAAAATGTTCGTTATTTAGATTTCAGCATTATTAATCGCACAGCAAAAAATATTCATATAAAATTCAGCGATAAATCATGCACATAAAGGGAATGCTAGAGCTAGTGCATATTTACATGAGATATCATGTAAAATTACATTATGATCGTGTAAATTTCCGCTAATAGTCGCGTAACCGGTTGGAGTCCATGATGGTTTACGCGATAGTTAGAGGAAATTTACACGATGGTGATGTAATTTTACATTATATGTCATGTTAAATTGCACTAACTCTAGCATTCCCTTTATGTGCATGATTTCTCGCTGAATTTTAATTACAATTTTTTTTCTGTGCATAGGGTTATTTTAATTTCGTTTTAAGGTTGAAGGATTCGTCATTGACATAACCGTCATCATTGAAAATTCAAAAGCAGTTTTATCGTTCAAAGCTGAAATTGTCGCATTGAAAATGTATTCACTGTATTGCAGATGGAGAATGGAATACATTGAATACATTTTCAACGCAAACATTAAAGTTTTGAGCGAGAAAACTGCTTTCGGATTTTCAATGATGACGATTATGTCAATGACGAATCCTTCAACCTTAATTACTGATTTACCTAAATTGATTGCTTGAGCTGCGTAGATAGTAGTGAATCGTAGTTAGCATCACCAAGCATTCAATCACACCATGCCATGGGATCAGAGTTCGATTCGCATTCTGGGTTGTATAAGCTGGTACAAGAAATGTTTCTTGCCGGTATCTACTGATGTATCCTCTGCGCATCCGTTAGAGTTAAGTTTCGTTCAATATGTATAGCTACTGGCAGAATGTGTTGTCCGTGGCTGCTGGACTGCGTATCAAGCGAGAAAGAGAATCCTCCCAAAATTTGTTCGAACCCCTGTAAGTACACTCTGATGTAGATACGATGTCTAGATATTTATGAACATGATATGCTCATTTACGTTTTGTATTTTCGTTTGCTGTTCGATTAGGCTGTACTGATCTACTGATTACATACTGATTGCGCTAGTCAGAATACTTGGAGATGGATATTCAGTCAACCTTTACACATTCAGACGAAGCATGTACTTACCAGCTTTACCAATTCAGATGTTTCACTTACTTACCTTACCAATCAGGCTAAGGCCGGGGTGGCCTCTGCTGTACATAGTATCCGCCTCCATTTCACTCGGTCCATGGCTGTTTGTCTCCAGTGCCGTACTCTGCGTAGGGTCCGCAGATCGTCCTCCACTTGGTCGACCCACCTAGCTCGCTACGCTCCACGTCTTCTTGTACCGGTCGGATGACTCTCGAGAACCATTTTAGTCGGGTTGCTATCCGACATCCTGATGACGTAACCCGCCCACCGTAGCCTCCCGATTTTCGCGGTATGGACGATGGTTGGTTCTCTCAGCAGCTTATGCAGCTCGTGGTTCATTGGCCTTCTCCAAGTCCCGTCTTCCATCTGCACTCCGCCGTAGATGGTACGCAGCACCTTCCGTTCGAAAACTCCAAGGGCGCGCTAGTCCTCTGCACGTAGGGTCCATGTTTCGTGCCCATAGAGGACGACCGGTCTAATCAGCGTTTTGTAGATGGTTAACTTCGTGTTACGGCGAACTTTATTCGATCGTAGAGTTCTGCGGAGTCCAAAGTAAGAACGATTTCCTGCCACAATGCGCCTCTGAATTTCTCTGCTGGTGTCGTTGTCAGCGGTCACCAGTGAGCCCAAGTACACGAATTCTTCAACCGCCTCGATTTCATCACCGTCGATATGAATTCGGGTTGGCGGGCGCGGTGATTCCTCCCTGGAGCCCTTTTCCATCATGTACTTTGTCTTCGACACATTGATAACTAATCACTCTTTAGTCGGATGTACGTTTCCGCCATCGTCTCAAATTTACGAGCAATAATATCAATATCATCGGCGAAACCAAGCAGCTGAACGGACTTCGTGAAAATCGTTCAACTCGGGTTTATCCCCGCTCTCCTTATTACACCCGCTAAAGCAATGTTGAACAGCAAGCACGAAAGACCATCACCTTGCCGTAACCCTCTGCGAGATTCGAAGGGACTCGAGAGTGTCAGTTTATCCGGGAATCCGGATGTTTCACTTCCTAACCGTATTTGTTAAGTACACTAGAGCCTTAAATATTTTACGGGAGTTGACTCCCAATAATTGGTTTTCATATTCCCCATATGGAAAATAATGCAGCTGAACAGAAAAAAAAAACGCAAAACAAACCTACTCGTGTACAACAGGGGCTCGATAATACTCGCACTTCTTCACTCGCACCTCTATTGCGGCTGACATGTACTCGAGTGTGATTCGCAAAAGGCTAAAATATAAACGACTCATAAGAAAGTGATCATTCGTCATAAATAATTCCAAAAGTCCCAGTGAAGAAACAGGGGTGTAAGCAGTAATAAATAACAAAAGTTCCATAAACAAATAGAAAAGTGCATAAATAAATCAAAAGTTTCCATAAATAATTGATTTTTGAGCAATTAAAAACGCCAAAAATGCAATGAATAATTCAACTGTTGCAATAAAAAAAGCCAATTTTCCCACCAAAAAACTTCGAATTTTCCATAAATAAATCCGATTTTTCCATAATAAATTGGGAAATTCACAATAAAAAAATATCTAAAAAGCAATAAATAATTCAAAAAGTGCAATAACAAAAAAATAAATTATCAATAAATGTCAAAAAAACGAGCAATAAACGTAAATGCATTTTGAGCCAAAAATTACATAGACCAACATAGAGGATTGAGGATCCGATGCACCGCAACTGCATCGATTCGGTTCTAGGCAAACCACAGATTCAAGAATTTGCCCGGTATAATGCAAACATAGATGTTATCCCTTTTTTTAGGTCCGACGAGCGATAGCGAGTTTGGACAGCAAGCAATTGCTTGGTAAATTGCAATCATAGTTACGCAAGCTTTTCAGTCGATTCAATCATATAAGTGCGATTCAGCATTTCACTGTCTCATACTTTTCTGCATTTGTTTTTCATGGGTAATTTCGTCATTTTTTATTGCATTTTTTGAATTTTTTATTGCTTTTTCGATATTTTTTTATTGTGAATTTTCTAATTTATTATGGAAAAATCGGATTTATTTATGGAAAATTCGAAGTTATTTGGTGGGAAAATTGGCTTTTTTTATTGCAACAATTGATTTATTCATTGCATTTTTGACGTTTTTAATTGCTCAAAAATCAATTATTTATGGAAACTTTCGATTTATTTATGCATTTTTCTATTTGTTTATGGAACTTTTGTTATTTATTACTGCTTACACCCCTGTTTCTTCACTGGGACTTTTCGAATTATTTATGGGAAATTTTGTATTTATTATGGAACGTTT